>NW_027514595.1:0-322707 GCF_048772815.1 Callospermophilus lateralis
AAGAACAAAATTATGCATAAACTCATGTTCAGTAAAATAAATATTTTTGCATCTGTGGATGATATATATTTACTGATGAATTTCGATTGGCATTTATATTGGTACTTTTTAATGTCTGTGAATGTTGTGTGTGTGTGTGTGTCTGTGTGTGTGTGTGTCTGTGTGTGTGTGTGTCTGTGTGTGTGTATAGACATAGATATATATATACTCTCCAAATTTTTCAAAATATTAAAAAAATGTGTCTAATATATACTCTCTAAATTCATTCATGTGCATGTATGTGGTTTTATAATCAACTTTTCACAAGATTATAATCAGAAATATTCATCCACCTGAAATACATATTTGTTTTATAGTACTGAAACCTAACTTCAGTGAATGGTGCATACAAATCCTAATTACTCTACAGTAACTGACCCAGTCTAACATCAATGCAAGAAGACTCCTATGGGACATGATATGTAATTTGTCATTCATTTGTATTCGACACTGGTACATTATTGTTTCTTCAGTTTTTGCATATCATAGGATATACATTGCATCCACATGTTCACAAATTAATAGGCATTTGTTTCAACTTTAATCACTTCTTGCTTCAGAACACATGTATTGTCAGGGTTTCTTGACTGGTCTTTTCATCAGATTTCTTTCCAAACACATAATTTTGAATTTCCATAATCATTTTGAAGCAAAACTCACACACTCTTCATGATAAACCAAAACACTAATATTTCCAATAGATATATAACTGGTTGGAGTGAATGATTGTATATCAATATACGATTTCCTTTAATTTTTCAGATATCAGTTCAATTCATTATTTAAAGTTGAAAAAATTATATTATTTATTCACAGTATGGTCTATTCATGCTTTTTTTCTATGTTCATAGAAACAGGGTACACCTCTTTGTACCCCGAATCTAATATTACATCTTCAATATATTGCTCCCAGAAATGGTGAAAGAAATACTCATGTCACCTCATTATCACAGTAATATTCTGGACAAAAAATGGAAAGGTCACACTTATGATTGTACCAAAGTCTAAATGGAAAGTGAACATGGATTTCTAAAAACATCCATATCCAGGTTGCCTAATGCTGTCAATTGTCAATCCTATTGGTGACTACATATTTGTTTTTTCCTATTTATATATTCAAACTCAACACTGTTGAAAATGTCTAATTCTATCCCTCACTTTATACTTTGCCTGATTTCATAATGTTTCTATTGATATCTGCTTTTCTACATATTTTCCCCAGTTCAACATAGTGACTGACTCTTCATATGTGCTGACATTTACATTCACTCTATAACCAAAAGTCTATTGCTAAAGAACTTTTGGTCCAAATCCTGTACTCACTCTTCTTCCTAAACCTACCGACTATCTTCCTAATCCTACTGAATATCCCTTTTTGACCGGATGTTCTCTTCTAAATTCTATCATCCAATGTACAACGTCCTATGCCATTGTAATTCGAATTATCTGAGGCATCTTTGCAGAACATAATTCAAAGCTAATTATCCCAATCAAGGGCAAAACCCTTCTGGGCTTCAAAGCATACCTAGATATCTTTTTTCATACTTATATTTCACCTCTATATTCTTGTAAATATTGCAGGTTCCCAATGCCATTATTCATCGCACAGAATCATTCGTCACCAAATCAAACCTGTTTTTAACCCCAAGTATACACTGTTCCCTCAATCATTTTACAGAAGAGCAGGGACAGAGGGGTTCTTACAATACAGGAAAGTTGGGGATCTTCCAGCAGATGAGAACCTCAAATGTCCATGCACAAAAGATACCTGGAGAAGTTGTAGGCAGGTATGAAGCACCTGAGAGAGCAAAAGTCATCTTCCATGGCAAACAACCTTGTCAGGATGAAGGGATGTGTCTGAATCTGCCTCTCTCTTCTTACTGTAGACAAGGTGGAACAATCCAGGCCTGAGTGGAGAGCTGTTCCAGGGTGCCAATGGTTGATATACATTCTACCTTATGAAAGTGTCACAGGAAGTAGGGGAAACCTCCATCTTATGTAACCCTTGGAAGCAACCGTTAGGACAAAGTGGTTGCCAAGGCAGTGACCTCATTCAGTTCCAAAGAATGTGACATACCTCATTTCCTTGGTGATGGAACTCTCTGAACTTGGTATCCAAGAAGCCAGGCACCCAGAGGCAGTCCCAGTCCCAGGCCCAGTGGGCTCACTTGTTTGGATTTACCAAGGACACAGTCAGTTTTCTTGGTACCTAATGATGTGAGGATGGCCAAATGCAAGGAGAGCTATGAATATGGACCTTTCCTGAGAAAACAGGTAGTGCCTAACCACTTTTTCCTGACTTCTTCACAGAGTTGGTCAAAGAAACATGATCTGAGAGAAGACAGGCCATGTCGAGGGAACATAGTATGGCCCACCAGTCAGAGGATACTTCGGATAGTCAAAGACCTACTTGGGGGCAGGAGGTGCCTTGTGGGAGTGGGTGTGTGTTTGTTGTTTTGTCTCATGTTCTGAGAATAGATAGGAAAGGCGTTTTGTTTGGTTTGGAGTGGACTGTTTCTAGTAAGTCATTTGACACGGCGAGTGTTTCTGTTTCTGTGTATCCCACTGTGTCCGTTGTTGTAGACATTAGAAAAGAGAATGCATTAATGGATGTGTCCTGTCTAGTATAAATCTTCCCTATCATTCATCCTGCCCAATATATGAATGGACTGCAGCTTGTCTTATCGATGTGCAACACCTGTTATCTTTCTAAGTTGTTGTTTTCTTCCTGAATTCTGGCCACTCTCCAGAATAGGCTCATGGATTTGTGTCCAAAATATGTACCACCTCCAAGCTCTGTGACATGGCCATGTAAAGGATAGTTGAAGAGAATGGCGAGCATCTCAGAAAACTCAGATATCAGTGTGACCAGGAAAGTCTCAGTGCAGAAACACTGCTTTGGGCTTTTTGCTTACTTATTGCTGTGTTGCACTGAATGTCAGGAAGGTCTTTGCCTCAGGCCACCCCTTTGTGAAGCCTGAAGAAAACAGTTTTCAAATGGAAATGAATGGGCCTCACCTGTGGCTCTTAGCTTAATTGCTTTGGAAAGGGATGTGTCTTTATCAGCCTCTTGGACCTGTGTGTGGCTGTAGCTTAGATTCTCAGCACCTGATGGATCTTAAGAATGATCCCATGTGAGCTTCCAAAACCACAATGGCAAAAAATATCATTCATTTTGGATGAAGTCTCTTGCCTTCCTCTGTTAGGTTGCTGCACTCCATCAAATGAGAATAGGGATTATTTAGGTCAAATGAGTTCTTCAAGCCCTGCAGAGGTGCTTGTGTTTTCGCTTGACTCTAAATCACCTAAAGAATTGATACCTAAAATCAGTAGACCTCAAATTGGAGAAACATAGAAGTATTAACGGCAGGTTTATTTGTTCACTCCTGGTTCACAGAAACGGTGTCTAGCCTACCCTGACTTTAGGCAAATGAGGGGCAAACGAGCTGATTTTGGACACTGTCTTGGGCTGCGCCCCTCATGGAAACCTCCAGCCAGATGTTAAGATGATTGACTATATGGAATAAGATGAGGGCTATGTGGGAGTGTTTTGGTTTTAATGTTGCTCATTTGTGTGGCATTGGAATAAATGACTGTGTCCACGTGGGCTTGAACTCTGGTGTGATTCCCCTTAGAGACTGGGTTTTGGAACTGAACTCAGAGAAGCATTGCCATGAATTTTGTTGCGATTTTAAGAGGCCATGCATGAAAGTCGCTCTTGGAAACTGAGACCTAGGCCCCGGGTGGATTTCCACAGAGGCCTGGGAATCTCAGCAAGGATATCACATGATTTTATCCTTAAAGAAATGGCAGCCATAGTTGAGAGTCAAAACACACATGGACCTCACATTATAGACCTCAATGGGCCTCGCCTAATGTGACCTTTTGTCCACTCTTTGGGAAGCCTTGCCTGTGAGAGTTCTCCAGAGATTTTATTGAAATAAGCTTCCTCACCATTTAATCTTTGCTGAATGAATTGAAACCCACAGTGCCTCCAACTTCTTGCTTGAAAAATGGCTAGATAAATACCATGAAATTTTTGAAATACCTATGACCAGGTGGTACTGGAGAAACATTGGATGTCCTTTTGCTGATCATGATTATACCAGACAGTGCCTTGATTTACTGAGTTTCATGAAAATGGTGTAGAACAGAGATGCCAGTAGTTTGTAGCCTGCTGAGTAGTGGGTCTAGAGCAGTGGTGGGGAGGTGTTTGATAAAACATTCGTGGAAGGGCCTTGTGGATCTACCATTGGATTCCAAATGGCTTGTAACTGACATGGTGCAGCCAGCAGACCCTTATATGTAAAGGCATCTTGTTATATGGAGAGTTTTCAGAGGAAAATTAAGAATCAGGTTGATATGGAAAAGGGGGCAATGGGGAAAGCTGTGAGAGATAGAAGCCTAGTTGGTGCATTCTCTTGCAGACCCTGACCCACCACACGTGACAGAACTCCCTCCAGCACGGTGTCCCAGTTTAGCTCCTAGTATTTCATGAAACAACTACCAAACTCACAGTGCAGCAGCAAAAACTCCACAAAAAATGGAGGAGGACCAAATGGCTTCACAGTCCACACGGGGAGACACTTAGTCCCCAGTGGCCTCAGTTTACTTACAAAGAGAGGATTCAGCACTGCTTCATCTTGTTCATTGGAAAATAAGAAACCATGTCCTCCAGGTCACATAGATGTAGACCCAGCTTTGATGGTCTCACTACAAAGGAAGCCAAATCTCCTGAAAACAACATATATTTCAAGTGCGGAAGCTCAGAGGCAGTTTCTCAAAAAGTTTTTAGGCCAGCAGAGCTCCATGTTTGTGGAGTGTTTACCCTGTCCCTTACTTTTTGAAACTCCTCTACCGCCTCCAGAATGTGAACTCCTTAGCATTTTCCATTCCAGATATGTATTCACTGATTTTGTAACTCTTCTCCTCTAGTTGTGTCTTACTTGTGGTGAAGGTAATGTCAAGGCATTGTTCTGGATGAGAGCGGGAGGATATTTGTGCAGCGTATATTTACATACACATTGGATTCATTTTCCAATTTTTCATTCGAAGTACTGAATCCCTGACAATAACCCATACCTAGTAGACTCAGACTATTCATCCTAATATAATCGTGAAAATTAACCCAACACAATAGAAATACAAGCACTTCAGAGGAGACATGTTGTATAGTTGGACTTGACATTTGCCTTATATAAGGTTGGAGTTATAAATCTAGTCAAATTTTAATTGTAATATTGTCCATGTGTTTTTAAACTTAACAAATATGTGAATTCTTGTTTCCCTTTTCTGTAGCCTATTCACACATGTATATTTATATGCATATATAGAATCCTACCAGGTATCACACGTACATTTTTGTGAGGTGGCTGTCTTGGCAGATACAAATTGTGAGAAGTGTTCACTCCTCCTAAATGCTTTTGGAAATGAAAATTCAACCTATAGGAGAGCGTCCTATTAGAAAAACATTATATATAAACTCATGTTTAGTAAAATAAATATTTTTTGCATTTGTGGATGATATATATTTACTGATGAATTTCGATTGGCATTTATATTGGTACTTTTTAATGTCTGTGAGTGTTGTGTGTGTGTGTGTGTGTGTGTGTGTATATATATATATATAGATATAGATATAGATATAGATATAGATATAGATATACATATATAGATATAAATATAGATATACTCTCCAAATTTTTCAAAGTATGAAATATATGTGTCTTATTTTGCACTTCCTAAATTTTTCATATTCATGAATGTGGATTTATAATTATCTTTTCACAAGATTATTCTCAGAAACATTCATATACCCTACGAGACTCTTACCACTAATACTAATATAATGGAGAAAAAGAACCCAAACAGAATAGATACAAGCATTTCAGAAGAGACATGGTGTATAGTTGGACTTGCCTTTTGCATAATATAAGGTAGGAGTTATAAATCTATTCAATTTATTGAAATAATTTTCCATGTGTTATTTTTTTTGACACAACACAAAATTTAATCTTTGAGAAATAAATAAAATTGACACTTCCTTAAGCAAGCTAATGAAGAAAAAAAACCTCAAATTACTAAAATTAAGGATCATGAAGGAACTTTTACAGAGTACACAACTAAAATACAGAGAATAATTGAAAACTAATTTGAAAATTTATAGTCTAATAAATTAAAATACCATGATGACATCAATAAAATTTTAGAGATATACCCAAACTTAATTAGTAGGACGTGAACAATTTAAACAAATCAATTTCAAGCAATGAAATAGAAGTTGCTGTCAACAGCCTACCAATCAAGCAAAGCCCAGGAACAGACAGATTCTCAGCCATGTTCTACAAGACCTTCAAAGAAGCATTCATCACAATACTCCTCAAATTATTCCATAAAATAGAAAAGGATGGAACTCCTCCAAACTCATTCCATGAGGCTATTATCACTCACATACCAAAATCAGACAAAGACACATCAAGGAAAGAAATCTTCAGAGCAATATTCCTGACAAAGATATATACAAAAATTCTCAATAAAATTCTTTTTTTTAAGCCAAAGTTAATCAAAAGGGATAAAGAGGGACACTACACACTATTCCATGTGTTTTTAAAGTTAAGAAATATATGAATTCCTGTCTCACTTTCTCTGTAGCCTATTAAGCACATGTATTTTTATATGCACAAATAGAATCCTACCTGGTTTCACACGTACATTCTTGTAAGGTGGCTGACTTGGCAGATACTATTTGTGAGAAGAGATCACTCCTCCTAAACGCTGTTGGTACAGAAAATTCAACCCATGGGTGAGCTTCCTAGATGAACAACATTATACATACATCCATGTTCAGTAAAATGAATATTTTGGGATATGCGGATGAGTTATTTTTCATGATGAATTTCGATTGACATATATATTGCGACATTATAATGTGTGTGTGTTTGTCTCTCTCTCTCTCTCTCTCTCTCTCTCTCTCTATATATATATATATATATATATATATATATATATATATATAGTCTCCAGATTTTCCAAAATATGAAATATATGTCTTCTTATACACCACCTGAATTCATTCATATTCATATATGTGGATTTATAATCAACTTTTAACAAGTTTATTCTCAGAAATATACATCCACTGAAATACATATTTGTTTCCTAGTACTGAAAACTAAATTCAGGGAAGGGTTCTTACAAATCCTAATATTTCTAGACTAACTGACCAAGTTTAACATCAATGCAAATACATTCCTATTGGATATGATGTGTTTTTTAAAGTTCATTTTTATTCAAACTTGGTGCGTTATTATTTATTCAGTTTATGGACATCATAAAATATATCCTTTCATTCACAAGTTCACAAATTTATAAATATTTGGTTTACTTTCAATCACTTCCTCCTTTGGAACACATATATTCCTCTATGTTTCTTGACTGGTCTTTTCACTAGACTTCTTTCTAAACACATTATTTTCGATTCCATTATCATTTTTGAAGCAAAACTCACACACTATTCATGATAAACGGTAACCCTAATAATACCATTAGATATATAACTTGTTGGAATGAATGTACATATATCAATATATGATTTCGTCTATATTTTCAGATATTAAAACAATCCATTATGTAAATTTGGAACCAGTCACATAATTTTTTCACAGTATGGTCTATTAATGCATCATTTCTATATTCATCAACACAGGGTAAACCTCTTAGTATCCCCAGTACTAATTTATATGTTTTCAAAATATTGCTTCCAGAAAAGGTGGAAGAAATACTCATGTCACCTGATCTACATATACATATTATCACAGTAATATTCTGGACACAAAATGCAAAGGTCACCATTATGATTGCAATAAAGCCTCAATGGAATGTGAACATGGATTACTAAAAACATCCATGTCCAGTTTGCCTAATGCTCTCAAATGTCAATCCAATTGGTGACTACATTTTTGTTTCTTTTTAAGATTATGTATTCAACCTCAACCCTGTTGAAAATGTCAAATCTTATCACTCACGTTATACTTTGCCTGATTTCCTAATGTCTCTATTGATGTCTGCCTTCCTACATATTTTTCCCAGTTCATCATTGTGCCCAACTTTTCACATATGGTGCCATTTATATTCACTCTCTAACCGAAACCTATTGCTAAAGAACTTTTGGTCCAAATCCTAGACTCACTCTTCCTCCTAAACCTACTGACTATCTTTCTAATCCTACACACTATCCCTTTTTCACTGGATGTTCTCTTCTACATTCAATCATCTGAGGTACAGGGTCTTATGCCATTGTATATCGATTTGCATCGACCTCGGTGCAAAAAATTACTCAAGCTAAGGATCCCAATCAAGAGCCCAAATCCTTCTGGGCTTCAAATATTACCTAGATTTCTGTTTTCATACTTATATTTTACCTCTATATTCTTATAAATATTGCTGGTTCCCAATACCATTATTCATCCAGCAGAATGATTCCTAAGCCAAATGGAACATGCTATTAACCCTAACCATACAATATTCCCTCAATCTCACTTTACAGAAGAGCAGGGATAAAGTTGATATTACAATACAGGAAGTTAGGAGATCTTCCACCTGCTGAGTACCTCAAAATCCATGCAGAAATAATCCCTGGAGAAGATGTAGGCAGCTATGAAAGACCTGAGAGAACAAAAGTCATATTCCATGGCAAACAACATGGTCAGGATGAAAGGATGTGTCTGAGTCAGCCTCTCTATTCTTAATGCAGGGAAGATGGACCAAAGCAGGCCTGTGTAGAGAGCTGTTCCCAGGTGACTATGGTTTCTATACCATTCTAACATGTGAAAGTATCACAGGAAGTAGGGCAGCCTCCATGTCAGGAGACACTAGGATGCAACTGTTAGGACAAAGTAGTGGCCAAGACAGGGACCTCATTTATTTCCTGAAGGTAGTGACCTCACCTCATTTCCTTGGCGATGGAACTCTCTGAATTTTGTGATCCAGGAAGCCAGGCACCAGAGCCAGTCCAAGTCCCAGTCGCAGTGGGCTCACTTGTTTGGATTTACTAAGGACAGAGTCAGTCTTTCTTGGTACCTACTGATGTAAGGGTTGCCAAATACTAAGAAAGCTCTGAAGAGGGGTCTTTCCTGAGAGGACAGGAATTGGCTCACCACTGCCTCCTGACAACTTCACAGAGTTGACCAAGGAGACCAGATCTGAGACAGAAAGGCCATTTGTGGGGAACATCGTATTGCCTACCAGTCAGAGGACACTCCAGATAGTGACAGACCTACTTGGGGGAAGGAGTTGCATTTGTGGGTGTTGGTTTGTGTTTGTGGTTTTTTTCCATGTTCTGAGAATAGGTAAAAAAGGAGGTTTGTTTGGATTGGAGTGGACTGTTTCCAGTAAGTCATTTGACAAGGAGACTGTTTCTATGCCCATGTATCCCACTGTGTTTTTCTTTGTGGATATTAGAAAAAAATAGCTCATTGGGTGTGTCCTGTCTAGTAGAAAGCTTCCCAGCATGCATCCTTTCCAATTAATGAATGGACTGAGGCTTGCCTTATCCATGGGCAACACCTGCTATCTACCTAATTTTCCATTTTTTCATGAATTCTGGCCACTCTCAAGATTAGTATCATGTATTTTTGTACAAGATATGTACCACCTCCAAGCTCTGTGACATGGCCATGTACTGGATAGCTGAAGGGAATGGCGAGCAACTCAGAAAACTCACATATTAGAGTAACAAGGAAAGTCTACATGGAGAAACCCTGCTTGGGGCCTTTTGATTACCTATTGTTCTGTTGCTCTGAATGTCAGAAAGGTCTTTGCCTCAGGCCACCCCTTTGTGAAGCCTGAAGAAAACAGTTTTCAAATGGAAATGAATGGGCATCACCTGTGGCTCTTTGCTTCATTGCTTTGGAAATGGATGTATCTGAATCAGCCTCTTGGCCCTGTGTGAGCCTGTGGTTTAGATTTTCAGCACCTGATGAATCTAAAGAAAGATCCCATGTGGGCATCCAAAACCTAAATGGAAAAAAGATCAGTCATTGTGGATGAAGCCTCTCGACTTCCTCTGTAAGATTCCTGACCTCCATCAAGTGAGAATAGGGATCATTTGTGCCAAATAAGTTCTTCAAAGGGCTGCAGAGGGGAGACAATAGGTGCTTGGGTTTTCTTATAACTCCAATTCACACTAAAAATCTATACCCCACAGTCAGTAGGCCTCAAATTTGAGAAGTGGAGTAGTATTAATGGCAGGCCTATTTGATCACTTCTGGTTCACACTAAGGTTGTCCAGGCCACCCTGACTTTAGGCAAATGAGGGACAAGGGAGATTATTTTTGACACTGTCTTGGGCTGTGCCCCTCATGGAAACCTCCAGCTAGAGGTTATGATTAGTGTCTATATAAAAAGATGAAGAGGGCCATGTGAGAGTGTTTTGGTTTTAATTGTCATCATTTGTGTGGCAATTTGAAGAGATGCCTGGGTCCACCTGGGCTTGAACTCTGTTGTGATTCCCCTTAGAGACTGAGTTGTGTAACTGACCTCAGAGAAGTATTGCCATGAATTGTGTTGGGATTTCAGGAGGCCACACATGAGATTCACCATTGGAATCTGAGATCTTGGCCCAGGGTGACTTTACACAGAGCACTGGGAATCTAAGCCAGGATATCACAAGATTTTATTCTGAAAGATTCCAGCCATAGTTAAAACACCAACAGGGAATCTTTAGATCACTTATAAGCAAATTAAAAAACAAAATTTTTTAACAAGAGTAAAAATACTTAGTTAATGTAATGCTACCCTGAATTTTTTGGGTGAGTTTTACTTTATATTCCCTGTTTGAGATCCTAGTAAACTTGAGAGAAAAAAAAAAAGAAAAAAACAAAACTTTTGAACATAACTTTAAATGAAATAAAATCTGACCTACTGCTTTCGTAGTCATTCTCACATGTAGTAAGATGGGACACAGAGCCTTATCTCAGGTAAGACAGGGCTCTTTATAAATCATTAGTGTTTTAGTTCTAAAGCTGATCTTCGTTTTTTAATATCCTTTTACAAAGTTTACATAAATTGTTTGAGGTCACATGAACATTAGCTAACACCATATAATATCACTTTTGAAACATGAATTAAAGAATGGCTGAATGTTTTTAACATTCAAATAGATTAGGCTCTCATTAATTTAAAAATACATTTAAATTGTTGCACAATGTAAAGTGTAACATAAAACTTTACATATCTTATTGATAACAGGTAAATAAATCCCCAATATATATTTTATTTACCATACAACTTCAGAACACCAGCTTGATATAATGCTCTTTTAATGTTTCTACCTTATCGAGTTGTATAACTGGAAGATATGAGCACATTAATAGCATCACAGTTACATTGATGTTTCTACATTAACCAAGTTTATCTTTTAAAGAAATGGCAGTACAGTGCTCTAAAATAACAGTTCTGTTTTAAACAGTTGTTTAATTTTTATGGTTGCTTGCTCTGGAAAAAATAAGACTTAATAAACACAATGTTATGAGTAATCTTATGTTTTAAGAAATTTTTGTCTCTTTAACACATGACTAATTTTTACAATCTTACACAGACTTTAGTAGAAAGTCTGTATAAGATTGTAAACATTTTATACAGATTTTGTACTAAAAATTGATAGACCTTAGTATATCAATCAGATATCAAACAAAAACACTCATGAATGAGTAAATCCAAATGAAATTTACTTTACTTTTTAATCAAAATATTAGACAAATGTATTGAACAGTGTAAACCATTTTTTGGTTGAAGGAAAAATCCTAGAACAAAGTCATATAGACCTTTGGTAGACAATAATATTTTATTAGATTTTTGAACACCTAGAAAAACTTATAGGCATAAATTTGAAGACATTTATATTTATCTGTTTATCCAATCTAAATTGAAACATTTAAACTACGTGAATTAAAGATCTGTGGTTCACTTTTTAAAATTTGTTTTTATGAGCGCTTTTTTATATGAGTGCTCCTTATATATGTTAATTTGTGTATCATTTGAATGATATACGGACATATGTGTATATATATATATATATATATATATATATATATATAGAGAGAGAGAGAGAGAGAGAGAGAGAGAGACATAAAACACATAACAAAAGTGTGCACACCTAATAATAGTGAAGGCCTTGTAGCTTTTCACAGGTGAAATCACCATTGCAATGTTTTTAAAACTCCACAGTTGGTCAAAGATAAAACTGATCAGAAAAACATTAACCTAGGTCTGTAGGATCAAAATCATAAACTCAAAAAAAAAAAAGAATCTAAGAAAAAATTATGAGTCCTAGAAAAAATGACTGGCCGGTAATTAGTAAATACCATACAATTTACCATTTTTTTCCCTTAGGCCTCAGATCAGTCTCCTACTGAGCTTACAGGAGACTTTCATTTGCATTTCAACAGAAGTCCTGGCTGAGGTCTGGAAGGAGCAGGAAAAAACTGCTATTCTGAGCAGACACCTCAGGCCTAAGGCATTTTAACCATAATTTTCTGGTTAGGATGTTGAAAATTATGCTACAAGTTTAAGATACAATTCACAAAATTTTATATCTTTACATCTTGTTTTGTCAACAGATATCATACTATGATTTACTATCCTTGTCCAAATTAATGCACTGGTAAACAGTGACATTTTCCCAGGCTACCCAATTCAGAATTGGAGAAAAAAAGACTGCATGATTGGGAAGTTTCTTGCCAACTTTGAAGTAGAGTTCTTTAGTTTTCCATCCTAAGTATTTAAGTTCTCTGGCATGAATTATCTGAAATCAAAAACTAAACAATTACCTAAACCCGACTTTTAACTGCAATATTGTGCAATGCTTCAAAAAACGCATTCAGATACCAGATTTTTACAATAAAACATCATCATTTAGACACACATTCAGCTAAGATCATTCTCAAGAAACAATTTATAATATAAACACATTATTGCACATGTCTTAAAGTGCCAAAAACAAAGGCACAAGACAGACAGAAAGGAACTCCAGAATATGGCTGACAGACAGAAGCCTTTAAAACAGAGCAGAAGAGAAAAATCTCCTGCACCAGTGGCACCACAGATGTCCCCACAAGGGGACCAGATGTTTTCACAGAGAAGCTACCTGAAATGTAAAATCAAGGGTCTCCATGGTGACTTTACTGCATTTAGTGTCCCCTTTTTATTTTTCTCTTTTAAAAGAAGACAGAGGTGTCATAATTCTTACAGTGCAGGGAAGGAAGGAGGGAATTCCCTGAAGCAACAGGGCTTTGGCAGTTGCTGGGGTCCCTCAGTCCCTCCTTTTACTTACAGGATTAGCTCTTCTGTTTTGGGTCCACTCCAAGCATGCACCATCTCCTAACATTTCAGTCGTCAGCTCTCAAAAAGTTCTGGGACGGGGCCGGGTATCAAAATTTGTAACTTAAAGTTTGGTTTCTGACCCTGAAGCAAATTAATGCTAATTTAATAATGAGGACAGGGTTTTGAGAAAAAGAAAATGGAGGTTTATTGCTTTGCTAACAAAGGAAAAACAAGGGGACTCTGCCAAAAGGTTGTGACTCTCATGATCTGGAGGGACAAGGGATTTTAAAGAGTTTCACTTGTTAACCTGGGGTATACTCAGTTCTTCGTTCCCCAGCAGGCATTGCCCTGTGCAGTGGGTGTGCTCCAGGCAGCCAGCTAGGGGCTTCTTTCTTCCTGCTTAACAAAGGTGGGTAAAGTTCATCACAGTTCCTTAAAACACAGTCGAAAGGGTGTCAGGCTTACTTGCTTTGTTACCCTTTTTCACGTCCAATATCCTTAAAATTTTACCACAGAAATCAAACAAAAAAACGCACAAAAAAAAACAACAAAAAACATATAGACCACAGAACAAAACACAGAAAAACAGAATCCTGGTGCCAAAACAGAAAAACAGAGGAGCAATGCAACATCTTGCTAAAGCTCCAGGGTAGGAGCGTGTGTGTGCCCATCGGCACCTCTCTACCCTTCCAGAGGAATTCCCTACAGAACAGAACAGAGGACAGCATGATTCTCATTACTGTCCTGGACAGGAGTGTATGTGAGGCTCCCCAGTCCACCTCTCTGTCATCAGAAGAGATCTCCCTTAACCAGATATCAGATGTTATAAAGGCGCCACTTACCTATGGAGGCCTCCTCCACCAGGGGCTTGATAATAGTTTTAGTGTGGTGGTTCACTGCAGTGCTCCCCAGACTGACGGCTCACTCCAAGGCCTTGGAACATCTCAAGTTGTGCACCTCCTAGAGTGGTTCTCCAGCCCAGTGCCCTGGAGGGAAGGCCAGCTTCAGAATTTTCAGCAGTCTGGTTTTATGATCTGCTCGGGCAGGGTCATCTCACTGGGGAACTCCAAAATTTTGGACTAGGATGCAAGAAAAGACCACTGACTCCAATTAAAATCAAATTAAGGCAAGCTTATTATTTCAACAGGCTGGGCTGCCTCTCCTTCCCAAAATGGCGGGAACAAGACAGCAACCCCACCTTTCCTACAGCCCAGCTATATAGCCCAGAAAGTTACACAAACGGGTGGTTACAGATAACAAAACTTTAAAAGCATCACACTAATGGTAGTTTACATTTTTTTTTTGCTGGCCCCAATATCAGAAATAATGAGGACCATTAGGGCCTCAGAGAGGGTTGTTGTCTGGCCAGGGAAGGCCAATATTTATGAGGTGTCACTAAAGTTTCAGAAAGTACTGTTATCTGGTCAGAGAGCCAGGTGTGGATGAGTTCAAGGCACGGGCAGGCGTTCCAAGCAGGTTCAGAATTTGCAGTAATTTAGAGTAAAGCCAAAATTATCTTTTCACGGCTTTGTGGCAAGATGGTTCCCAATTTTAATAAAAAATCAGGTTGGGTCTATCAAGCCTCTCCCTTACTTTTGGAAACTCTTCTGCAAACTCCAATGTTGTGAACTCCCGAGCATTTTAATTCCAGATATGTATTCACAGAATTTTTAACTCTTCTATTCCAATTGTGTCTTTCTTGGGGCGAAGGTAATATCAAGTCATTGTTCTGGATGAGAGTGGAAATATTTTTGTGTAGCACATATTTGCATACACATTTAGGAGATCACTCCTCCTAAACACTGTTGGAACAGAAAATTCAAACTATGGGGGAGCTTCTTAGTTGAAAAACATTATTCATGAATCCAAGTTCATTAAACAAATAGTTTTGGATCAGTGGATGATATATATTTCAAGATGAATTTCAATTGGCATATACTATGCTACATTTTAATGTCTGTGTGTGTTTTTTGTTTATAATGTTTTGCGATTTATATGGATTTAAAATCAAGTTTCCACAAGATTATTCTCAGAATATTCATCCACCTGAAATACATATTTGTTTCCTAGTACTGAAAACTAACTTCAGTAAATGGTGCATAAAAATCCTAATATGTCTACAGTAACTGACCCAGATTAATATCAATGCAAGTAGATTCCTAGGGGACATGATGTGTATTTTGATGTTCATTTTTATTCAACACTGCTACATTACTATTTCTGCAGCTTATGCACATCATACTGTATATATTTCATTCAAAAGTTCGCAAATTTATATGCATGTGTTTCACATTCAATCACTTCCTGCTTCAGAACACATGAATTCCTCCAGGTTTCTTGACTATTCTTTTCATGATACTTCTTTCCAAACACATTATTTTTGATTTCCATAATCACGTTTGAAGCAAAACTCACACACTTTTCAGGATAAAATATAACCCTAATATTACCATTAGATGTATAAGTGGTTGGAATGAATGATTGCATATCAATATGAGATTTCTTTTATATTTTCAGATATCAATTCAATCCATTATTTAAAGTGGAACCAGTTATATTATTTATACACAGTATGGTCTATTCATATATAATCTGCATATTCATAGACACAGGGTACACCTATTTGTACCCCAAATACTAAATTATACGTCTACAAAACATTGCTCCAGAAACGGTGGAAGAAATATTCATGTCACCTGATCTACACATACATTTTATCACAATAATATTCTGGACACAAAATGCAATGGTCACACTTATGATTTTAAAAAAGCCTAAATGGAAAGTGAACATGGATTACAAAAAAACATCCAAGTCCTGGTTACCTAATGCTCTCGAATTCAATCCTATTTGTGACAACATATTTGTTTCTTCCTAAGATTATATATTCAAACTCAACCCTGTTGAAAATGTCTAAACCAATTACACACTTTATACTTTTGCTGATTTCCTAATGTCTCTATTTATGTCTGCTTTCCTACATATTTTCCCCTGTTCATCATTGTGACTGACTCTTCACATGTGCTGACATTTACATTCACTCTCTACCCGAAACCCTATTTGTAAAGAACTTTTGGTCCAAATCCTATACTCACTCTTCTTTATAAACCTGCTGACTACCTTGGTAATCCTACGGACTATTCCTTTATGACTAGATGTTCTGTTTGTTATTCAATCATCCGAGGTACAAGATCCAATTTCATTGTATATTGACTTATCTGAGACATCTGTGCAGAATATAATTCAAAGCTAAGTATCCCACTCAAGGGCCCAATGCCCTACTTGGCTTCAAATCTTCCCTAGATTTCTGTTATATTTTACCTATATATTCTTGTAAATATCACAGGTTTCCAATACCATTATTCATCCAGCAGAATGATTGCTAACCAAAATTGAACATATTATTAACCCTAACCATACACTGTTCCCTCAATCTAACTTTAGAGCAGTGCAGGGACAGAGTTGGTCTTACAAAAGAGGAATGTTGGGGATCTTCCACCTGCTGAGAATATCAAAGATCCATGCAGAAATGATCCCCGAAGAAGATGTAGACTGCTATGAAGGACCTGAGAGAGCAAAAGTTAGCTTCCATGGCAAACAACCTGGTCACTATGAAGGGATGTGTCTGAATAAGCCTCTCTCTTTTTAATATAGAGCAAATGGACCAAACCAGGCCTGTGTGGAGATCTTTTCCCCGGTACCAATGGTTGATATACCATTCTAACTTGTGAAAGTGTCACAGGAAGTAGGGGCAGCCTCCATCTCATGGGACCCTTGGAAGCAACTGTTAGGACATAGTGGTTGCCAAGGCTGTGAGCTCATTCACTTCATGAAGGAAGTGACCTACCTCACTTTCTTGGTGATGGAACTCTCTGAACTTGGGATCCCTGAAAACAGGCAGCCAGAGTCAGGCCCAATAACAGTCACAGAAGTCTCACTTTTTGGATTTACCAAGGAGAGAGTCAGTCTTTCTTGGTATCTACAGTTGTGAGGATGGCCAAATGCCAGGAAAGATCTGAATTGGGGTCTTTCCTGAGAAAGCAGGTATTGGCTCACCGCTGGCTCCTGACAACTTCACAGAGTGGGCCAAGGAGTCCAGATTTGAGAATAGAGAAGCCATTTCGGGGGAACATAGTATGGCCCACAAGGCAGAGGACACTCTTGATAGTCACAGACCCTCTTGGGGGAAAAAGGTGCCTTTGTGGGAATGAGTGTGTGTATGTGGTTTTGTCTCATGCTCTGAGAATAGGTAGGAAAGGCGGTTTCTTTGGTTTAGAATGGACTGTTTCTAGTAAGTCATTTGACAAAGCAAGTGTTTCTATGTCTGTGTATCCAACTGTGTCCATGGTTGTAGACATTACAAAAGAAAATGCATCAATGGATGTGTCCTGTCTAGGAGAAAGCTTCCCCACATTCATCCTGCCCAATTTATGAAAGGACGGAGGCTTGCCTTATTGATGGGCAAGACCTGCTGTCTTCCTAAATTTCTGTTTTCTTCTTGAATTCTGGCCACTCTCCAGAATAGACTCATGGTTTTGTGACCAAGATATGTAGCACCTCAAAGCTCTGTGACATGGCCGTGTACTGGATAGCTGAAGGGAATGGCGAGAATCTCAGGAAACTCAGATATCTGTGTGATCATGAGTGTCTCAGTGGAGAATCCCTGCTTTGGGCCTTTGCTTACCTATTGTTCTGTAGCACTGAATGTCAGGAAGGTCTTTGCCTAAGGCACCACTTTGTGAAACCTGAATAAAACTGTTTTCTAATGGAAATGAATGAGCATCACCTGTCTCTCTTTGAGTAATTGCTTTTGAAAGGGATGTGTCTGAGCCAGTCTGTTGGCTGTGTGTGAGGCTGTGGCTTGCATTCTCAGCACCTGATGGATCTAAAGAAAGATGCCATGTGTGCATCCAAAACAAAAATGGCCAAAAGAGCAGTCATTGTGGATAAGTCTCTTGCCTTCCTCTATTAGATTTCTGACCCCAATCAAGTAAGAATAGGGATCCTTTAGGTCAAATGAGTTCTTTGAAGCCCTGCAGAAGTGCTTGGGTTTTCTGATGAGTCCAAATCACATAAAGAATCTATACCTGACAGTCAGTAGGCCTCAAATTGGAAAAGCAGAATAGTATTAACGCCAGCCCTATTTGATCAGTCCTGGTTCACAGGAAGGGTGTCTAGGCCACCCTGACTTTCGGCAAATGAGGGGCAAGGGAGCTTATTTTGGACACTGTCTTAGGCAGCGACCCTCATGGAAACTGTCAGCCAGAGGTTATGATGAGTGTCTGAATAGAAGAAGATGAGGGCCATGTGCAAGTGTTTTTGTTTTAATTGTGGTCATTTGTGTGGTGGTTGGAAGAGATGACTGCATCCACCTGGGTTTCAACTCTTGTGGGATTCTCCTTGAAGACTGAGTTCTGGAACTGAACTCAGAGAAGTATTGCCATGAATTGTGTTGGGATTGTCGGAGGCCACGCATGAGAGTCACCCTTGGAAACTGAGATCTAGGCCCAGGGTGGCTTTCCACAGACCACTGGGAATGAGCACTGGGAATCTCAGCCAAATTATCCCATGATTTTATTCTTAAAGACTTGGCAGCCATACTTGAGAGTCAAAACACACATGGAACTCACATTGTAGACCTCAATAGGCCTGGCTTCATGTAACCTTTTGGCCACTTTATGGGAAGCGTTGCCTATGAAAGTTCTCCAGAGTTTCACTGAAATGAGCTTCCTCAACATTTAATGGTTCTTGAAAGCCACAGTGCCTCCCAACTACATCCTTGAAAAATGGCTAGATAAATACTTTGAAATTTTTGAAATTCCCATGACCAGGTGGCACTGGAGTATCTTTGGATGTCCTGCTGCTGATCATGAGTGTACCAGAGAGTGCCTTGATTGACTGGAATTTATAAAAATAATGTAGAACAGAGATGGTAGTAAGTTGGAGGCTGCTGAGTAGTGGGCCTAGAGCAGTGGTAGCCACGTGTGTGATAAAACATCTGTGGTGGGTCCATGTGATTAGCCCATTTGCTTCCAAATGGCTTGTGACTGACATGGTGCAGCCAGCAGACCCTTATTTGTAAAGGCATCTTTTTATTTGGAGAGCTTTCAAGGTAATGATCAGAATCAGGTTGATATGGTCAAGGGTGCAAGCTATGTGAGAAAGAAGCCTGGTTGTTTCATTCTCCTGCAGACCCTAACCCACCACACGTGACAGAACTCCCTCTAGCACTGTGTCCCAGTTGAACTTGTTGTTCAAAAAGCCCAGTGCAGCAGCAAGAACCAAAAGCCCCAGTGCAGCAGCAAGAACCACCACAAAAATTTGAGGAGGACCAAATGGCTTCACAGTCCACACGGGATGAAACTTAGCCTCCAGTGGCCACACTTTACCTACAAAGAGAGAATTCAGCACTGCTGCCTCAGGTTCATTTGAAAATAAGAATCCATGTTCTCCAGGTCATATAGATGCAGACCCAGCTTTGATGGTCTCACTACAAAAGAAGCTAAAACTCCTTAATACAACATATATTTCAAGTGCCCAGCTTCAGAGGCAGTTTCTCAAGAAGTCTTTAGGCCAGCAGAGCTCAATGTTTGTGGAGTGTTTACCATGTCCCTTACTTTTGGAAACTGCTCTACCACCTCCAAGGTTGTGAACTCCTGAGCATATTCCATTCCAGATTTGCATTCACAGATTTTCTAACTCTTCTCCTCTAATTGTGTCTTACCTGGGGTGAAGGTAATGTCAAGGCATTGTTGTGGATGAGAGTGGGAAGATTTTTGTGTAGCACATATTTGCATACACATTGGATTCATTTTCCAATTTCCCATTAAAAATACTGAATCCCTGACACTAACCCATACCCTACTAGACTCTGACTACTAATCCTAATATGATGGAGAAAAATAACCCAAACAGAATAGAAATACAAGCAGTACAGAGAAGGCATGGTGTATAGTTGGACTTGCCTTTTGCATTATGTAGGGTAGGTGTTATAAATCTAGATAATTTTTAATTGAAATAGTTATCCATGTGTTTTTAAAGTTAACAAATATGTGAATTTCTATCTCCCTTTCTCTGTAGCCTATTCAGCAAATGTATTTTTATATGCACATATAGAATCCTAGCTGGTATCACATGTACATACTTGTTTGGAGGCTGACGTGGCAGATAAAAATTATGAGAAGAGATAACTCCTCGTAAATGCTGTTGGATCTTAAAATTCAACCTATGGGTGATCTTCCTAGTTGAACAACATTATTCATAAATCCATGTTCAGTAAAATTAATATTTTTGGATCAGTGGACGATATATATTTCACCATGAATTTTGATTGGCATATATACTGCTACTCTTTAATGTCTGTGTGTGTTTTGTGTTTGTGTGTGTATATATATATATATATATATATATATATATATATATATATATATATATATACAATCTCCAGATTTTTTAAAATATAAAATATATTTGTCTTATTATACACTCCCTAAATACATTCATATTCATGTATGTGGATTTATAATCAAATTTTTACAAGATTATTCTCAGAAATATTCATCCCCCTGAAACACATATTTGTTTACTAGTACTGAAAACTAACTTCAATGAAAGGTGCATACAAATCCTAATATTTCTGCAGTAACTTACCCAGGTTAATATCAATGCAAGTAGATTCCTATGGGACATGATGTGTATTTTGACATTCATTTTTATTCAACACTGGTACAGTACTATTTTTTCAGTTTATGCACATCAAAGGATAAATGTTTCATCCAAAATTTCAAAATTTAAAACTTTTGATTCACTTTCAATCACTTCCTGCTTCAGAACACATGTATTCCTCCATGTTTCTTGACTGGTCTTTCATGAGACTTCTTTGCAAACACATTATTTCCGATTTGCATATTCAATTTTGAAGCAAAACTCACACACTCTTCATGATCAACCGTAACACTAATATTACCATTAGATGTACAAACTGGTTGTAATTAATGTATGTATGCCAATATCAATATATGATTTCCTGTATATTTTCAGATATCAATTTATTCCAATTCCAATTTCTAATGTTGGGTCCAGTTATATTATTTATTCACAGTTTGGTCTATTCATTCATCATCTCTATATTCATCAAAACAGGGTACACCTATTTTTTTCCCCAATACTAATTTATAGGTTGTAAAAATATTGCTCCCCATAATGGTGGAAGAAATACTCATATCACCTGATCTACATATACATTTTTATCACAGTAATATTCTGGACACAAATGTAAAGGTAACACTTATGATTGTACCAAAACCTAAATTGAACGTGAATATATATTACTAAAACCATCCATGTCCAGGTCGCCTAATGCTCTCAAATTTCAATCCTATTGGTGACTACATATTTGTTTCTTCTAATATCATATATTAAACCTCAACCCTGTTGAAAATGTCTAATCCTGTTACTCACTTTATACTTTGCTGATTTCCTAATGTCTCTATTTTATATCTGCTTTCCTACATATTTTCCCCAGTTCATCATTGTGACTGACTCTTCATATGTGCTGATATTTTCATTCAGTCTCTAAACGAAACCCTATTGCTAAAGAACTATATTTCCAACTCAAAGACTCACTCTTCAACCTAAACCTACTATTTTCCTAATCCTACTGACTATCCCTTTTTGACTGGATGTTCTCTTCGACATTCAGGCATCTGAGGTACTAGGTTTTATTCCATTGTATGTAGATTTACCTGCGACCACATTGCAGAATGTAATTCAAAGCTAAATATCATAATCAAGGGCCCAATGCCCTTCCTGGCTTCAAATCTTACCTAGATTTCTCTTTTCATACTTATATTTCAAATACATATTCTTATAAATATTTCAGGTTCCCAATACCATTATTCATCCAGGAGAATGATTCCTAACACAAATAAAACATGTTGTTAACCCTAACCATACACTGTTCCCTCAATCTAAATTTACAGAGGGAAGGGACAGAGTTGGTCTTACAGTAAAGAAATGTAGGGGGTCTTCCACCTACTGAGACACTCAAAGTTCCATGCTGAAATGATCACTGGAGAATATATACGCAGCTATGAAGGACCTGAGAGAGCAAAAGTCATGTTCAATGGCAAACAACCTGGTCAGGATGAAGGTTTCTGTCTGAATCAGCCTCTCTATTCTTAATGTAGAGAAGATGGACCAAACCAGGCCTGTGTGGGTAGCTGTTCCCGGGTGCCTAAGGTTGATATAAGATTCTAACTTGTGAAAGTGTCACAGGAATTAGGGACAGCCTCCTTTTCATGTGAGACTTGGAAGCCACTGGTTGGACAAAGTGATTGCCAAGGCAGTGACCTCATTCAGTTCCTGAAGGAAGTGACCTCACATCACTTCCTTAGTGAAGGAAATCTCAGAACTTGAGATTCATGAAGCCAGGCACCCAGAGTCAGTCCCAGTCCCAGTCCCAGTGGTCTCACTTGTTTGGATTTACCAAGGACAGAGTAAGTCTTTCTTGGTACCTATTGATGTGAGGATTGCAAAATGCCAGTAAAGCTCTGAAGAGGGGCCTTTCCTGAGAAAGCAGGTAGTGGCTCACCTCTGGGTCCTGACACCTTCACAGAGTTGGCCAAGGAGACCAGATCTGAGACATTTCAGGCCATTTAGGGGGAAAATAATATGGCCCACCAGTCAGAGGACACTCCGGATAGTAACAGACCTTCTTGGGGGAAGGAGCTGCCTTTGTGGGTGTTGGTTTGTGGTTTTGTCTCATTTTCTGAGAATAGGTAGGCAAGGCGCTTTATGTGCTGTGGAATGAACTGTTTATTGTAAGTCATTTGACAAGGCGAGTGTTTCTATGTCTGTTTACCTCACTGTGTCCGTGGTTGTACTCATTAGAAAAAAGAATGCATCAATGGATGTGTCCTGTCTAGTAGAAAGCTTCCCAGAATTCATCCTGCCCAATTTATGAATGGAGTTCAGATTGCCTTATCAATGGGTAACACCTGCAATCTTCCTAAGTTACAGTTTTCTTCCAGAATTCTGGCCCCTCTCCAGAATAGTCTCATGGTTTTGTCTCTAAGGTATGTACCACCTCCAAACTGTGTGACATGGCCATGTACTGGATAGCTCAAGTGAATTGTGAGCATCTCAGAAAAATCAGAAATATGTGTGACCACTAAATCTCAGTGGAGAAACCCTGCTTTGGGCCTTTTTTTTAAATTAATTTTTATTGTAGGTTCTTCAAAACATTACATAGTTCTTGATATATCATATTTCACACTTTGATTCAAGTGGGATATGCACTCCTTTTGCTTACCTATTATTCTGTTGCTATGAATGTCACCAAGTTCTTTGCCTCGGGCCACCAATTTGTGAAGCCTGAAGAAAACAGTTTTCAAATGGAAATGAATGGGCATCACCTAGGGCTCTTTGCTTAATTGCTTTGGAAAGGGGTGTGTCTGAATCAGCCTCTTGGCCCTGTGTGAGGCTGTGGCTTAGATTCTCAGCACCTGATGGATCTAAAGAAAGATCCCATGGATGCATACAGAACCAAAATAGCCAAAAGAGCTGTCATTGTGGATGAAGACTCTCGCCTTCCTTTCAAAGGTTCCTGACATCTATCAAGTGAGAATAGGGATCCTTTGGGTCAAGTGAGTTATTCAAAGCCCTGCAGAGGCTAGCCCATACGTGCTTGGGTGTTCTCATTACTCCAATTCACATAAAGAATCTAAACCCCACAGTCAGTAGGCCTCAAATTGGAGAAGCCAAGCAGTATTAATGGCAGACCTATTTGATCACTCCTCGTTCACAGTCAGGGTTTCCAGGCCACACTGATTTTAGGCAAATCGGGGGAAAGGTAGGTTATTTTGGACATTGTCTTGGTCTGTGTCCCTCATGGAAAACTCCATCCAGAGGTTATGATGAGGGTCTAATGGAAGAAGATAAGGGCCATGTGGGAGAATTTTGTTTTGAATTGTGGTAAGTTGTGTGGCAGTTGGAAGAGATGCCTGGGTTTACCTGGGCTTTAACTCTGGTGTGATTCCCCTTAGAGTCTGAGTTCTGGAACTGACCTCAGAGAAGCATTGTCATCAATTGTGTTTGAATTTTACTAGGCCATGCATGAGAGTTGCCCTTGGAACCTGAGATCTAGCCCAGAGTGGCTTTCCACAGAGCACTGGGAATCTCAGCCAGGATATCACATGATTTTATTCTGAAAGACTTTGCAGCCACAGTTGAGTCAAAACACGCGTGGACCTCACATTGTAGACCTCAATGGGCCTGGCTTCATGTGACCTTTTGGCTACTCTTTGGGAAGCCTTGCCTGTGAGTGTTCTCTAGAGCTTTCATTGAAATGAGCTTCCTCAACATTTAATGGTTCCTGAATGAATTGAAACCCCCAGAGCCTCCAACTTCATCCTTGACAAATGGCTTGATAAATACCATGAAATTTTTGAAATTCCCATGACCAGGTGGCACTGGAGAACTTTTGGAGGTCCTGTTGCTGATGATGAGTGTACCAGACAGTGCCTTGATTTACTGGGTTTCATGAAATTTGTGTAGAACAGTGATGCCAGTAAGTTGGATCCTGCTCATTAGTGGGCCTAGAGCAGTGGTGTGAAGGTGTGTGATAAAACATGTGTGGTGGTGACATGTGGATCTGCCATTGGCTTCCCAAAGGCTTGTGACTGACATGGTACAGCCAGCAGACCCTTCTATGCAAAGGTGTTTTTTATATAGAGAGGTTTCAGGGCAATGTTCAGAATCAGGTTGCTATGGAAATGGGGGCAACTTATGTGGAATTGAATCCTGGTTGGTGCATTCTCATGCAGACCGTGACCCTCCACACGGGACAGAACTCTCTCCAGCACTGTGTCCCAGTTTAGCTCCTTGTATTTCATGAAGCAAATACCAAACTCCCAGTGCACCTGTGAGAAACACCACGAAAATTGGAGAATGACCAAATGGCTTCACAGTCCACACGTGGAGACACTTACAACCCAGTGACCATAGTTAAACTACAAAGAGAGTATTCAGCATGGCTGCCTCATGTTCATTGGAAAATTAGAAACAATATCCTCCAGGTCACATTGTTGCACACCCAGATTTGATGGTCTCCCAACAAAGGAAGCTAAAGCTCCTAACAACAACATATATTTTTAAGTGCCCAACCTCAGAGGAAGTTTCTCAAGAAGTCTTTACACCAGCAGAGCTCCATGTTTGAGAAATGTTTACCCTGTCCCTTACTTTTGAAAACTCCTTTACCACCTCGGAGGTTGTGAACTCCTGAGCATTTTTCATTCCTGATATATATTCACAGATTTTCTAACTTTTCTCCTCTAATTGTGTCTTACTCGGAACAAAGGCAATGTCAAGGCAATGTTCTGGATGAGAGTGTGAACATTTTTTTGTAGCACATATTTACATACACATTGCATTCATTTTACAATTTTCCATTCAAAATACTGAATCTCTGACATGAACCCATACCCTACTAGACTCTGACTACTACTCCTAATATGATGGAGAAAAATAACACAAACAGAATAGGAATACAAGCAGTTAGGAGAAATCATAGTGTATAGTTGTACTTGTATTTTGCATGATTAATGGTAGGTGTTATAAATCTAGTCAATATTTAATTTAAATAGTTCTCCATGTGTTTTTAAGGTTAACAAATATGTGAATTCCTGTCTCCCTTTCTCTGTATCCTATTTAGCACATGTACTTTTAAATGCACATATAGAATCATACCTGGTATCACATGTACATTTTTGTGAGGTGGCTGATTTGGCAAATACAATTTGTGAGAAGTGGTCACTCCTCTTAAACGCTGTTGGAACTGAAAATTCAACCTATAGGTGAGCTTCCTAGTTGAACAACATTATACATAAATCCATGTTCAATTAAAGAAATATTTTTGCATCTGTGGATGATATATATATCATGATAAATTTCGATTGGCATATATATTGCTAATTTAATGTCTGTGTGTGTGTGTGTGTATTTTGTGTGTGTGTGTATGTGTGTGTGTGTGTGTGTGTGTGTATATATATATATATATATATATATATATATATATATATATATATATATATGTATATATACTCTCCAGAAATATATGTGTCTTATATACACTCTCTAAATTCATTCATGTTCATGTATATGGATTTATAATCAACTTTTCACAAGATTTTTCACAGAAATATTCATCCACCTGAAATACATATTTGTTTCCAGTACTTAAAACTAACTTCAGTTTATTTTGCATACAAATACTATTATTTTTACAGTAACTGACCCAGTTTAACATCAATGCAAGTAGATTCCAGTGGGACATGATGTGTATTTTGAAGGTCATTTTTATTCAGCACTGGTACAATACTATTTCTTCAATTTATGCACATGATAGGATATATATTCCATCCACAAGTTAGCAAACTTACAGGCAGTTGTTTCACTTTCATCACTTCCTGCTTCAGAACACATAAATTCCTCTAGGTTTCTTGACTGGGCTTTTCATGAGACTTCTTTCCAAACACATTATTTTTAATTTCCATGATCACTTTTGAAGCAAAACTCACACACTCTTCAAGATAAACCATAATCCTAATATTACCATTATATGTATTAGTGGTTGAAATGAATGTATGTATATCAATATAAGATTTCCTGTATATTTTCAGATATCAATGGAATCCATTATTTAAATTTGGAACCCATTGTATTATTTATTCACATTATGGTCTATTCATGCATTATCTCTATATTCAGAGTCACAGGATATACCTATTTGTACCCCCAATACTAATTTATACTTCTTCAAAATATTGCCCCCAGAAATGGTGGAAGAAATACTCACGTCACCTTATCTACATATACATTTTATCACAGTAATATTCTGGACACAAAAAGCAAAGATGACACTTATTATTTTACCAATGTAAAGGTCAGGCGAGTGTCGGAGGAAGAGACTACCAGAGACTGTCTCATGCAACAGCCAAGGATTTATGGGGGTCCAGCATGCTGGGGTCAGAGCTCCCTTGAATAGAGCACAGAGTCCTGAGAACAGCTTAAGCAGAGCTTATATACTTTCCTTGGAGAGGGCAGATAGGAAAGTTTATTGATGGGTCAGGGCGAGTGGGCGGTTTGCGTCCAAATGGGTGAGGAAGTACATTCTGCAGTTTTGCAGTTGGGTACAGCACTTTCAGGGAACTAGATTAGCAAACAGTTCTCAAGACATCAACAGTGTTTTGTTAAGCATACCGAAAAACTGGAAGTGACAAGTACCTATTTTATTAACCTTTCATTCCCCACTTCTTCTTTTGGTTACTTTTAATCATAAAAATTATCATTGGGGGTGTCACATTTTATGTTTACTAGTGTGGTATATTGTTTTCTGATTACCATAAGTTTAACTTGTCCAATTTGAGCATGGAGAAAGGAAACTACACGGTTGATCAAACAGGGTCCTACAATTACCAATAATATGAGGATTATTAATGGACCGGCCAGGGCTGATGAAAATATAGTTAATGAGGGGGCTTTGTGAACCAAGACTCAAACCACCTTTTTTGGGCCTCTCTCTCTTGTTGATGCTCTTCAAGGCATCTTCTTAATTTAATCATAGATTCTTTTACAACTCCAGTATGGTCGGCATAAAAACAACATTCTTCCCTCAATGCAGGACGAAGGCCCCTTCTCTCATGAAGGCCCCTTCTCTCATGTTCTGTAAAATAACTTCAGAGAGAGAGGTTAAAGATTCGTGTAAAGCTGTGAAGGAGGTTTTTAATATCTTTAAGTTTTGGTCTATTACTGCTTCTAATTGGGTCATTTGTTGTGTCCCATGGACCAGGGCAGTGGTTCCTGTGCCCACCCCTGCAGCAACTCCTATTCATAATAGGATGACTAAAGTGAGGGATACAGGTTCCTGGCAGAACCGGGTTGTTTGCCCCCCTATTTGATATTTAAATGTACCTGCGTCATGATAGAGCACTCTGGAAAACATCTGCACCATTACATAATTAATCACATCTGTTGACCATTTTATGAAAACATAAACAATGTTTAAGTGTATAGAATTGTACTGCTGTAGAGATGGACAAGGCAAGGTACCTAAGATAGCACAGAAGACAGGGAAACAGTCTTATTTGGTTGCATCCGGATTTAGAGGGCATTGCTTCTGTTGTAATCAATTAATCCCTGAACCCAAAGTTTAGGTTGTTTCAGAATTTTGTACCCAGCATGTAAGGGAAGGGGCTCAGAAGTTCACAGTCTGCAGAAGTTCACAAAAAGCAGTTTTTGTTTCTGTTTTTTTTTCCTCTGTTCTTGGAAAGTTAACTTCTTAAGGACACCTGGGAGGGGGAGAGCTTTTTTCTTCTTTTTTTTCTTTTCCTCCCTGCCAGCTGTTACCATGGAGCCCAGTTGGTAACTTCTATATCTTAGAAATGTAGCCATCTCTATGAAGCCCCAGCTCTAGGGCAGAGGCCTTCTTCATATATTTTGTTAAAAACTACTAAGGGGGTGTCTAGCTTAGGAGTGCTGATTTTTCCAGCCAGTGGCCAAGTAGAACAGAGCAACACGAATAGAGGAAGTTTATCTACATTGAACTCTTTTATAGGAACTGTGTTGCTGAAAGGCTTAAAGTCAGCCATGGTGAAGACTTCTGGAGAAGGTCATTTAAGACTTTTCTGTGGGCCTGATACAGAGGGGAAGACAGGGAAGGCAGGGGATGAGAGCAGCTCCGTGGATCTGAGGATGAGGAAAAAGAGATATAAAAGAATTATGGGAAAGGGGTTTGGGATTTTCCTGGCAACAAAACTTGAGCAGTAGAACAGGTAGAGCAGAGGGGAAGACGGGAGTGAGTATCCCAAAAAGCCTGTGAGGGACTTTAAATTCTTAGTAACCTGTTTTCAGTGATGACAAAGCAACTTTAAAGGCCATTTTAATTACATCTTTGATAGGCGTCTGAGGGCACTCCTTAGCTGGTTTGAGCTTTGGGTTAGCTGGTAAGAGGACCTGGTGGGACCCGGTGTGGGCACTGACAGGAGGAGAGAGGAGTGAGTGGGTGGAAGGGTACCTCAGTACCTGCAAGCTCAGCAAGGGGCAATGGTCTGAGAACCGACGGAAATTTGGGTTTTTGATCTAGTAACTGGAGCTGAGAAATCAGGTTGCTGATGTGGGAGTGACAGCAGAGAGTCTGGGGCAGAAGGCTGCGGGTGAGTATCTATTGGAGAAGCATAGTTCAGGATTTGAGCATAGGAGGGAAAAGGCCTACACGTAGGGGAATTTCCTTCCACACTTTTGAGCACTTGTCGAAGTTGAAAAGGTCACGCAAAATTTGAGGATCTAGAGACCCTTCTGGTGGCCATCGGTTTTTGTTATCTAACTGGTAATATGGCCAATGCTGTGTACTGAATTTGATGAGGAGTTTTGCTTCCACCAGGTAGCCCCTGTATCCTCACATCCCCATTATTTACAGAAGAAGTTGGCTTTTCCCCCACACAGTCGTGGCTGTTTTTGGCTTTGGTAGTCCGCCAGGCAAACATAGTAATCTAGGCTAGCCAACCTGCATCTGGCTCGCGGGTCCCTACATCCATAATGTTTGTTTCCATTATCTATTGTATGGAAAGTATTTAATGGAATTTTTGGGGATCCTCTTCATCAGGGATTTCCCAATAGGAAAGACGTATAGCCAGCTGACAAATTTCTTGGTGGAGAGATGGCCACCAGGTCCCTAAGTGGGCTGTATGTGCGATAGACCATACTTCTTGTCTAGTAGGATTTGTGATCAGCCATCGCTGCTGAACGGGTTGATGAGGGTTAGGACTACTGGTGACCAATTGGAGAGTCTATAGTCTTATTCACATGGCGAATCTACAATTTGAAAATGTTACCAGTCTTTTTCATTTTTCAGCCAGATTCTGGACAGGGCACAGGCTTGAGATGAGAATTAGGAACCAGGAAGTGATTCCGTCTAACTTTAGCACTGTAGGTGTTATAAGTAGCACCTGGTATGGTCCTGTCCAGCCGGGTTCCAGGGATGACACCTGATGTTGTCTTATGTAGACAAAGTCTCTTACTTGATATAGATGTGGAGTACCCTCTTCAGCAGGTTGGTAGGCAGTGGCCAGCTGTTTCCACAGGTATTGCTGAGTTCCTTCCAGAACTTTAAGTCTGTCAAGCAAGGTGGTGTGGAAGGGATCGTTAGATCTTTGAGTTAGGGTTAGGTCCCTTACTGGAGATGGGGCCCCATAGAGAATTTCATAGGGGGTGAGGTTACACAAAGAAACAGAGGGAGTATTTCTTGCATGAAATAGTGCATAAGGCAGGAGCATAGTCCAATCTTTTATGCTACTCTTTAAGCTTAATTCCGTTTAGGTCTCTTTAATGGTTCTATTTAATTTTTTTACCTGTCCTGAACTCTGGGGTCTATAAGCACAATGTAACTTCCAATTAATCCCCAGGGTCCTGGCTAACCCCTGAGTTACCTGGGCCATGAACGCTGGTCAATTATCAGACCCTATTACCTTAGGCAGGCCGTACCTTGGAAAAATATCTTTCAGGATCTTCTTGACCACCATTTGCGCCTTTTTTTTTTTGGGGGGGGAGGCTTCAATCCATCCTGAAATATATCTACAAAGAGTAGGAGATATTTAAGTCCATACCATGCTTGCTTAATTTCAGTAAAGTCCACTTCCCAGAATTGTCCTGGTCTGGTTCCTCGTAGGTGCTTTCCTGCACGAAAGTTGGAAGGGTAAGCATTAACCTATTGACAGACCCGACAGGCTTTTTTTTACCTGTTCAGTTATTTCCTTTCACTGTGAGTCGGTTAGTGGAAAACTCTGTTCTTGATCCTTCAGGAATGCCTGCAATTTCTTTGAACCAAGGTGAGTGAACTGATGTACATTTTTAACGTAGTGTAGGGCTTTCTGAAATTTCAGGCTTTGCTCAGTGAAGTTGAGGAGTACAGTGTCAGTGTCCTTAGATATTATCAAAAGCTTGCTGGATCTCAGGGGTCCATTAGAATTGGGCATCTCCTTTAACAGCGGGTGTAAATGAGAAGTTAAGGACCCAAACACAGGAATCCTTAACCTGCAAAACCCAGCAGTCCCAAGAAACTCTCTGTGATGTCTGCTGTTAGATGGGGGTGGTTTCTGCACAACCGTTTGATTTCTGGGCTCAGTGAGCCATCGTTTACTGCCCCTAAAGGAATAGCCCAGGAAGATTACTTCTTGCTGGCAAATTTGGGCCTTTTAGGAAGAAGCTCTATACCCGAGTTGAGGAAGCTCACATAATACTGCTTGGGTCCCAGATTCACAGATATCCTTGGTGTTGGGTGCCAGTAGCAGGTCATCCACGTATTGAAGCTGGGTGACTTCGGGGTGCGTAGTTCTGAAGCTGTTGAGATCTCTTTGGAGGGCTTCATCAAAGAGAGTGGGGGAGTTTTTCAACCATTTTGGGGAGTCTAGTCCAAGTTAGTTGAAAACACGTTCCAGTTTCTGGGTCTACCCACTAGCAAGCAAACAGCAACTGACTATATTTATGCAGAGGCAAGCAAAAGAAAGCATCTTTTAAGTCCAGAACAGTATACCATTTCCTCTCAGGGTTCAGAGTGATAAGCAGATTGTACGGATTAGGTACACTGGGGTGAATGTCCTACACTCTGTTGTAGGTCTCTCTTATGTCTTTAATGGGGGATAGTCCCCGGCTCCTGGCTTTTTATACTGGTAGCGGGGGAGTGTTTTAGGATGATTGACAAGGCCTTAGGACCCTAAGGCCAGATATTTCTGAATATGGGGCCTTATCCCATCTTTAGCTTTTTTGCTCAGAGGATATTTTTTGACATTGATTGGGGAGGCTGAGGTTTTGAACTCCACTGTTTTTGGAGGTTGTTTCATGGCTAGTCCTAACCCAGCAGTTTTTTTCCAGGCATCTGGGTAATCTGTTATCCGTTTCTGGGGTACCTTGCCTGTTTGATCAGTCTTGGGGGGTGTGAAGAGTTGCTGTTCATCTTCTACTGACATATTTAAAGCCGTGAATATAGGAGTTTATACTAAAGGATTTAGAAATATCATTTTGGGGCCTTCATGGTTAAAAGTCATTTTGGCCCGGAGCTTGGTGAGCAGATCTCTGCCCATCAATGGGGCCAGGCATTCTGGGATTATTAGGAAGGAGTGATGGATTTTTCCTTTCCTCATGTCCATGGTTTTCTTAGTTGTCTAATTCCCATATTTACTGGTGTTAGCACTTTGAACTAGAGAGCTTTTATTTGATAGAGGGCCCAGTGGGGCCTTAAGGACTAAGTATACTGCCCCTGTATCCACTTCAAAGTTTACTGGGGTCCCCTCCACATCAAAAGTTACCCTGGGTTTATTGGGAGTCTAGCAATCTGGGGCTCAGTGCTCACTTGAATAGAGCAGAGAGCAATGAGAACAGCTTAAGCAGAGCTTATATACTTTTCTTGAAGAGGGCAGGGAGGGAAGCTTATTGATGGGTCAGGGCGAGTGGGCGGTTTGCGTGCAAACAGGTGAGGGTGTACATTCTCTGTTTGGCAGTCAGGGACAGCACATTCTGGGGAAAAAATTAGCAAACAGTCCTCAAGGTTTCAACAGTGTTTTGTTAAGCATACAGAAAAACAGGAAGTGACAAGTACCTATCTTATTAACCTTTCACCAAATCCTAAATGGAAAGTGAGCATGGATTTCTAAAAACATCCATTTCCAGGTTGCTTAATGCTCGCAAATCAATCCTATTGGTGACTACATATTTGTTGCTTTCTAAGATTATATATTCAACCTCAACCCTGTTGAAAATGACTAATACTAACCCTCACTTTATGCTTTTCCTGATTTCCTAATGTCTCCATTGATATCTGCTTTCATACATATTTTCCTGAGTTCATCATTGTGACTGACTCTTTACATGTGCTGAAATTTACATTCACTCTCTATCCGAAACCCTATTGCTACAGAACTTTTGTTCGAAATCCTATACTCACTCTTTTTTCTATACCTACCAACTATCTTCCTAATCCTACCGACTATCCCTTTTTGACTGGAAATTCTCTTTGACAATCAATCATCCAAGGTACAAGGTCCTATGCCATTGTATATCAATTTATCTGAGACATCTGTGCAGAATATAATTCAAAGCTAAGTATCCCAATCAACAGCCCAATGCTCTTCTTGGATTCAAACCTTATCTAGATTTCTGTTTTCATACTTATATTTCACCTATATATTCTCGTAAATATCGCGAGTTCCCAATACCATTGTTCATTCCTCAGTATGATTTCTAACCTAAATCAAACCTGTTATTACTCTAACCATACACTGTACCCTCAAACTAACTGTACAGAAGAGCCGGGAGAGAGTTTGTCTTACAATACAGTAATGTAGGGGCTCTTCCACCTGCTGAGAACATCAAAGGTACAAGCAGAAATGATACCCTGGAGAAGTTGCAGGCAGCTATGAAGGACCTAATAGAGCAAAAGTCATCTTCCATGACAAACAACCTGGTCAGTATTAAGGGATGTGTCTGAATCAGCCTCTCCTTTCTTAATGTAGAGAAGATTGATCAAACCATGCCTGTGTGGAGAGCTGTTCCCAGGTGCCTATGGTTGATATACCATTCTAACTTGTGAAAGTGTCACAGGAAGTAGTGGCAGCCTCCATCTCATGGGAACCTTGGATGAATCTGGTAGGACAAAGTGGTTGCCAAGGCAGTGACCTCATTCAGTTCCTGAAGGAAGTGACCTCACCTCACTTTCCTGGTGATGGAAATCTCTGAATTTGGGATCCAGGAAGCCAGGCACCGAGAGCCAGTCCAAGTCCCAATCCCAGTGGTCTCACTTGTTTGGATTTACCAAGGACAGAGTCAGTCTTCCTTGGTACCTACTGATATGAGGATTGCCAAATGCCTGAAGAGCTCTGAAGAGGGGCCTTTACTGAGAAAGCAGGTAGTGGTTCACCGCTGGCTGTTGACAACTTCACAGAGTTGGCCAAGGAGACCAGATCTGAGACAGTACAGGCCATTTTAGGGGAACATAGTATGGCCCACTATTCAGAGGACACTCCGGATAGTCACAGACCTACTTGAGTTAAGGAGGTGCCTTTGTGGGTGTGGGTGTGAGTTTGTGGTTTTGTCTCATGTTCTGAGAATAGGTAGGAAAGGCTGTTGTTTTGATTGGAGTGGACTGTTTCTAGAAAGTCGTTTGACTAGGCGAGTGCTTCTATGTCTGTGTATCCCACTCTGTCCATGGTTGTAGACATTCGAAAAGAGAATGTATCAATGTATGTGTCCTGTCTAGTGGAAAACTTTCCAGCATTCATCAGGCCTAGTTGATGAATGGACTGTGGCTTTCCTTATGGATGGGCAACACCTACTAACTTCCTAAGTTCCTGTTTTCTTCCTGAATTCTGGCCACTCTCCAGAATAGCCTCATAGTTTTGTGTCCAAGATACATACCACCCCCAAGCTCTGTGACATGGCCATGTACTTGATAGCTATACGAAATGGGAACATCTTAGAAAACTCAGACATCATTGTGACCAGTAAACGCTCAGTGAAGAACCCATATTTTGGTTCATTTGCTTACCTATTGTTCTGTTGCCCTGAATGTCAGGAAGGTCTTTGCCTCAGGCCACCCCTTTGTGAAGCCTGAATAAAACAGTTTTAAAATGGAAATAAATGGGAATAACTTGTGGTTCTTTGCTTTGGAAAGGGATGTGTTTGAATCAGCCTCCTAGCCCTGTATGAGGTTGTGGCTTAAATTTTCAGCACATGATGGATCTAAAGATAGATACCATGTGTGCAATCAAAACCATAATGGCAAAAATTCAGTAATTGTGGATGAGTCTCTTGCCTTCCTCTGTTAGGTACCTGACCTCTATCAAGTGAGACAGGGATCCTTTTGGTCAAATGAGTTTTTCAAAGTCCTGCAGAGGTGCTTCTGTTTTCTCGTGACTCCAAATCACATAAAACAATCTATACCTGAGAGTCAATAGTGCTCAAATTGGAGAAGCAGAGCAGTATTAACGGCAGGCCTATTTGATCACTTCTGGTTCACAGGAAGGGTGTCCAGGCCACCCTGACTTTAGGCAAATGAGGGGCAAGGGAGAATATTTTGGACACTGTCTTGGGATGCGTCCCGCATGGAAACCTCCAGCCAGAGTTTATGATGAGTGTCTATATTTAACAAGATGAGGGCCATGTGGGAGTGTTTTGGTTTTAATTGTGGTCATTCGTGTGGCGGTTGGAAGAGATGACTGGATCCAAATGGGCTTGAACTATGGTGTCATTCCCCTTAGAGACTGAGTTCTGGAACTTACCTCAGAGAAATATTGCCATGAATTGTGTTGGGATTTAGGAGGCCACGCATGAGAGTCACCCTTGGAAACTGAGATCTAGGCCCAGTGTCGCTTTCCACAGAGCACTGGGAATCTCAGGAGGATATCACACAATTTTATTCTGAAAAACTTGTCAGACATATTTGATAGTCAAAACACACATGGACCTCAATTGTAGACCTCAATGGGCCTTGCTTCATGTGACCTTTTGGCCACTCTTTGGGAAGCCTTGACTGTGACAGTTCTCCAGAGCTTTCATTGAAATGAGCTTCCTCACCATTAAATAATTTCTGAATGAATTGAAATCCACAGTGTCTCCAACTTCATCCTTGAAAATTGGCTAGATAAATACCATGAAATTTTTGAAATTTCCTTGACCAGGTGGCACTGGAGAACATTTGGATGTCCAGTTGCTGATCATGAGTGTACCAGACAGTGTGTTGATTGACTGGTTTTCATGAAAATGGTGTAGAAAAGAGATGCCAGTCATTTGAAGCCTGTTGAGTAATGGGCCCAGAGCGGGGGTGAGCAAGTGTGTGATAAAACATCTTTGGTGGGGTCATGTGGATCTGCCATTGGCTTCCAAATGGCTTGAGACTGACATGGTGCAGCCAGCAGATCCTGTATGTAAAGACATCTGGTTATATAGAGAGGTTTCAGGGCAATGTTCAAAATCAGGTTTCTATGGTCAAGGGAGCAACCTATGTGGTATACAAGCCCTGTTGGTGCATTCTCCTGCAGACCCTGACCCACCACACGTGAAAGAACTTCCTCCAGCCCTTTGTCCCAGTTGAACTCCTTGTATTTCATGAAGCAAATACCAAACTCCGAGTGCAGTATCAAGAAACGTTTTGAAAAGTGGAGGATGACCTAATGGCTTAGCAGTCTACATGGGGAGACACTTAGACCCAGTGGCCATAGTTTACCTACAAAGAGAGAAATCAACACTGCTGCTTCATGTTCATTGGAGAATTATAAACCATGTCCTCCAGGTCACAGATGTGCAGACCAAGCTTTGATTGTCTCACTAGAAAGGAAGCTAAAGCTCCTGACAACAACATATATTTCAAGTGCCCAACCTAGAGGCAGTTTCTCCAGAAGTCTTTAGGCTGGTAAATCTCCATGTTTGTGGAGATTTTACACTTTCCCTTACTTTTGGAAACTCCTCTACCAACTCCAAGGTTGTGAACTCCTGAACATTTTTCATTTCAGATATGCATTCAAAGATTGTCTAACTCTTCTCCTCTAAATGTGTCTTACTTGGGGTGAAGGTAATGTCAAGGCATTGTTCTGAATGAGAGTGGGAAAATTTTTGTGTAGCACACATTTGCATACACATTGATTCATTTTACAATTTTCCATTTGAAATACTGAATTCTTGACACTATCTCATACCCTACTAGACTCTGACTACTAATCCTAATATGATGGAGAAAAATACCCAAACAGAATGAAAATACAAGCAGTTTACAGCAGGCATGGTGTATTGTTGGACTTCCTTTTTGCATGATAGAGGGTAGGTATTCTAAATCTACTCAATTTTTAATTGAAATAGTCCTCCATGTGTTTTTAATGTTAACACATATGTAAATTCCTGTCTTCCTTTCTATGTAGCCTACTCAGCACATGTATTTTTATATGCAAATATAGAATCCTACGTGGTCTCACACGTACATTTTTTTGAGTTGGCTGACTGGGCAGAAACAAGTTGTGAGAAGAGATCTCGTAAACGCTGGTGGAACTGAAAATTAAAACTATGGGTGAGCTTCCCAGTAGAACAATTTATACATAAATGCATGTTCAGTAAAATAAATATATTTTCATCTGTGGATGATATATATTACTGATAAATTACGTTTGGCATATATATTGATACTTTTTAATGTATTTTTGTGTTTTTCTGTGTATATATATATATATATATATATATATATATATATATATATATATATATATATACACACACACACACACTCTCCAGATTTTATAAAATATGAAATATATGTCTCTTATATACACTCCATCAATTCATTCATGTTCATGTATGTGGATTTATAATCAACTTTTCACAAGATTATTCTCAGAAATATTCATCTACCTGAAATACATATTTGTTTCCCAGTATGAGAACTAACTTCAATCAATGGTGCTTACAAATCCTAATATTTTTACAGTAACAGACCCAGTTTAACATCAATGCAAGTAGATTCCTATGGGACTTAATGTCTATTTTGACCTTTATTTTAATTAAACACTGGTACATTAGTATTTCTTCTGTTTTTGCACATCATAGGACATATATTTCATCCAAAAGTTAGCAAATTAATAAGAATTTGTTTCACTTCCTGCTTCAAAACACATGAATTCTTCCATGTTACTTGACTGGTCTTTTCATGAGACTTCTTTCCAAACACATTATTTTCGATTTCCATAATCAATTTTGAAGCTAAACTCACACACTCTTCATGATAAACTATAACATTAATATTACCATTAGATGTAAAACTGGTTGGAATGAATGTATGCATATCAATATAAAATTTCCTGTATATTTTCACATTTCAATTCAATCCATTATTTAAAGTTGGAACCAGTTACGTTATTTATTCACTGTATGGTCTATTAATGCATTATCTCTATATTCATAAACACAGTGTACACCTATTTGTCCCCCCATTACTAATTTGTACCTCTTCAAAATATTGCTCCCAGAAATGGTGGAAGAAATACTGATGTCACCTTATCTATATATACATTTTATCACAGTAATATTCTGGACACAAAAAGCAAAGGTCAAACTCATGATTGTATCAAAGCCTAAATGGAAAGTGAGCATGGATTACCAAAAACAACCATGTCCTGGTTACCTAATGCTCTCAAATGTCAATCCTATTGATGACTACATATTTGTTTCTTCCTAAGATTATATATTCAACCTCAAGCCTGTTGGAAATGTCTAATTCTATCACTCACTTTACACTTTGCCTGATTTCCTAATATCTCTATTGATATCTGCTTTCCTACATATTTTCCCTAGTTCATCATTGTGACTCATACTTCACATATGCTGACATTTACATTCACTCTCTACCCAAAACTCTATTGCTAAAGAACTTTTGGTCCAAATCCTATACTCACTCTTCTTTATAAACCTACTGACTATCTTACTAATCCTACTGACTATCACTTTTTAACTTGATGTTCTCTTCAACAATCAATCATTCAAGGTAAAAGGTCCTATGCCATTTTATATCAATTCATCTGAGACACATGTGCAGAACATAATTCAAACCTAAGTATCCCACTCAAGGGCCCAATGCCCTTCTGGCTTCATATCTTACCTACATTTCTGTTTTCATACTTATATTTCACCTATATATTCTTGTAAATATCACAGGTTCCCAATACCATTATTCATCCGGCAGAGAGATTCCTAACCCAAATCGAACATGTCATTAACCCTAAATATACACTGTTACCTCAATCTAACTTTACAGAAGAGGAGGGACAGAGTTTCTCTTTAAATACCGGAATGTAGGGAATCTTCCACCTGCTGAGAACATCAAAGGTCCATGTAGAAATAATCCCTGGAGAAGATGTAGGCAGCTGTGAAGTTCCCGAGAGAGCAAAAGTCATCTTCCATGGCAAACAACCTGGTGAGGATGAAGGGATGTGTCTGTATCAGCCTCTATCAACTTAATGTAGAGAAGACAGACCAAACCAGGCCTGTGTGAAGATGTGTTCCCAGGTGCCTATGGTTGATATACCATTCTAACTTTTGAAAGTGTTACAGAAAGTAGGAACAGCCTCCATCTCATGGGCCCTTAGAAGTAACTATTTGGACAAAGTTGTTGCCAAAGCAGTGACCTCATTCAGTTTCTGAAGGAAGTGACCTCACCTCACTTCCTTTGTGATGGAACTCTCTGAACTTGGGATCCAGGAAGAATGGCACCCAGAGCCAGTCGCAGTCCCAGGCCCAGTGGTCTCACTTGCTTCAATTTACCAAGGACAGAGTCAGTCTTTCTTAGTGCCTACAGATGTGAGGATGTTCAAATGCCAGAAAAGCTCTGAAGAGGGGCCTTTCCTGAGAAAGCAGGTAGTGGCTCACCCATGGCTAATGACAACTTCACAGAATTGGCCAAGGAGAACAGATTTGAGACACGACAGGCCATTTTGGGGCAATATAGTATGGCCCACCATTCAGAGGACACTCTGGGTAATCACAGAACTACTTGGAGCAAAGGTGGTGCCTTTGTGGGTGTGGGTGTATGTTCATGGTCTTGTCTCATGTTCTGAGAATAGGTAGGAAAGACTGTTTGTTTGGATTGGCGTGGACTGTTTCTAGTTAGTCGTTTTGCAATGCGAGTGCTTCTATGTCTGTGTATCCCACTGTGTCCGTGGTTGTATACATTAGAAATAAGAATGCATCAAAGGATGTGTTCTGTCTAGTAGAAAGCTTCCCAGCATTCATCTTGCCCAATTTATAAATGGACTGTGGCTTTTGTTATCAAAGGGCAACACCTGATATCTTCATAAGTTTCTGTTTTCTTTCTGAATTCTGGACACTCTGCAGAATAGCTTCATGGTTTTGTGTCCAAGATATTTACCACCTAAAAGCTCTGTTATATGGCCATGTAGTGGGTAGCTAGTGTGACCAGGAAAGTCTCAGTGGAGAAACCCTGATTTGGGCTTTTTGCTTACCTATTATTCTGTTGCCCTGAATATCAGGAAGGTATTTACCACAGGCCAATTCTTTGTGAAGCCTGAAGAAAAAAGTTTTCAAATGAAAATGAATGGACATCACCTGTAGCTCTTTGCTTAATTGCTTTGGAAATGGATTTGTCTGAAACAGCCTCTTGGCCCTGTGTGAGGCTGTGGTTAGATTCTCAGCACCTGATGGATCCCATGTGTTCATCCAAAACCAAAATGATCAAAAGAGCAGTCATTGCGGATGAAGTCTCTTGCCTTCCTCTGTAAGGTTCCTGACCTCCATCAAGTGAGAAGAGGGATTCTTTGGGTCAAATCCATTCTTTAAAGCCAAGGAGAGGCAAGCCCAAAGGTGCTTGCATTTTCTCATGCTTCCAATTCACATAAAGAATCTAAACCCCACAGTCAGTCGTCCTCAAATTGGAGAAGCAGAGCAGTATTAACGGCACACTATTTGATCACTCCAGGTTCACAGGAAGGTGTTCAGGCCACCACGACTTTAGGCAAATGAGGGGCAAGGGAGCTAACTTTGGACACTATCTTGTTCTGCATCCCTCATGGAAACCTCCAGCCAGAGTTTATAATGAGTATCTATATGGAAGAAGATGAGGGCCTTGTGGGAGTGTTTGGGTTTTAATTTTGGAAGTTTGTGTGGCGGTTGAAAAAGATGACTGGCTCCACCTGGTCTTGAACTCTGGTGTGATTCCCTTTAGAGACTGAGTTCTGGAACTGAACTCAGAGAATTATTGCCATGAGTTGTGTTGGGATTTTAGGAGGCCATGAATGACAGTTGCCCTTTGAAACTGAGATCTGTGCCCAGAAAGGCTTTCCACAAGGCACGAGGAATCTCAGCCAGAATATCACATGATTTTATTCTGAAAGACTTGGCAGCCATAGTTGAGAGGCAAAACACACATGATCTCACATTGCAGACCTCAATGGGCCTGGCTTCATGTGACCTTTTGGCGACCCTTTGGGAAGCCTTGCCTGTGAGTGTTCTCCAGAGCTTTCATTGAAATGAGCTTCCTCAACATTTAAAGGTTCCTGAGTGAATTGAAAATCATAGTGCCTCCAACTTCATCCTTGAAAAATGGCTAGAGAAATACCATGGAATTTTTGAAATTTTCATGACCAGGTGGCACTGGAGAACTTTTTGATGTCCAGTTGCTGATCATGAGTATACCAGACAGTGCCTTGATTGACTGCGTTTCTTAAAAATGGTGTAGAACAGAGATGCCAGTAAGTTGGAGCCTGCTGAGTAGTGGGCCTAGAACAGTGGTGGGCAGGTGTGTGATAAAACATCTGTGTTGGGGCCATGTAGATCTGCCATTGGCTTCCAAATGGCTTGTAACTGACATGGTGCAGCAAGCAGACCCTTATATGTAAAGGCATCTTGTTATATGGAGAGGTTTCAGGGCAATGTTCAGAATCAGGATGCTATGGTCAAGGGGTCAAACTATGTGAAATAGAAGCCTGACTGGTGCATTCTCCTGCAGACCCTGAGGCACCACATGTGACAGAACTCCCTCCAGCACTCTGACCAAGTTGAACTCCTTGTATTGTGAAGCAAATAACAAACTCCCAGTGCTCTACTAAGAAAAGTAGAGCATGATCAATTAGCTTCACAGTCCACACAGATTGACCCTTAGACTCCAGTTGCCACAGTTTACCTACAAAGTTAGAATTCAGCACTGCTGCCTCATGTTCATTGGAAAATAAGATACCATGTCCCCCAGGTCACATAGATGCAGACCAGTTTTGATGCTCTCACTATAGAGGAAGCTAAAGCTTCGGACCACAACATACATTTTAAGTGCCCAAACTCAGAGGCAGTTTCTCAATATGTCTTTAGGCCTGCAGAGCTCCATGTTTGTGGAGTGTTTACCCTGTCCCTTACTTTTGGAAACTCCTCTACCACCTCCAAGCTTGTGAACACCGAGAATATTCCATTCCAGATATGTATTCACAGATTTTCTAACTCTTCTCCTCTAATTGTGTCTTATTAGGGGAGAAGGTAATATCAAGGCATTGTTCTGAATGAGAGTGGGAAGATTTTTGTATCACACATATTTGCAAACACAATGGGTTTATTTTCCTATTTTCTATTCGAAATACTGAATCTCTGACACTAATCCATAACCTACTAGACTCTGACTACTAATCCTAATATGATGTAGAATAGTAACCCTAACAGAATGGAAATACAAACAGTTCAGAGAAGGCATGGTGTATACTTGGACTTCCCTTTTGCATTATATGGGGTTGGAGTTATAAATATAGTCAATGTTTATTGAAATATTTCTCCATGTGTTTTTAACGTTAACAAATATGTGAATTCCTCTCCCCTTTCTCTGTCACCTATTCAGCACATGTATTTTTATATGCTCATATAGAATACTACCTGGTATCACACAGACTTTCTTCTGAGGTGGCTGACTTGGCAGATACAAATTGTGAGAAGAGATCACTCCTCCTAAACCCTTTTGGAACTGAAATTTCAACCTATGGGTGAGCCTCCTAGTTGAACAACATTATACATAAATCCATTTTCAGTAAAATGTATTTTTTTGGATAAGTGAAGGATATATATTTCATTTTGAATTTCGATTGGCATATATATTGCTACTTTTTAATGTCTGTGAGTGTGTTTCTGTGTGTATATATATATATATATATATATATATATATATATATATATATATCACTCTCCAGATTTTTCAAAATATGAAATATATGTGTCTTATTATACACTCCCTAAAATCATTCATATTCACGTATGTGGATTTATAATCAACTTTTCACAAGATTATTCTCAGAAATTCAGATTATTCATTCACCTGAAATACATATTTGTTTCCTAATACTGAAAACTAACTTCAGTAAATGCTGCATACAAAGCATAATATTTCATCATTGCCTGATGGCCACGAATAGAGTGCATTACACCCAGTGTAACGCGCCACTGCACAGGTGAATAATGAGATAGAACCACAAAAAACTATCTTGTTAAGAACTTACAGCAAAATGGGGGTGCACCAAAACCTATAAGAAAGATTTTTAGCACTGAGATCTGGTAATTGGGTCTGAAAAACGAGCCAAATGTGCAACCGGAGATCCGGTCTGACTGATCCTCAAAACAATAGAGTGTCTGGGTTCCAATAGACACCCTCCACACCCAACAAATGACAGGCCCAGAATACAGATTGAACTGCAGAGAAGCATCACTCAGGGGAAATCTAGTCTAGCAGGAGAAACCAGGACTAGCAGGAGAAACCAGGGGACTAGAGGCCAGGCTCTTGTGACTGGGAAGCTGGAGAACACAGAAGCGCAGGTGACAGTCCACCTGCTGTCCGCGTGACTGGGCGTCTGGAGAACACCGGCGCGCAGGAGACCGACTGCGCCACTGGGTGGCTAGTGATTGCCCACCCGCCAGTGACCTAGAGCTGAAACCAACTGGAGACAGTCCAGTTCCATCCCCGTATTCGAACATTTCGGCAAGGAGCCTGGGCCCGCCAAAGCAGAGGGGTGACGTCACTGGAGCTCGGCCTTCGGAATTCCCTACAAGTGGAATCCACTTTAGCAGGCATAGTCTACCAACACAAAGAAGAGACAACAGAGATACACAACACCGAAACAAATCTATAGAATAAAACAGAAACACAGCAATCAAATAGAGCTGGAAAGTAACATGAGCATCATGAAAAAACAAGGGAAAGAAAGGAGTACAAACAATGCAGGACAACTTAATTCTACAGGAGGACCTAGAAGCATCAGAAACAGAGATAGGGAAAGAACTTAAGGCATTCCTAACTCAGATGGAAAGGAATATTAGAGAAGACATGAGGCAGCAAGTCCAAGCAATAAAAGTATATTTTGAAAATGAATTAAACAAACAAACTCAAATGGCAAACAACGAGCTTTACCAGGAGATAGAGATCTTAAAAGAAATCAAACAGTAATACTAGAAATGCAGAAAAGTATTAACCAAATTAAAAACTCAAACGAGAATATTACAAATAGACTAGATCAAGCAGAAGTCAGAATATCAGATAATGAAGACAAAGTTTATCAACTTGAAAAGAATATAATCAACACAGAAAAGAGGCTTAAATCCCACTAGCAATCTATTCAAGAGATATTGGATGTCATAAAAAATGAGAGTCATTGGGATAGAAGAAGGCATAGAGATTCAAACCAAAGGAATGGAGAACATATTAAATAAAATAATTCTAGAAAACATCCCAGAGATGAAAGATGGATCGGATTGTCAAATCCTGGAAGCCTACAGGACCCCAAACATTCAAAATCATAATAGACAAACTCCAAGACATATAATTATGAAGATAGCCAACATACAGAACAAGGAGAGAATATTAAACACTATAAGATAAAGGAGGCAGATTACATTCAGGGGAAAACCAATTAGGTTAATGACTGATTTTTCATCACAGACTTTGAAAGCGAGAAGATCCTTGAACAATGTATTTCAAATGCTGAAAAATAATGGATTCCAACCAAGAATACTGTATCCAGCAAAATTAAGGTTCAGATTTGAAAACGAAATTAAAGTCTTTCACAATAAACAAAAGCTAAAAGAATTCGCAGCCAGAAAACCAGCACTGCAAAGCATTTTGAGCAAAATACTACAAGAAGAGGAATTGATAAATAGTGCCGAAAACTAACAGCAGGAGGTATCTCAGTAAAGGGGGAGGAAAATAACCAAAAAAGTAAAAACTAGCCAAACTAAAACATAATAAATAAATAAACATGATTGGAAGAACAAATCATATTTCAATTGTAACCTTAAATGTTAATGGATTATATTCACCAATCAAGAGAATGGGCTAGTAACCTGGATCAAAAAAAATAAATCCAACAATATGCTGCCTTAAGGAGACTCATATGATAGGAAAAGACATACACAGGGTTAAGGTAAAAGGTTGGGAAAAATCATACCACTCACATGGCCCTCAGAAGCAAGAAGGAGTGGCCATACTCATGTGGAATAAAATCAACTTCAAACCTAAGTTAATCAAAAGGGATAAAGAAGGACACTATATTCTGTTAAAAGAAACCATCCACCAACAAGACATAACAATTATGAATTTGTATGCACCAAGCAATGGAGCTGCAATGTTCATAAAACAAACTCTCCTCAAGTTCAATAGCCAAATAGACTACAACACAATAATTATGGGTGACTTCAAGACACCACTCTCGGCATTAGACAGATTCTCTAGACAAGAACTGAATAAAGAAACTATCAAACTCAACAGCACAATTTGTAACCTAGACTTGAACGACATATATAGAATATATCAGCCATCATCAAGTGGATACACGTTCTTCTCAGTTTCACATGGATCCTACTCAAAGATAGACCATATATTATGCCATAGGGCAATTCTTAGTAAATATAAAAGCATGAAGATTATACCATGCACTATATCTGATAATAATGGAATGAAACTGGAAATCAATGATGAAAGAAGGAAGGAAAAATCCTACATCACATGGAAAATGAACAACATGCTACTGAATGATCAATGGGTTACAGAAGACATAATGGAGGAGATAAAAAAAATTCTTAGAGACAAATGACAATACAGACACAACATACCAGAATCGATGGGACACAATGAAAGCAGTTTAAGAGGGAAGTTCATTTCTTGGAGTTCTTTCCTCAAAAAAAGAAAAAAAATCAACAAATAAATGAACTCACACTACACCTCAAAAACCTAGAAAAGGAAGAGCAAAACAACAGCAAATGTAGTAGAAGACAAGAAATAATTAAATTTAGAGCAGAAATCAACAAAATTGAAACAAAAAAAAATTAAAAAAATTTGATAAAACTAAAAGTTGGTTCTTTGAAAAAATAAATAAGATTGACAGGCCCACAGCCATGCTAATGAAGAGAAGAAGAGAGAGAACTCAAATTACTAACATACGGGATGAAACAGGCAATATCACAACAGACACTACAGAAATACAGAAGATAATTAGAAAGTATTTTGAAACACTATATTCCAATAAAATAGAAGATAGTGAAGATATTGATGAATTTTTTAAGTCATAAGATCTGCCCAGATTGAGTCAGGAAGACACACGCAATTTAAACAGACCAATAACAAAGGAAGAAATGAAAGAAGCCATCAAAAACTACCAACCAAAAGAAGCCATGGACCGGATGGGTATACAGCGGAGTTCTACAAAACCTTTAAAGAAGAATTAATACCAATATTTTTCAAGCTATTTCAAGAAAAACAAAAAGAAGGAGCTTTTCCAAATTTATTCTATGAGGATAAATCACCCTGATCCCAAAACCAGACAAAGACACTTCAAAGAAAGAAAACTACAGACCAATATCTCTAATGAACTTCGATGCAAAACTTGTCAATAAAATCCTGGCGAATCGAATACAAAAGCATATCAAAAAAATTGTGCACCATGATCAAGTAAGATTCATCCGTGGGATGCAAGGCTTGTTCAATATACGGAAATCAATAAATGCCATTCACCACATCAATAGACATAAAGACAAGAACCATATGATCATCTCAATAGATGCAGAAAAAACATTTGACAAAGTTCAGCATCACTTTATGTTCAAAACACTAGAAAAACTAGGGATAACAGGAACTTACCTCAACATTGTAAAAGCTATATATGCTAAACCTCAGGCTAGCATCATCCTGAATGTGGAAAAACTGAAGGCATTCCCTCTAAAATCTGGAACAAAACAGGGATGCCCTCTATCACCACTTCTATTCAATTTAGTTCTTGAAATACTAGCCAGAACAATTAGACAGACAAAAAAAATTAAAGGCATAAAAATAGGAAAAGAAGTATTTAAATTATCGCTATTTGCAGATGTCATGAAAATATATTTAACAGACCCCAAAGGGTCTACAATGAAACGGCTAGAGTTAATAAATGAATTCAGCAAAGTGGCAGAATATAAAATTAACACGCATAAATGAAAGGCATTCCTGTATGTCAGCAACACAACTTCTGAAATGGAAATGAGGAAAACCACTCCATTCACAATATCCTCAAATAAAATAAGATACTTGGGAATCAACCTAACAAAAGACGTGAAAGTTTTATATACTGAAAACTACAGAACCCTAAAGAGAGAGAGAGAAGAAGATCTTAGAAGATGGAAAAACAAAAGACCCAGAATAGCAAAAGCAACTCTAAACAGAAAATATGAATCTGGAGTATAGTGATACCAGAGTTCAAACTGTACTAAAAGCAATAGTAACAAAAACAGCGTGGTACTGGTAACAAAATAGGCAGGTGGAACAATGGTACAGAATAGAGGACACAGAAACCAATCCTCAAAATTACAACTTTCTTATATTTGAAAAAGGGGCTAAAAGCATGCAATGGAAGTAGGATAGCATCTTCAAACAATGGGGTAGGGAAAATTGGGGAAAGGTGGGGCAAGGGAGAGAAGTGAACAACAGCAGATGAGGTAGAGAAAGAAGATGGGAGGGGATGGGAGGGGGTATAGTAGGGGATAGTAGGGGATAGGAAATGTAGCAGAATACAACAGTCACTAATATGACATTATGTAAAAATGTGAATGTGTAACCGATGTGATTCTGCAACTCGTATTTGGGGAAAATTGGGAGTTCATAACCCAATTGAGTCAAATGTATGAAAGATGATATAGGATGAGCTTTGTAATGTTTTGAACAACCAATAAAAAATAAATAAATAAAGGTTTAAAGTTGAGTGGGAAGAAATCAGCTAAAAAAGAGTTGAGATGCATTCATTTTGCTAAGCAGAAACTTTGTTTTGTGTACTTGTAACTATCACAAATTTATTTTACCAGAAAACTGGCTTTTAAAAATGCACATAATTGAGATTAAAGGATAATCCACTTACCTTCAAGAAAAACTCATAGCATTTCCTATATTTTTCATATTTTATTTTTTTGTGAATATTTTGTCATGGACCAGGTCTAGACTTAGGCTATTCTTCCAGAATACTACCTCATCTGACAAGTTGGTACAATGTGTTGGATTGTTCTTTTCATCTTTTATTTAATAGTTTCTAGATGATAATGTGTATTTTTCCATATGTTTGTTTGGACATACATACCCAACTATATCTTTGCATTTTCTGTTTTACTGGGGAAGAGACTCATCAAAAGCTCTTTATTATATGTATCAACAATCAAACATTTAGAGCATGCAATTATACATAATTTTGCATGAAAATATTTTTGTACCATTTTTATAAAGATTTAGAATTATTAATACTGTCCCTACTGTAATTAGTAACTCCTTACAAAAAGAATTAATCAATTGACTTTATATCAATTATGAATATGAAAATTACTAAAATAAGTATTTGGCAATTAATATGCAATTGATAGAATGTGAAATCACAAGAAAGCCATTTAAAATGTCAGTGCATATGGTCCTTAAATAATAGGTTGTTCAAAAAAAAATTCTCTAATTCAAAAGAGTTAATATGCCATATTACAGCTAAATGTGATATAAAAACCTTAAATTATCAGTATTGATAAATAAGAATGATACCTGTTTACTTAAATATGTTTATTTGATTTTCACTGTAAGATGTTAATTCTGGAAGACTTGAGAATTAAGAAAGACTTGGTCTATATTATTTCTAACAGGCTAATCAAAGTACTTTTAAATATATATGTATATATATATATATATATATATATATATATATATATATATATATATATATATATGTAACACATATGCATGAATATAGATACATATGCATAATAAATGTATTGTAATATATTTATCAGGTGGTTATAATTTTTAAATTTTCTCAAGAAAAGAATGACTATAAAAAACAGTTTTAAATGTAAATTTCATAGCATAGTACTGTTTGTAATGCTATGAGAGAAAAATACTTATGGAGGGAAAATGAAAAAGGAAGAGAGAGAAGGGGGAAAATGAGGAAGAAAGTGAGTAAAGAAGAGGGAGAGGAGTGTTTGATGAAAAGATAAAAGTGGAGGGGCTGGGTTTGTGACTCAGTGTTAACATGCTTGTCTAGCATGTGTGAGGCAGTGGGTTATATTCTCAGCACCACATACGAATAAATAAAATGAAGGTCTATCAACAACTGAAAAAATAAAAAAAGGAGAAATATTACCAAAATTCCAAGATTTTATGAATGTTAAATACAAAAAATTATGTTGCATAGCCTTATGTAAATTCTAGACTCCCCAAAATAATCATTAAATGCTAGATTATTAGTGTTATAACTAAAAATCCATTGCTCTTTCTTCTACATTCTGTGGCATGCTAGTGCTAAAATAAATTGTATTATAACACCAAAATAAAATTCTAATATTTATACAGTAACTGACCCAGTTTAACATCAATGCAAGAAGATTCCTATGTGATATAATGTGTATTTTGACGTTCATTTTTATTCAACACTGGTACATTACTATTTCTCCAGTTAATGCACATCATAGGATGTATATTTCATCCACAATTTAGCAAATATATACACATTTGTTTTGCTTTCAATCACTTTTGCTTCAGAACACATGTATTCCTCCATGTTTCTTGACTTCTCTTTTTGTGACACTTCTTTCCAAACACATTATTTTCGATTTCCATTATCACTTTTGAAGCAAAACTGACACACCCGTCATGATAAAACATAACACTAATATTACCATTAGATGTAAAACTGGTTTAAATGAATGATTGTACATCAATATAAGATTTCTTGTATACTTTCAGATATCAATTCAATCCATTATTCAAAGTGAAACCAGTTATATCATTTATTCACAGTATGGTCTATTCATGCATTGTCTATATATTGATAGACACATGGTACACCTCTGTGTACTCCCAACAATAATTTCTATATCTTCAAAATATTGCTCCCAGAAATGGTGGAAAAAATATGCATGTCAACTGATCTACATATACATTTTATCACAGTAATATTCTGGACACAAAATGCAAAGGTCACACTTATGACTGTCCCAAAGCCTAAATGGAAAGTGAACATGGATTACTAAAAACATCCATGTCCAGGTTGCCTAATGCTCTCAAATGTCAATCCTATTGGTGATTACATATGTGTTTCTTCCTAAGACTACATTTTCAATCTCACCCTGTTGAAACTGTCTAAACCTCTCACTCATTTTATAATTTGCCTGATTTCCTACTCTCTATTCACATCTGCTTTCCTACTTTTTTCCCCAGTTCATCATTGTGACTGACTCTTCACATGTGCTGACATTTATATTCAATCTCTACCAGAAACCCTATTGCTAAAGAACTTTTGGTCCATATTCTATACTCAATCTTCTTCGTAATCCTACCGACTATATTCCTAATCCTAGCAAAAATCCCTTTTTTAACTGGATGCTCTCTTCTACATTCAATCATCGAAGGTACAAGGATCTATGCCATTGCATATCAATTTATCTGAGACATATGTGCAGAACATAATTCAAAGCTAAGTATCCCACTCAAAGGCCAAATTCCCTTCTAGGATTCAAATCTTACCTAGATTTATATTTCAATACTTATATTTCACCTATATTTTCATGTAAATATCGCAGGTTTCCAATAACATTGTTCATCAAGCAGAATGATTCCTAACCCATATTGAACATGTTATTAATCCTAACCATACACTGTTCCTCAATCTAACTTTACAGAAGAGCAGAGACAGAGTTGGTATTACAATACAGGAATGTATGGATCTTCCACCTGCTGAGAACCTCAAAGGTCCATGTAGAAATAATCCCTGGAGAATGTGTAGGATGCTATGAACGACCTGAGAGGGCAAAAGTCATCTTCCATGGCAAAAAAACATGGTCAGGATAAAGGGTTGTGTCTTAATCAGAATCTCTCTTCTTAATGTAGAGAAGATGGACCAAACCAAGCCTCTGTGGAGAGCTGTTCCCCAGTACCTATGGTTGATATACCATTCTAACTTATGAAAATGTCAGAGGAAGTAGGTGCAGCCTCCATCTCATGGGACCCTTGGAAGCATCTGTTAGGACAAAGTGGTTGCCAAGGCTGTGACCTCATTCAGTTCCTGAAGGAAGTGACCTACCTCACTTTCTTGGTGATGGAATCTCTGAACTTGGGATCCAGGAAACCAGGCACACAGAGCCAGTCCCAGTACCAGTCCCAGTGGTCTCACTTGTTTGGATTTACCAAGGACAGAGTCAGTCTTTCTTGGTACCTACTGATGTGAGGATGGCCAAATGCCAGAAAAGCTCTGAAGAGGGGCCCTTCCTGAGAAAGCAGAAAGTGGCTCACCAATGGATCCTCACAACTTCACAGAGTTGGCCAAAGAAAACAGATCTGAGACAAGACAGGCCATTTTGGGGTAACATAGTATGGCCCACCATTCAGAGGACACACTGTATAGTCACAGACCTACTTGGGGAAAGGAGGTGCCTTTGTGGGTGTGGGTGTGAGTTTTTGGTTCTGTCTCATTTTCTGAGAATAGGTGGAAAAGGCGGTTTTTTTTTGGTTTGGTGTGGACTCTTTATAGTAGGTCGTTTGACAAGGTGAGTGTTTCTTTATCTATGTATTCCACTGTGTCCATGGTTGAAGACATTAGAAAAGAGAATGCATCAAGGATGTGTCCTGTCTATTAGGAAGCTTCCCAGCATTCATCCTGCCCGATTTATTAATGGACTGTGGCTTGTCTTATAGATGTGCAACACCTACTAAATTCCTAAGTTCAGGTTTTCTTCCTAAATTCTGGCCACTCTCCAAAATAGTCTTACGGATTTGTGTCCAAGATATGTACCCCTCCAAGCTCTGTGACATGGCCATGTACTGGATGGCTGAAGGAAATGGGAGCATCTCAGAAAACACAGATATCAGTGTGACCAGTAATGTCTCAGTGGAAAAACCCTTCTTTTGGCCTTTTGCTTACCTATTGATCTGTTGACCTGAATGTCAGGAGGTCTTTGCCTCAGTCCACCCATTTGGGAAGACTGATGAAAACTGTTTTCAAATGGAAATGCATACGCATCACCTGTCGCTCTTTGTTTAATTGCTTAGGAGAAGGATGTGTCTGATTCAGCCTCTTGGCCCTGTGTGATGCTGTGGCTTAGATTCTCAGCACCTCATGGATCTAAAGAAAGATTCCATGTGTGTATCCAAAACAAAAATGGTAAAAAACCACGCTGACTTTAGGAAAATAAGTGGCAAGGGAGCTCTTTTGAACACTGTCTTGGGCTGCGCCCCTCATGGAAAACTCCAGCAAGAGGTTGTGATTAGTGTCTATATGGAAGAGGATGAGGGCCTTGTGGGAGTGTTTTGGTTTTAATTGTGTTTATTTGTGTGGTGGTTGGAAGTGATGACTGGGTCCACTTGGGCTTCAACTCTGGTGTGATACCCTTAGAGACTGAGGTCTAGAACTGACGTCAGAGAAGTATTGCCATGAATTGTGTTGGGGTTTTAGGAGGCCATGCATGAGAGTCGCTCTTGGAAACTGAGATCTTGGACCAGGGTAGCTTTCCACAGAACACTGGGAATCTCAGCCAGGATATCACATGATTTCATTCTGAAAGACTTGGCAGCAATAGTTGAGAGTCAAAACTCACATGGACCTCATATTGTAGACCTCAATGGGCCTGGCTTCATGTGACTTTTTGGTCACTCTTTGGGAAGACTTTCCTCTGAGAGTTCCCCAGAACTTTCATTGAAATAAACTTCCTCAACATTTAATGGTTCCTGAATAAATTTAAACCCACAGTGCCTCCAACTTCATCCTTTAAAAATGGCTAGATAAGTACCATGACATTTTTTAAATTCCCATGACCAGATGGCACTGGAGTAACTTTGGATCTTATGCTGTTGATCATGAGTGTACAAGACAGTGCCTTGATTGACTTGGTTTCATGAGAATGGTGTAGAACAGAGATGCCAGTAATTTGGAGACTGCTGAGTTGGGGCCTAGAGCAGTGATGTGCAGGTGTGTGATAAAACATCTGTGTTGGGGCCATGTGGATCTGCCATTGGCTTCCAAATGGCTTGTGACTGACATGCTGCAGCCAGCAGACCCTTATATGTAAAGGCATCTTGTTATATGGAGATTTTTCAGGGCAATGTTCAGAATCAAGTTGCTATGGTCAAGGGGGCAAGCATGTGCGATAGAAGCCTGGTTGGTGCATTTATATGCAGACCCTGACACACCACATGTGGCAGAAATCCCTCCAGCACTGTGCCCCAGTTGAAATCCTTGTATTTCAAGAAGCAAATACCAAACTCCAAGTGCAGCAGCAAGAAACACCACGAAAACTGGAGGATTACCAACTGGGTTCACAGTCCAAACAGGGAGACACTCAGCCCCAAGTTGCCACAGTTTACCTACAAAGAGAGAATTCAGAACTGCTGCCACATGTTCATTAGGAAAATAAGAAACAACATCCTCCAGGTCACATAGATGAAGACCCAGCTTTGATGGTCTCACTACAAAGAAAGCTAAAGCTTCTGACAACAACGTATATTTCAAGTGCCCAACCTCAGAGGCAGTTTCTCAAGAAGTCTTTAGGCAAGCAGAGCTCCATGTTTCTGGAGTGTTTACCCTTTCCCTTACTTTTGGAAACTCCTCTACCACCTTCAAGGTTGTGAACTCCTGAGCATTTTCCATTCCAGATATGTATTAACAGATTTTCTAATTCTTCTCCTCTAATTGTGTCTTACTTGGGGCGAAGGTAATGTCAAGGCATTTTTCTGGATGAGAGTGGAAAGATTTTTGTTTAGCATATGTTTGCATACACATTGGATTCATTTTCCTATTTTCCATTTGAAATACTGAATCCCTGACACTAACCCATACTGTACTAGAATCTGACTACTAATCCTAATATGATGGAGAAAAAGAATCCTAACAGAAAAGAAATAGAAGCTGTTCAGAGAAGGCATGGTATATATTTGGACTTGCCTTTTGCAAGTAGGTGTTATAATTCTAGTCAATTTTTAATTGAAATAGTCCTCCATGTGTTTTTAAAGTTAACAAATATGTGAATTCCTGTCTCCCTTTCACTGTAGACTATTCAGCACATCTATTTTATATGCACATAAAGAATCCTACCTTTTATCACGTGTATATTTTTGTGCGGTAGCTGATTTGGCAGATACAAATTTTGAGAAGAGATCACTCCTCTTAGATGCTGTTGGAACTGAAAATTGAACCTATGGGTGAGCTTCCTAGGAGAACAACATTATACATAAATCCCTGTTAAGTAAATTGAATATTTTTAGATCCGTGAATGATGTATATTTCATGGTGAATTTGGATTGGCATATATGTTGCTACATTTTAAAATTTGTGTGTGTGTGTGTGTGTGTATACACACATACACACTCTCCAGATTTTTCAAAATATGAAATATATGTGTCTTATTTACACTCCCTAAATTCATTCATGTTCAAGTATGTGGATTTATAATCAACTTTTCACAAGATTATTTTCAGAAATATTCATCCACCTGAAATTCATATTTGTTTTCTATTACTGAAAACTAACTTCAGTGAATGGTGCATACGTATCCTGTTGATAGTCACAGCCGAAGGGGCCACAGCAAACTTCCAGGTGCCAGCAAACTTTCAGCTGCAGGCTGATGATTGGCTCACAGCGGCCTTAGCAACTTCTAGCTCATTGTCTCCTCTGTGGTGATGCTCATTGGAGATGCTCATTGAGATGTTTCCCCGCCTTTCAGACTTCCAGCTTATGATTGGCTCACAGCAGCCCCAGCAACATCTAGCTGATTGGCTCCTCTGCGGTGATGCTTATTGGGCTGTTTCCCTGCCCATTCAGACCGTGGAGCTGCTCATTGGGGGACTTTTTTGGCTCTGCCCACGTGACCCAGCCAATCTGCCTCAAGAGCAGGAGGATTGTGAGAAGTGGATAGAGGCTTTTGTGGGAGGGAGAGGCTTTTGGGAAGCTGGTGTTGGGAGTTGGGGTTCTGAGGATTTTTCCTGAGAGGCTGTTTTGCTTGGCGTGTGTGGTTCTAAAAATAAAGTTAGTTTCTTTTGACAAGTGGATTCTGATTGTGCCCAGCCAGACAGCGGCATTTGGTGGCTCATATGGGGAGCGACTGAGGGTAACTGATAAGGTAAACTGCTCGCTCTTGAGGGCAGGGCGAGAGGATGGGTAGCCATTTTATGATTCCTATTTTGTTTTAAGTTGCCTGTCCCTGGAGATGAGTGAGATGGAAGAAAAACTGCTCACATCTGAGGAAAAACTATTTGTGTCTGAGGAACAGATAGGGAGAAAGCCTATAATAATTTTTTGTTGTTCCATTTTTATTTCGTTCTATCTCTTTTTTTGTTTGGTGTTATCTTGTTGGTTTGTATTATAGTAGAAATATGGGATCAAAAATTAGTAAAAAACAAACCAAAAAAGTGTTAAGTAAATTGTTAGAGGAAGGAGGCATCCCAGTAAAATCAAGAGCAGTCATGGCAATTGTTGATACAATACAAAAATGTAGACCATGGCTTTTTAAGGAGGAGTTGTTAAATATATCACAATGGAACCATCATGGTGCAGATTTAAAAAGAATAGAAAAGAAAAGCCCAGGGATTCTGCCAGTTGGCACATTGCCATTGTGGACATTCATATCTTGTTTGCTTAGTTCAAAGCCTTCAGTTCAGTCAATGGTAGAGGAAGAAGAAGACATATTGATTCAAGTAAAACAGAAGGTGTCTCAAGTTAGTCAGACAGAAGAAAAAATTCAAGTAAAAGAGAAGGTCTCTCGAGCTAGTCAGATAGAGGAAACTATTCAAGTAAAAGAGAACGTCTCTCGAACTAGTCAGACAGAGGAAAAAATTCAAGTAAAAGAGAAGGCCTCTAAAGCTAGTTAGACAGAGAAAGAAAGTGTAAAACAGTAAAAAACATCAGGGGAAATTTACAACAGGAGACTGCTACTAACACCTTTCTATCACCAGATGACATAAGTGTCCAACTAACAAGGCCACTTTCTTATGCTGGGAGGCCCCCAACTCCCGCAGTTGATAGTTAGGATCCTGAGACAAGATCTCAAATATTAACATGCCCTGTATTTGAGGGAGGAGGGCAGCGTGTTTACCATGCTTTAAATTTCAAAACAGTGAAGCAGCTAAAAGAGGCTGTAACAACCTATCGTCCTCAAGCACCCTTCAATGTAATCATGGTCGAATCCATTAACAACTTGAACATGAAGCCAGTGGATTGGGCTAATATGTGTAATGTTGTGCTAAATGGAGGACAATGCATGTTATGGAAGGTTGCCAATGAGGAATGTTGAAAGGAGACAGCTAGGCGAAATGCAGGAGCTGGTTATCCTCAGAGAAATCTAGATATGTTGTTAGGAAAGGGACCTTATGAAGATCAGCCACAGCAAATTGCATATGATCATGGTGTATGTGCAGAAATTGGTGTAGATGCAATTAAGGCATGGAAGACTTTACAAGAACATGGAGGTTTACAAGGTCAATTATCTAAGGTAATACAAGGAGCTAATGAACCTTATGCTGAATTTGTAGATAGGCTTATTCAAAGAGCTACCAGAGTTTTTGGGAATACAGAACAAGCAATGCCATTACTAAAACAACTGGCTTATGAGCAAGCGAATCGTTGTTGCAGAGATATCATTAGACCATGGAAAAATGAAGATTTAAACACATTGATTTAATTATGTAGAGACATTAATTAACAAGAGCAAGTCATGGCAGCTGCAGTAAAACAGGCTTTAGTTGCCAGATACATTAATGAACAAGGGCAAATGTGGCAGCTACAGTAAAACAGGCTTTAGATGCCAGACCAAGAACATGCTACCAATGTGAAGAAACAGGACATTTTAAAAGGAATTGGCCCATAGAAGGAGGGTTTAACAATATTAGTTATCAAAGGAGTAGAATACCAGGTATTTGGCCACAATGCTATAGAGGGAGACATTGGGCTAATGAGTGCTGTTCTCAAACCACCATAGAGGGTACTCAATTATCAAAAAATGAACAAGGACCAGGTGTTTATCCACGATATCATGGAGAAAGGCATTGGGCTCAATTGCCAAATAAATGGACAGGGGGTTCCAATGCTCCGGGGCCCCAAACCACAAATATACAGAGCACTGGAGGAACCCAGCAACCCCAACAGGGTAGTGCCCAGGACACATTGTCCATCAGATCCCTCATCAGACAAACCAGAGGGAGCACAGTGTTGGACATCTGTGCCTCTGCCAGATCAGTACTAACTCCAGAGATGGGAGTTCAAATCATTCCCACAGGGGTAAAAGGACCTCTTCCCAAAGGAACCATGGGCTTATTATTGGGATGCAGCTCTTCTACTCTAAAAGAACTTATGATAAGTCCTGGGGTGATTGATCCCGATTATGAAGGTGAAATAAAAATTATAGCCAGTTCTCCAAAGGACATATCAGTAATTTCACAAGGAGATAGAATAGCACAGTTACTAATAATACCCAGCCTATATGATAAATTTTCCAGTCGTACTGTAGAAAGATGTTCCAAGGGATTAGGCTCCACAGGTGTAGATTTGGCTATGCTTTCTTTAAATTTAGATTCTCGCCCCATGCTAAAACTAAATATTCAAGGGCATGAATTGAATGGGCTACTGGATACAGGTGCAGACATTAGCATCATCTCTCGTCAAGAATGGCAAAAACATTGGCCATTACAACAAGCCACTCAAACGCTTCGAGGCCTATAAGTGGCGACTAATCCCCATAGAAGTAAAATGGTATTAGATAGGAATGATCCTAAAGGATGTGAAGGAACTATACAGCCATATGAATTGGATCATCTTCCCATAAATTTATGGGGACGAGATGTCCTAGATCAATTAGGTTTGACATTAACAAATAACATCAACCAAAATGCAGCCACTATTATGACTAGACAAGGTTTTAGGAAAGAAAAAAGATTAGAAAAACAAGAATAAGTCATAGCAGCACCAATACAAATAGATCAAGGAACAGAGAGACATGGGTTGGATTTTCAGAAAGGGCCACTGAGACAATAAAAATTACCTGAAAATCAGAAAGACAGTATGGGTTCCTCAGTGGCCCCTGACTGAAGAAAAGATACAAGCAGTCCATGACCTGGTAAAACAACAATTAGCAGAAGGACATATACAACCGACTGTATATCCCCAAAATACTCCCATTTATGTCATCAAAAAGAAATCTGGTAAATGGAGACTATTGCAAGATTTTAGAGCCATTAATAATGAGATGGTTATTATGGGACCTGCTCAATCAGGGATTCCTCAATTGTCTGCTTTGCCAATAACCTGGTATGTTTTAGTTATAGATATTAAATATTGTTTTTTTTTTCAATTATAATTCATCCTAAGGATAGTCCAGGTTTTGCTTTTACTATCCCTGCACTGAATCATGAAGGTCCTGATCAGAGATATGAATGAAAAGTACTCCCTAAAGTGATGGCTAACAGCCCAACTATGTGTCATATTTATGTTAACAAAGTAATCCAGCCACTTAGAAATCAAAATTCTGAACACAAATATTTCACTATATGGATGATGTATTATTAGCACACAAAGCTAAAAACACATTGCTAGAAAGTTATGCCACACTTACAAACTTATTAAAAATTATAATGTAGAGATAGCAATAGATAAAGTACAATTAAATTTTCCAATTAATTATTTAGGAGTTCTGTTATCCTCAACCATGGTCAGTCCACCAAAAATTCAAATACGAGTAGATCAACTCAAATCACATAACGACTTTCAAAAGTTATTAGGAGACATTAATTGGATAAGGCCTTATCTAGGTATACCAACAGGAGAGTTGGGACCTTTATTTGATATCCTAAAAGGTCTATCAGATAAAAATTCACCCTGCATGTTAACACCTGAAGCAAGAAAGGCAATAAAAATCAATGAAACATATATGGAAAATATGCATTTGGATAGAATTGATATAAGTTTGCCTTTATTATTTATTGTACTACCAACAAAAAATATTCCTACAGGAGTATTTTGGCAAGAAGGTCCATTATTATGGATACATTTATCTTATTCTCCTTACACTATTCTTACTAGGTATCCTGAGGCTTTAGGATAATTAATACTCAAAGGAATTAAAGCAGCAAAGGGAGTGTTTGGAATTTCTTCCAATAAAATTTTTACTCCATATACTCTGAATCAAATTGATGAGTTAGCTAATGAGTTAAATACTTGGGCAATAATCATGGTCCAATCTAATGTTTCATTTGATAACCACTTACCATCTAACCCTTTATTTTCTTTTTGGTCATCGCATCCTGTAATTTTTCCAAATTGAGAAGAAAAACACTTATCATGAATGCTTCAAATATATTCACTGATGTATCAAATAATGGTACAGCAGCAATAGTTATACCTGATAAAACTTATAAATTTTTAGTACCCAAACAATCAGCTCAAAAGGTAGAGCTTAATGCAGTATTACAAGCTTTTGAGATATTTAAATATTCTGTATTTAATTTATTTTCCGATAGTCAGTATATAGTTAATGCTATAGTATCCCTTAAAGTTGCTGGTAAGATTTCTCCTTTCTCTACTGTTTTCTCTTTACTTTCCAATATAAAAAGTCTAATCTGGGACAGAAAAGATCTATTCTTTATAAGACATATCAGGGCACATCCAAAAAGAAGATGATTTGACTCAAGGCCTTATCAGCTGATATCCAAAATTCCAGTTTGACTATCCTTACATCTGAGATAGAACCAGGATGCTTTTTTCATTATCTATTTTATTATTGCCCTTTCCCACATTCTATTTTGTTTTTTGAGCTCATACAGACCTAGTTTAATGTTTTGCTGATCAGTTCTATTTTTTGACAAAAGAGTTTTTGAACATTGCAATGGAGATTTCACGTGTAAAAAGTTATAAGGCCTTTACTATTAGGTTATGTGTTGTATGTATTATATTATGTGTGCACACTTGTGTTTTGTGTTATATGTTTGAATGTTCGTATGTCCATATATGATATATGATGAGCGCTCATAAAAAAAATGGATCCAAATATTTTTTTATTCACATTATTTAAATGGTTTAATTTAAATTGTGTAAAGAGCTGTTGAGGTTTGTTTTAAAATTTGAAAAAAAGGAGGTTAACAGATCTGTTTCCTTTCTTTCACCTTTCCTTTTCATTATATTTAATAATTATCTTCAAAACAATGTAAATAGTTAAGAAAATTGTTTTCTTTCAGTGCCTTCTGGAATGTTACATAATTTTTCTTTAGCCATTATTGCCAGAATTCCTATCTTCATCCCAGTGCTGGTGAAATCAAAGATAAAACCAATCTACAGCTTCTGCAATAGCCATCACTGAAATGCTTGCAGAACTTGCCTAGACACATTGAGAACTCTCCTGTATGCATTGTAAACTACCTGTTTGTGCAGCGACTTGTGGTAGTGTTCGGGTATATTTGCTGATGATGTCATCGGTGGTACAATTTTTCCAAAAGGAGCTGTCAATTGGCTTGGTGTATCTTCCTCTCTTCTGTGTGTCATTATCGTCCAGCTAATGTTTGGGGGCCATTAGAGGTGAGGCAAAGAACCTCACCACCCCCCGGTGGTACAAAGACCTCTCCACAGGTGTTGCTGTAAACTGGACCGGTAGTCAGTGATGGGTAAGATCCAATTGCAATGGTACCAACTTAACGGGTAAGGACCATATGTACTATTGGACAACCTAAGGAAGGCACTGTCCCTAAGCCACATGTGTGTTGTTTAAACAGAGAGGGGGAGATGTTGAGAGCCACATCCGAAGGGGCCCCAGCAAAATTCCAGAAGCCAGCAAACTTCCAGCTGCTGGCTGATGATTGGCTCACAGCAACATCTAGCTGATTGGCTCCTCTGCGGTGATGCTCATTGGGCTGTTTCCCTGCCCTTTCAGACCACGGAGTTGCTCATTAGGGGACTTATTTGGCTTTGCCCACATGACCTAGCCAATCGGCCTCAAGAGCAGGAGGATTGTGGGAGGTGGAGAGAGGCTTGTGTGGGAGGAAGAGGCTTTTGGGAAGCCAGTGGTGGCAGTTGGGGCTCTGAGGGTTTTTCCTGAGAGGCTGTTTTGTTTGGCGTGTGTGGTTTTAAAAATAAAGTTAGTTTCTTTTGACAAGTGGCTCCTGATTGTGCCCAGCAAGACTGCGGCATTATCCTAATATTTCTACAGTAACTGCCCCAGTTTAACAGCAATGCAAGTAGACTCTTATGGGACATGATTTGTGTTTTGATGTTCATTTTTATTCAACACTGGTACATTACTATTTCTTCAGTTTATGCACATCAGAGGGTATATATTTCTTGCACAAGTTGGCAAATTTATAGGCATTTGTTTCACTTTCAATCACTTCCTGCTTCAGAACATATGCATTACTCCAGGTTTCTTAACTGGTCTATTCGTGAGACTTCTTTCCAAACATATTATTTCCGATTTTCTTTATAATTGTTTAAGCAAATCTCACACACCCTTCATGATAAACCATAACTATCATTTCACAATTAGATGTATAACTGTTTGGAATGAATGATTGTATATCAATATAAGATTTCTTATATATTTTCTGATATCAATTCAATCCATGATTTAAAGTGGAACCAGTTATATTATTTATTCACAGTATGGTCTATTCATGCATTATCTATATTCATAGACACAGGGTACACCTCTTTGTACCCCCAATACTAATTTATACGTTTTCAAAATATTGCTCCCAGTAATAGAGGAAGAAATACTCATGTCACCTAATCTAAATATGCATGTTATCACAGTAATATTCTGGACGCAAAATGCAAAATTCACATGTGTGATTGTACCAAAGCCTAAATGGACACTGAACATGGATTACTAAAAACATCCATGTCCAGCTTGCATAACGCTCTCAAATGTCAATCCTATCGGTGACTACATATTTGTTTCTTCCTAATATATTCAACCTCAAAACTGTTGAAAATGTCTAATACTATCACTCACCCTGTACTTTGCCTGTTTTCCTAATGTCTCTATTGATATCGGCTTTCCTACATATTTTCCCCAGTTCATCATTGTGACTGACCCTTCACATGTGCTGACATTGATATTCACTCTCTAACCAAAACCCAATTGCTAAAGAACTTTTGGTACAAATACTAAATTCACCCTTGTTCCAAAATCTACTGACTATCTTCCTGATCCTATTGATTATCCCTGTTTGAGTGGATGTTCTCCTCTACATTCAATCATCCAAGGTACAAGTCCTATGGCATTGTATATCGACTTATCTGAGACATGTGTGCAGAACGTAATTTAAAGCTATGTATCGCAATCAATTGCCCAATGCACTTCTGAGCTTCAAATCTCACCTAGATTTCTGTTTACATACTTATATTTCACCTCTGTATTCCTATAAATATTGCAGGTTCCCAATACCATTATTCATCCCACAGAATGATTCCTAAACCAAATCGATCCTGTTATTATCCCTAACCATACACTCTTGCCTCAATCTAACATTACAAAAGAGCAGGGACAGAGTTCATCTTACAATACAGGAATGTAGGGGATCTTACACCTGCTGAGAACCTCAAATTTCTATGCAGAAATGATCCCTGGAGAAGATGTAGGCAGCTATGAAGGACCTGAGAGAGCAAAAGCCATCTTCCATGGCAAACACCTTGTGATAACGAAGGGATGTGTATGAATCAGCCTCTCTTTTCTTAATGTAGAGAAGATGGACCAAACCAGACCTGCGTGGAGAGGTGTTCCCAGGTGGCCATTGTTGATATACCATTCAAACTTGTCAAAGTGTCACAGGAAGTAGGGGCAGCCTCCATCTCATGAGACCCATGAAAGCAACTGTTAGGACAAAGTGGTTGCCAAGGCAGTGATCTCATTCAGTTCCTGAAGGAGGTGACCTACCTAACTTCGTTGGTGATGTAACTCTGTGAAATTGGGATCCAAGAAGCCAGGCACCCAGAGCCAGTCCCAGTCCCAGTCCCAGTGGTCGAACTTGTTTGGATTTACCAAGGACAGAGTCAGTCTTTCTTGGTACCTAATGATATGAGGATGGCCAAATGCCAGTAGAGCTCAGAAAAGGGGCCTTTCCCTAGATAGCAGGTATTGGCTCAATGCTGCCTGCTGACAACTTCGTAGAGTGGGCCAAGAAGAACAGATCTGAGACAGGCCAGGCCATTTTGGGGCAACATAGTATGGCCCACCAGTCAGAGGACACTCCAGATAGTCACAGACCTACTTGGGGGAAGGAGGTGCTTTTGTGGATGTGGATGTGAGTTTGTGGTTTTGTCTCATGTTCTGAAAATAGGTAGGAATGGTGGTTTGTATGGTTTGGAGTTGACTGTTTCTAGGAAGTCGTTTGGCAAGGCGAGTGTTTCTATGTCTGTGTATCCACTGTGTTCGTGGTTGTAGTCTTTAGAAAAGAGAATGCATCAATGGAGGTTTCCTGTCTAGTTGGAAGCTTCCCAGCATTCCTCCTGCCCACTTTATAAATGGACTGTGGCTTGCCTTATGGATGGGCAACACCTACTATCTTCCTAAGGTCCTCTACACATCTTCATTTCTGGCCTCTCTCCAGAATAGGCTCATGGTTTTGTGGCCAAGATATGTACCACCTCCAAAATCTGTTACATGGCCATGTAATGGATAGCTGAAGGGAATGGGAACATCTCAGAAAACTCAGATATCAGTGTAACCAGTAAAGTCTCAGTTTAAAAACCTTGCTTTGGCCCATTTGCTTACCTATGGTTATGTTGCCCTGAATGTCAGGAAGGTATTTGCCTCAGGCCACCCCTTTCTGAAGCCTGAAGAAAACATTTTTTAAATGGAAATGAATGGGCATCACCTGTGGATCTTTGCTTAATTGCTTTGGAAAGAGATGTGTCTGAATCAGCCTCTTGGCGCTGTGTGAGGTTGGGGCTTTGATTCTCAGAAGGTGATAGATCTTAAGAAAGATCCCATGTGTGCTTGGGTGTTCTATTGCCTCCAACTCACATAAAGGATTTATACCCGACAATCAGTAGGATTAAATTGGAGAATCAGAACAGTATTAACGGCAGGCCTATTTGATCACTCCTGGTTCACAGGAAGGGTGTCTAGGTCACCCTGACTTTAGGCAAATGAGGGGCAAGGGAGTTTATTTTGGAAACTGTCTTGGGCTTCGCCCCTCATGGAAAATTCCATTCAGAGGTTACGATGAGTGTCTATATGGAAGATGATGAGGGCCATGTGGCAGTGTTTTGGTTTTAATTGTGGTCATTTGTGTGCTGGTTGGAAGAGATGACTGGGTACACCTGGACCTGAACTCTGGTGTGATTCCCCTTAGAGACTGAGTTCTGGAACTGACTTCAGGGAAGTATTGCCATTAATTTTGGTGGGATTTTAGGAGGCCACACATGAGAGTCGCCCTTGGAAACTGAGATCTAGTCTCAGGGTGTCTTTCCACAGTGCACTGGGAATCTCCACCAGGATATAAGACGATTTTATTCTGAAAGACTTGGCAACCATAGTAAAGAGTCAAAACACATATTGAACTCACATTGAGTAGACATCAATGGGTCAGGCTTCATGTGACATTTTGGCCATTCGTTGGGAAGCGTTGCCTTTTAGAGTTCTCCAGAGCTTTCATCCTCACCATTTAATGGTTCCTGAATGAATTGAAAAACCAGTGCATCCAACTTGATACTTGAAAAATGGCTAGATAAATACCATGAAATTTTTGAAATTCCCATGACCAGGTGGCACTGGAGAACCTTTGGATGTCCTGTTGCTGATCATGAGTGTACCAGACAGTGCCTTGAATCACTGGGTTTCATGAAAATGGTGTAGAACAGAGATGCCAGTAAGTTGGAATTTGCTGAGTAGTGGGCCTAGAACAGTGGTGGGCAGGTGTGTGATTAAACATCTGTGTTGGTGTCATGTGGATTGGCCATTGGCTTCCAAATGGCTTTTGACTGACATGGTGCAGCCAGCAGACCCTTGCATGTAAAGGCATCTTGTTATATGGAGAGGTTTCAGGGCAATGTTCAGAATCAAGTTGCTAGGGACAAGGGGGAAGTCTATGTTGGATATAAGACTGGTTGGTGCATTCTCCTTGCAGACCCTGACCCACCACACATGACAGAACTCCCTCCAGCACTGTGTCCCAGTTGAACTACTTGTATTTCGTGAAGCAAACACCAAACTCCCATTGCAGCAGCTAGAAAGACCATGAAAAATGGAGGATGACCACATGGCTTCAGAGTCCACACAGGAAGACACTTAGCCCCCATTGGCCACAGTTTACATACAAAGAGAGAATTCTGCACTACTGCCTCATGTTCATTAAAGAATAAGAAAACATGTGCTCCAGGTTACATAGATGCAGACCCAGCTTTGATGGTCTCACTGCAAAGGAAGCTAAAGCTCCTGACTACAACATATATATCCAGTGCCCAAACTCAGAGGCAGTTTCTCATAAGTCTTCCGGTCAGCATAGCACCATGTTTGTGAAGTGTTTACCCTGTCCCTTACTTTTGGAAACTCTTCTACCACCCCCAAAGTTGTGAACTCCTGAGCATATTCCATTCCAGATAAGTATTTATAGATTTTCTAACTCTTCTCCTCTAATTGTGTCTAACTTGGGGCGAAGGTAATGTCAAGGCATTGTTCTTGATGAGAGTGGGATGATTATTTTAGCACATATTTGCATAAACATTGGATTGATTTTCCTAATTTTCATTCGAAATACTGAATCACTCCCACTAACCCATACCCTACTAGACTCTATATTCTGACTCCTAATCCTAATATAATGGAGAAAAATAACCCAAAATGAATAGACATACAAGCATTTCAGAGGAGGCATGGTGTATAATTGGACTTGCCTTTTGCATTATGTAGAATTGGAGTTATAAATCTAGTCAATTTTTTGTTGAAATAGTTCTCCATGTGTTTTTTTAACTTTTGTTGTTTGTTGTTCAAAACATTATATAGTTCTTGATATATCATATTTCACACTTTGATTCAAGTGAGTTATGAACTCCCATTTTTATCCAGTATATAGTTTGCAAAATCATATCAGTTACGCATCCATTGATTTACATATTGCCATACTAGTGTCTGTTGTATTTTGCTGCCTTTCCTATCCTCTACTATCCCCCCTCCCCTCCCCTCCCCTCCCATCTTCTCTCTCTACCCCCTATACTGTAATTTATTTTTCCCCCTTGTATTTTTCCCTTTCCCCTCACTTCCTCTTGTCCGTAATTTTGTATAACCCTGAGGGTTTTCTTCCATTTCCATGTAATTTCCCTTCTCTCTCCCTTTCCCTCCTACCTCTCATCCCAGTTTAATGTTCATCTTCTTCTCATGCTCTTTATCCCTACTCTGTTCTTAGTTACTCTCCTTATATCAAAGAAGACATTTGGCATTTGATTTTTAGGGATTGGCTTCCTTCACTTAGCATAATCTGCTCTAATGCCATTCATTTCCCTGCAAATTCTATGATTTTGTCATTTTTTAATGCTGAGTTAAACTCCATTGTGGCCTCTGGCGTGCGCCCAGGTTTCCGTTCCTGTCTTCCTGTTTGTTAATTTCTGGCCTATTTATTGTTGTGACCAGGACCTTAGTCAATGCCTTAGTCTGTCTTTTGCATCTCTCATCTTCCCTTTGCTCCCTTTCTTTCTCTTTGTTTCTCTCATATAGTATACTTTCTCGGCTTCTCTGACTAAATCTCCCAAAGTCATATCTTGTGATCCCTCTAAGAGTTGTAACTTTCTTTTAATATCCAGGGCAGCTTGCCCAATGAAGGCCATCATGACAGATGCCTTTTGATCCTCTGCCTGAGGATCAATAGGGGCTCGAGCCTTTGACTGAGGGGGAAACCTGTCCTCAGGGAAGACTTAAAAAAGCGGAGCTTGCGATTGCCTCAGCAGACACCACCGAAAGACAGATCCAGGAGGAGAGTGGGGATGACACATGGTGAGTGACCCACCATGGGACAAGCAGTTTCGTCACATGATTTGTTTTTGTCAGGCCTCAAGGAGGCCCTCAATACATAGGGGGCACATGTTAAGAAAAAGGACTTAAAATTATTCTTTTCATACATAGGAGAATTGTGTCCATGGTTTCCCCCTGAAGGGTCCATTGATGGTAGAAAATGGCTTAGAGTAGGAGACTGTTTAAACCATTTTTTTTGTTGTTGTTGAAGAAAAAGTCCTAGAACAAAGGTATATTAGACCTTTTGTAGACATTAATATTTTATTAGATTTTTAAACACCTAGAAAAATTTGTAAGTTTAAATTTAAAGACATTTATATTTATCTGTTTATCCAATTTAAATCGAACCATTTAAATCACGTGAATTAAAGATCTTTGGATCCACTTTGAAATAGTAAGCTTGCCTTAATTTGATTTTAATTGGAGTCAGTGGTCTTTTCTTGCATCCTGGTGTAATATTTTGTAGTTTCCCATCGAGATGACCCTGCCCCAATAGATCACAAGACCAGACTACTGGAAATTCTGAAGCTGGCCTTCCCTCCAGGGCTCCGGCATGAAGAGGCAATTTCCAAGGCCTTGGTGTGAGATTTTGGTCCAGGGAGCACTGCAGTGAACCACCGCCCTAAAACTATTAGCAAGCACATGGTGGAGGAGGCCTCCATAGGTAACTGGCGCCTATATAACATCTGATATCCGGTTAAGGGAGATCTCTTCTGATGACAGAGTGGTGTCCTGGGGAGACACACATATACTCCTGTCTGGTACAGTAACGAGAATCATTCTGTCCTCTGTTATGTTCTGTAGGGAATTCCTCTGAAAGCATAGAGAGGTGCCAATGGGCACGCAGGAGCTCCTATCCCAGAGCTTTAGCAAGACGTTGCATAGTTCCTCTGTTTTTCTGTTTCTGCGCTGGTTTTCTGTTTTTTTGTGTGTTTTGTTCTGTGTTTCATATGTTTTTTTTGTTTGTTTGTTTGTTTTAGTGTGTTTTGTTGTGTGATTTCTGTGGTAAAACTTAACTGAAAATGGGTAATAAAGCAAGTAAACTGACACCCATTTGGACTGTGTTTTAAAGAACTGTGATGAACTTTAATACCCTTTGTTAAGCAGGATGAGAGAAACCCCTAGCTGCCTGCCTGGAGCACACCCACTGCAGAGGGCAATGCCTGCTGGGGACCTAAGAACTGAGTATCTCCCAGGTTAACACGTGAAACTCCTTAAAACCCCTTGTCCCTTCAGATCGATAGAATCACAACCATTGGGCAGAGACCCCTGTTTTTCTCCTTTGTTAGCAAAGCAGTAAATCTCCCTTTTTCTTTTTCTCAAACCCTGTCCTCATTATTAAATTGGTATTAATTGGCTTCAAAATCAGGAACCAAACTTTAAGTTACAATTTTTGGTACCCCCCACACCCCGGAACTCTTTGAGAGCTGACTACTGAAATGTTAGGAGACGGAGCGTGCTTGGGGTGGAACCGAACAAGAGGAGCTAATCCTGTAAGTGAAAGGAGGGACTGAGGGACTTCCAGCAGCTGCCCAAGCCCTGTTGCTTCAGAGAATTACCTACTTCCTTCCCTGCACTGTAAGGATTTTGCCATCTCTGTTTTCTTAAAAAAGAGAAAAAGAAAAAGGGGACACTAAATACAGTAAAGTCACCATGGAGACCCTTGATTTTACATTTCAGGTTGTCCCTCTGTGAAAACATCTGGTTCCCTTGTGGGAAAATCTATGGTGCCACTGGTGTAGGAGATTTTTCTCTTATCTGCTCTGGTTTAAAGGCTTCTGTCTGTAAGCCATAGTCTGGAGCTCCTTTCAGTCTGTCTTGTGTCTTTGTTTCTGGCCCTTTAAGACATGTGCAATAATGTGTTGATATTATAAATCATTTCTTGGGAATGATCTTAGCTGAATGTGTATCTAAATGATGATGTTTTATTGTAACAATCTGGCATCTGAATGGGTTTTTGAAGCATTGCACAATCTTGCAGTTAAAAGTCGGGTTTAGGAAATTGTTTAGTTTATGATTTCAGATAATTCATGCCAGAGAACTTAAATACTTAGGATGGAAAACTAGAGAACTCTACTTCCAAGTTGGCAAGTAACTTCCCAATCATTCAGGCTTTTTTTTCACCAATTTTTAATTGGGTAGCCTGGGAAAATGTCACTGTGTCTACCAGTGCATTAATTTGGACAAGGATAGTAAATCATAGTATGGTATCTGTTGACAAAACAAGATATAAAGATGTAAAATTTTGTAAACTGTGTCTTAAACTTGTATCATAAAATTTTGTGAATTTTGTCTTAAAATTGTATTATAATTTTCAACATCTGAACCTGAAAATTATGGTTGAAATGCCTTAGGCCTGAGGTGTCTGCTCAGAATAGCAGCTTTTTCCTGCTCCTTCCAGACCTCAGCCAGGACTTATGTTGAATGGCAAATGAAAGAGGCCTGCAAGCTCAGTAGGAGAGTGATCTGAGGCCTAAAAAAAATTAAATTGCATGGTATTTACTAATTAATGGCCAGTCAATTTTTCTAGGACTCTTATTTTTTCCTTAGATTCTTTATTTTTTTTTTTTGAGCTCATGATTTTGATCCTAAAGACCTAGGATGATGTTTTTCTGACCAGTTCTATCTTTGACTAACTGTGTAGTTTTTGAAACATTGCAATGGATATTTCACCTGGAAAAGCTACAAGGCCTTTACTATTATTATGTGTGCACAATTTTGGTATGTGTTGTATGTCTATATATTCATTTGTCCGTATATCATATATATGATACACAAATTAACATTTATAAAGAGCACTCATTAAAACAAAAACGCTCATAAAAACAAATTTTAAAAAGTGGATCCAAAGATCTTTAATTCAAGTGATTTAAATAGTTGAATTTAAATTGGATAAAGAGATAAAAATAAATGTCTTTAAATTTAAGCTTACAAGTTTTTCTAGGTGTTCAAAAATCTAATAAAATATTAATGTCTACAAATGTTCTAATATGCCTTGGTTCTAAGACTTTTCCTTCAACAAAAAAATGGTTTACACTGTTCAATATATTTGTCTAATATATTGATAAATAAGTAAAGTAAATTTGATATGGGATTACTCATTCATGAGTACTTTTGTTAGATATCTGATTGATTTACTAAGGTCTGTATAAGTTTGTACTAATGTCTGTATAAGATTGTAATAATCAGTCTTGTGTTAAAGAGACAAAAATTTCTTAAAACATAAGTTTACCCATAACATTGTGTTTATTAAGATTTATTTTTTCTAGAGCAAGCAACCATAAAAATTAAACAACTGATTAAATAAGAACTGTTATTTTAGAGCACTGTACTGCCATTTATTTAAAAGCTAAACTTGGTTAATGTAGAAACTTCAATGTAATTGTGATGCTATTAATGTGCTCATATCTTTCAGGTATACGAATCTGTAAGGTAGAAACTTTAAAAGAGCATTATTTCAAGCTGGTGTTCTGAAGTTGTATGGTAAAAAAATATATTGGGCATTCATTTACTTCTTATCAATAAGATATGTAAATTTGTATGTTACTTTTTACATTGGGGAACAATTTAAATGTATTTTTATGTTAATGAGAGTCTAATCTATATAAAGGTTAAAAACTTTCAGCCTTTCTTAAATTCATGTTTTAAATGTGATATCATATAGTGTTAACTAATGTTCATGTGACCTCAAATAATATATGTAATCTTTGTAAAATGATATTTAAAAAAACAAAGATCATCTTTAGAAGTAAAACACTTAAGTTTTATAAAGAGCCCTGCCTTACCTGAGATAAGGCTCTGTGTCCCATCTTACTATATGTGAGAATGACTACGAAAGCAGTAGGTCAGATATTATTTCATTTAAAGTTATGTTCAAAAGTTGTTTTTTTTTCCGTCAAGATTTCTAGGATCTCAAACAGGGGATATAATGTATAACTCAGCTTAAAACTTCAGGGTAGCTATTACACGAACTAAGTATTTTTACTCTTGTTAAAAAATTTTATTTTGTAATTTCCTTATAAGTGATCTAAAGATTCCTTGTTAGTGTTTTACAGAAGTGTTGCTTTAAGAACACAACATGGGTTAATTTAAGATAATAAGTCATCACCTAAAAGACAGACAGAATAATACAGATCCCAGTTAATAAAAAAGATAAATAATTATAAAGTTATAGACATTAAAGCCCAGTACTCTTAATATAAGGCTGTTAAAATTTATTTGCTGGATGATTAAGATTAGGATTTATATTAAAGTTACATGAAAAGGGACAAGAAAACCAATATTTGGCTCTTGCCCTCTGAGTCAGTCTGAATCCAGGGAACAAGGGACTTCTCAAAGACCTTTGCAACTCTGGGCCTCATATCTTCCCAATTAGGGAGATTAATGAGACCCCTGGAGAACAGAAAGCCAATCAGTGCATTTGCTAAGAAGAGGAGAGTCATCAGAGAAGGGAGACATCCCTGATGCTTCCAAGGGTAGCCACATGGTCAAGCAAGACCTGGACCCACCTAGCGCAAATGGCACTAGCAGAACTGAGAAGCTGCTCTCAAGTTTCCCCAGGAATGACTCCCATAAAAGCTCAGCTGACTGTTAACAATAGATAGAAACAAAAGTCAGTTTGACTGTTTCATGATAAACACTTAGGAAAGACAGTTAAAACCAAAATACAGCCATTCCTGGGCATTTTAAATAATAATATTAATAATAATAATAATAATTTTTTATACACATTATGTTAGCCTCCCAAAATAAGTAAGACTGGAGGCTACAAAGAAGGATTCCCAGAAAGGAATGCCTGATAACTATAAAAAGAGACTATCAAGAGGAGCTGCCAGAGGCAGAAATTTTTAGTTTAAGGCCTACAGATATTCCTAACCTACAGGTAGGGTTGGTGTTTGCTAGTACGATTATCCAGCCCTGAGTAACAGAATTAAAGGTTTCTCTATTACACACAGAGGTCATACTAGTAAAATGATTTTGCAAGATCAGATGATATTAAATCATTAAACTGTATCTTATGGAGAGGGATAACTGTAACACTAAATGTTAAATATTAAGTTGACAGTCCTGATAACTGGGAATATTAAAGCCTGCTGAGGGAACTTCTATACAGTGACATGTTCCAGCTGATGCAACATTTTTTCAGTACTCATGGTTCTTGTTTCTCACACAGAAGAACCCATCCCCAGATGAATTTACAACCTGTTCTTCCCCAACCAGACTTCAAAACGAACTGATTTCTAAAAGGCAACTCATGTTCCTCAACTGACTTCTAAAAAGCAACTCATGTCCCTTATACTGTGCCCACTCACGTCACTCTCTCAGCTCAGAAGAAGCCAAAATGAGTGACGCCTCTCGTCTTACAACTATGGAGCCAAAAATAAATAGAATATCAATATAAGTAATTAATTAAGTCAGGTAAAACCAGGAATCCAATTTTGGGTGAGTTCTAAAAATTTGGAGACTGTTACCTGAGGGATTAAAATTCCCTCATTGCTCTTTCCCTACCCTATCAAAAATTTGGAAGGGACACATTAAAAAAGGGGGAATGATTTGCATTTCTCTGACTGCTAGAGATGGTGAGCATTTTTTCATATACTTGTTGATTGATTGTATGTCCTCCTCTGAGAAATTTCTGTTCAGGTCCTTGGCCCATTTGTTGATTGGGTTATTCGTTATCTCATTGTCTAATTTTTTTAGTTCTTTGTATATTCTGAATATTAGCGCTCTGTCTGAAGTGTGAGGAGTAAAGATTTGTTCCCAGGACGTAGGCTCCCTATTTACCTCTCTTATTGTTTCTTTTGCTGAGAAAAAACTTTTTAGTTTGAGTAAGTCCCTTTTGTTGATTCTAGTTATTAACTGTTGTGCTATGGGTGTCCTATTGAGGAATTTGGAGCCCGACCCCACAGTATGTAGATCATAGCCAACTTTTTCTTCTATCAAATGCCATGTCTCTGATTTGATATCAAGTTCCTTGATCCACTTTGAGTTAACTATTGTGCATGGCGAGAGTAAGGGATTCAGTTTCATTTTGTTGCAAATCTCACTCCAGTAAGATTGGCAGCCATTAGGAAGTCAAACAGCAACAAGTGCTGGCGAGGATGTGGGGAAAAGGGTACTCTTGTACATTGCTGGTGGGACTGAAAATTGGTGCGGCCAATTTGGAAAGCAGTATGGAGATTTCTTGGAAAGCTCGGAATGGAACCACCATTTGATCCAGCTATTCCCCTACTCGGTCTATTCCCTAAAGACCTAAAAAGAGCACACAATAGGGACACTGCTACATCCATGTTCATAGCAGCACAATTCACAATAGCAAGACTGTGGAACCAACCTAGATGCCCTTCAATAGACGAATGGATAAAAAAAAATGTGGCATTTATACACAATGGAGTATTACTCTGCATTAAGAAATGACAAAATCATAGAATTTGGAGGGAAATGGATGGCATTAGAGCAGATTATGCTAAGTGAAGCTAGCCAATCCCTTAAAAACAAATGCCAAATGTTTTCTTTGATATAAGGAGAGTAACTAAGAACAGAGTAGGGACGAAGAGCATGAGAAGAAGATTAACATTAAACAGGGATGAGAGGTGAAAGGGAAAGGGAGAGAGAAGGGAAATTGCATGTAAATGGAAGGAGACCCTCAGGGGTATACAAAATTACATAAAAGAGGAAGTGAGGGGAAAGGAGAAAAATTTAAGGGGGAGAAATGAACTACAGTAGAGGGGGTAGAGAGAGAAGAGGGGAGGGGAGGGGGGAGGGGGGATAGTAGAGGATAGGAAAGGCAGCAGAATACAACAGACACCATAATGGCAATATGTAAATCAATGGTTCTGCAACTGATGTGATTTTGCAATCTGTATATGGGGTAAAAATGGGAGCTCATATCCCACTTGAATCAAAGTGTGAAATATGATATATCAAGAACTATGTAATGTTTTGAACAACCTACAATAAAAATTAATTTAAAAAATATTAAAAAGCAAAAAAAAAAATGGGGGGGGGAATGATAAACCCAACCTGATCATTTATTAAAATTGGGAGCCATCTTGCCACAAAGTCATGAAAAGATAATTTTGCTTTCCTATAAATTACTGCAAATTCTGAATCTGCTTGGAATGCCTGTCCGTGCCTTGAACTCACCCATGCCTGGCTCTCTGACCAGATAGCAGCCCTCTCTGAAAATTTAGTGACACCTCATAAATATTGGCCTTCTCTGGCCAGACAACGACTCTCGTGAGTCTCTAATGGTCCTCATAAATTCTGATGATGGGGCCAGCAAAAAAAAAAAATTGTAAACTAGCAATAGCGTGATGCTTCTCCGAGTTCTGTTATCTGTAACCCCCCTTTTGTGTAACTTACTGGACTATAAAGCTGGGCTGTAGGAAAGGTGGGGTTGCTGTCTTGTTTCTGCCATTTTGAGAGGGATAGGCAGCTCAGCCAGTGGAAAAATAATAAGCTTGCTTTAATTTGATTTTAATTGGAGTCAGTGGTCTTTTCTCCTGTCCTGGTGAAACAGGTAAACACTCCACAAACATGGAGCTCTGCCGGCCTAAAACTTATTGAGAAACTCTCCCTGACCTTGGGCACTTGAAATATATGTTGTTGTCAGGAGCTTTAGCTTCTTTGTAGTGAGACCATCAGAGCTGGGTCTGCATCTATGTGACCTGGAGGACATGGTTTCTTATTTTCCAATGAACATGAGGCAGGAGTGCAGAATTCTCTCTTTGTAGGGAAACTGTTGTCACTGAAGGCTAAGTGTCTCCCCATGTGGTATGTGAAGCCATTTGCGCATCTTCCACATTTCATGGTGTTTCTTGCTGCTGCACTGGGGGTTTAGTATTTGCTTCATGAAATACAAGGAGATCAACAGGGACTCAGTGCTGGAGGGATTTCTCACACGTGTGGTGGGTCAGGGTCTCCAGGAGAATCCACCAATGAGGCTTATATCCCACATAGCTTGCCCCCTCAACCATTGCAACCTGATTCTGAACATGGCCCTGAAACCTCTAAATATAACAAGATGCCATTATATGAAGAGATCAGACATATAGGGATTACTGGCTGCACCATGTCTGCCACAAGACATTTGGAACTCAATGGCAGATCCAAATGGCCCCACCAGAGATATTTTGTGACACAACTGCACACCACAGCTCTGGGTCACTACTCAGCAGGCGCCAACATACAGGATTCTTTCTTCTACACCATTTTCATGAAACCCAGTCAATCAAGGCACTCTCTGGTACACTCATGATCAGCAACTGGACATCCAAATGTTCTTCAGTGCCACTTGGTCATAAGAATTTCAAAAATTTCATGGTATTTATCTAGCCATTTTTCAAAGATGAAGTTGGATGCACTGTGAGTTTCAATTCTTTCAGGAACCATTAAATGGTGAGGAATTTCATTTCAATGAAAGCTCTGGAGGACTCTCACAGGCAAGGCTTCCCATGGAGTGGCCAAAAGGTCACATGAAGCCAGGCCCATTGAGGTCTACAATGCTAGGTCCATGTGTGTTTTGAATCTCAACTATGGTTGCCAAGTCTTTCAGAATAAAATCATGTGATATCGTAGCTGAGATTCCCAGTGTTCTGTGGAGAGCCACCTGGGCCTATATCTCAGTTTCCAATGGGGACTCTCATGCGTGGCCTCCTGAAATCCCAACACAATTCATGGCAATTCTTCTCTGAGGTCAGATCCAGAACGCAGTCTCTAAGGGGAATCACACCAAAGTTCAAGCCATGGTGGACACAGTTATGTCTTCCAACTGCCACACAAATGATCACAATTAAAACCAAAACACTTTCACATAGCCCTCGTCTTCTTCCATGTAGACACTCATCAAATCCTCTGGCTGGACGTTTCCAAAAGGGGTGAAGTCCAAGACCCTGTCCAAAATATGCTCCCTCGCCCCTATGTTGCCTAAGGTCAGTGTGGCCTAAACACCTTTCCTGTGAACCAGGAGTGATCAAATAGGCCTGACCTTATTACTGCTCCACTTCTCCAATTTGAGGCCTACTGACTGCCAGGTATAAATTCTTTATATGAATGGGAGTCATGAAAAAACCCAAGCATCTATGGTCTAGCCTTTGCAGGCCAGGATGGAGGTCAGGAACCTTACAGAAGATGGCGAGAGACTTCATACACAATGACTGCTATTTTGACCATTTTGTATTTGTAGCACACATGGAATCTTACCTTAGATCCATCAGGTGTTAAGAATCTAAGCAGCAGCCTCACACAGGTTCACGAGGCTGATTCAGACACATCCCTTTTGGAAGCAATTAAGCAAAGAGCCACAGGTGATGCCCATTCATTTCCATTTGAAAACTGTTTTCTTAAGGCTTCACAAAGGGGTGGCCTGAGGCAAAGACCTTCCTGACATTCAGGGCAATGAAGCAATAGGTAAGCAAATGGCCCAAAGCAAGGATTCTCCACTGAGACTTTACTGGTCACATTGATATCTGAGTTTTCTGAGATCCTCCCATTCCCTTCAGTTATCATGTACATGGCCATGTCACAGTGCTTGGAGGTGGTACATATCTTGGACACAAAACCATGAGCCAATTCTTGAGAGTGGCCAGAATTCAGGAAGAAAACAGAAACGTAGTAAGATAGTAGGTGTTGCCCATCCATAAGGCAAGTCACAGTCCATGCGTTAATTGGGCAGGATGAATGCTGGGAAGCTTTCTACAAGACAGGAAACATCCATTGATGCATTTTCTTTTCTAATATCTACAACCACGGACACAGTGAGAGAAACAGACATAGAAACACTCGCCTTGTCAAACAATTTACTAGAAAAAGTCCATTCCAATCCAAACAAACCACCTTTCCTACCTATTCTCAGAACATGAGACAAAACCACACACTCACACCCACACCCACAAAGGCACCTCCTTCCGCCAAGTAGGTTTGTAACTATCCAGAGTGTCCTTTGACTGGTGGGTCATACTATGTTCCCCTGATATGGCCTATCCATTCTCAGATCTGGTCTCCTTGGCCAACTCTGTGACGTTGTCAGGAGCATGTGGAGAGCCACTACCTACTTTCTCAGGAAAGGTCCCTGGCATGTGGCCATCCTCACATCAGTAGGTACCAAGAAAGACTGATTCTGTCCTTAGTAACACCAAACAAGTGAGCCCATTGGGACTGGGACTTGGATTGGCTCTCAGTGCCTGGCTTCCTGGATCCCAAGTTTAAAGTGTTCCATCACCAAGGAAGTGAGGTAGGTTACTTCCTTCAGGAATTTAATGAGGTCACTGCCTTGGCAAACACATTGTCCTAACAGTTGCTTCCAATGGTTCCATGAGATGGAGGCTGCCCCTACTTCCTGTGACATTTTCACAAGTTAGAATGATATATAAATCAAAGGCACCAAGAAACAGCGCTCCACAAAGGCCTGGTTTGGTCCGTCTCCTGTACATTAAGAGAGAGGCTGATTCAGCCACATCCCTTCATCCTGACCAGGTTTTTTGGCAATGGAAGATGACTTTTGCTCTCTCAGGTCCTTCATAGCTGCCTACATCTTCTTCAGGGATCATTTCTGCATGGACCTTTGAGGTTCTCAGCAAGTGGAAGATCCCCTACATCCCTATATTTTAAGGCCAACTCTGTCCCTGCTCTTCTCTAAAGTTAGATTGAGAGATCACTGTGTGGTTACGGTTAATAACAGTTTCGATTTGGGTTAGGAATCATTCTGCAGGATGAATAATGGTATTGGGAATCTGTGATATTTATAAGAATATAGACGTGAGTTAAAATTATGGAAACAGAAATCTAGGTAAGATTTGCATCCCAGAAGGGCATTGAGACCTTCATTGGGATACTTAGCAATGTTATACTTTCTGCACAAATGTCTCAGATAAATCCATACACAATGGCATAGGACGTTGTACCTTGGATGATTGAATGTCGAAGAGAACCTCCAGTCAAAAAGGGATAGTCGGTGGAATTAGGAAGATAGTCAGTAGGTTTAGAAAGAAGGGTGAGAATAAGATTTGGAAAAAAGTTCTTTACCAATAGGGTTTCGGTTAGAGAGTGAATATTAATGTCAGCCCATGTTAAGTGTCAGTCACAATAATGAATTTGGGAAAATATGTAGGAAAGGAGGTATCAATAGAGACCTTAGGAAATCAGGCAAATTATTAAGTGAGTCATAGGATTAGGCATTTTCAACAGGGTTGAGGTTGAATATATAACCTTATGAAGAAAGAAATATGTAGTCACCAATAGAATTGACATTTGAGAGCATTAGGCAACCTGGACATGAATGTTTTTAGTAATTCATGCTCACTTTCCATTTAGGCTTTGTTGAAAATAAATAAAATAGGTACTTGTCTCTTCCTGTTTTTCTGTATGCTTAAGAAAACACTCTTGAAATCTTGAAAACTTTTTGCTAATCTTGTTCCCAGAATGTGCTGTCCCCAACTGCCAAACTGCAGAATGTACACCCTCACCCGTTTACATGCAAACCGCCCACTTGCCCTGACCCATCAATAAACTTCCCTCCCTGCCCTCTTCAAGAAAAGTATATAAGCTCTGCTTAAGCTGTTCTCAGTGCTCTCTGCTCTATTCAAGTGAGGTCTGAGCCCCAGAATTTTGGGTGCTTTGCTGTTGCATGAGACAGTGTCTTGGTGGTCTCTTCCTCCAATGGTCACCTGACCATTACATCTGAGGGCCCCAGCGAGTTCCAGCAGCGTTGGACGAAAGACCCCCAATAGGCTCATCTCAGGTTAAGTAAGGCGCCACTTTCTTGTTTCAGGTTTCAGGTTAGGGATGGGCAAAATGGCTATTGGTGATGAGCATGAGCTTTCTCTGACGGTGGCTGACAGAAGTGTCACAGAGCCACAGGCCCCATCTCTGGGGGACGCCCCAGAGAACTCGGGAAACCGAGTAACAATAGTCTCCTAAACTCAGTGATATTTTGTTTTGGATTCGGTATTGTCAGCCCATCAGGTTTTCCTGGCTACTCAGTCCTGTTCTCAGTATTGGACCTCCATTGCCTGTCTTTATTGTCTTGTCTTGTCTGTGTCGTGTGTCATTGCTTTCACTATTTGTGTATCTTTCATATGGGACAGAACACTTCAATGCCTCTGTCCCTGAACCTTGATCACTGGACCAAAGTCTGCTTAAAGGCTCAGAATCTTCTTTTTTTCAGTAAAACGTCAGATCTGGAAGACTCTATGTGTCTCAGAATGACCCACCTTTGGAGTCGGATGGCCCCCAGAAGGATCTTTCTACTTCACACTAATTCAAAAACTCAGAGATATTGTCTTTCAGCCGGGGCCACATAGCCATCCAGATCAACAGCAATATATCTTTAGTTTGCAGGACCTCTGCAAATCTCCTCTTCCATGGTTGAAGGCTTTCCTTGTCCCTGTCCCCACTCCTACTGGTTCTCCCACTTTTCTATCTCTCAAACCCTCTGCTCCCCCTCCTCCACCCTCTGTTGTCCCTGAGTCTCAAGACTCTACTGGACTCTCTTCCCCCTCCTTATGCCCTGCCCTTGTCCTCCAACCCCAAACACCCTCTAAGTGATTCCCCTGCTGCTGACTCAGACTCTCCACCATTGGAGGAATATAGGCCAGCCCAGCGCCCTCCAGGTGACTACCCCACGGCACACACAGCCCCTCCTTCCTTGGAGGTAGCTGGCCCGGCCAAAAGAACACAAAGTACTCGCTGGGGGGGTTAAAATTTGAAGTGGATACAGGGTAAGTATACTCAGCCCTTAAGGCCCCATTGGGCCATCTATCAAACAAAAAGGACTCTAGTTCAAGGGGCTAATGGGAGTAAATATGGGGCTTAGACAACTAAGAGGACCATGGACCTGGGGAAAGAAAAAAATCCATCACTCGTTCCTAGTAATCCCAGAATGCCCGACCCCATTGATGGGCACACATCTGCTCAAAAAGCTCCAGGCCAGAATAACTTTTAACCCTGAAGGCCCCCAAGTGAAATTTCTAAATTTTTCAGTAAAAACTCCTATAGTCACGGCTTTTACTATGTCAGTAGAAGATGAACATCAACTTGTCAAACCCCCCAAGACTGATCAAACAGGCAAGCTACCCCGGAAATGGATAACAGATTACGCAGATGCCTAGGAAAAAACTGCTGGGTTACACGTAGCCGTGAAACATCCTCCAATAACAGTGGAGTTAAAAACTTCAGCCCCCCCATCAATGTCAAAAAATATCCTCTGAGCAAAAAAGCTAAAGATGGGATAAGGCCCCATATTCAGAAATATCTGGCCTTAAGGGTCCTAAGGCCCTGTCATTTGAACTGGAACACTGCCCTGTTACCAGTATAAAAATCCAGGAACCGGGGACTATCGCACCGTTCAAGACCAAAGAGAGATCTACAACAGAGTGCAGGACATTCACCCCACAGTACATAATCTGTACAATCTGCTTAGCACTCTGAACCATGAGCGGAAATGGTATACTGTTCTGGACTTAAAAGATGCTTTCTTTTGCTTGCCTCTGCATAAAGATAGTCAGTTGCTATTTGATTTCGAGTGGGTAGACCCAGAAACCGGGACGTCTGGTCAACTAACATGGACTAGACTCCCACAGGGGTTCAAAAACTCCCCCACTCTCTTTGATGAAGCCCTCCACAGAGACCCCAACAACTTCAGAACTATGCACCCTGACGTCACCCTGCTTCAATATGTCGATGACCTGCAACTGGCAGCCAACACCAAGAAAAACTGTGAGTCTGGAACCCAATTATTATTATACGAGCTTGCTCAACTCTGGTATAGTGCTTCTGCCAAAAAAGCCCAAATTTGCCAGCAAGAAGTAATCTTCCTGGACTATTCCCTTAGGGGCAGTAAGCGATGGCTCACTGAGACCAGAAAACAATCCATTGAGCAGATACCACCCCCATCTAACAGCAGACAACTCAGAGAGTTTCTTGGGACTGCTGGCTTATGTAGCTTATGGATACCTGGGTTTGCGTCCTTATCTGCTCCTTTATACCCGCTGTTAAAGAGAGATGCCCAATTCTAATGGACCCCTGAGCACCAGCAAGCTTTTGATAACATCTAAGGACACTGACACTGAAACCCTCAACTTCACTGAGCCCAGCTTGCATTTTCAGAAAGCCCTAAACTAAGTTAAAAATGTACATCAACTCACTCACCTTGGTTCAAAGAAACTGCAGGCATTCCTGAAGGATCAAGAACAGAGTTTTCCACTAACCGACTCAGAGCGAAAGAAATAACTGAACGGGTAACAAAAGCCTGCCGGGTCTGTCAATTGGTTAATGCTTACCCTTCCAACTTTCCTGCAGGAAAGCACCTACAAGAAACCAGACCAGGACAATTCTTGGAAGTGGACATTACTGAAATTAAGCCAGGAAGTTATGGACTTAAATATCTCCTAGTCTTTGTAGATACATTTTCAGGATGAATTAATTGAAGCCTTCCCCCCCCCCACACACACACACACAAAAAAAAACAACAACAACAAAATAAATGGCACAAATTGTGGTCAAGAAGATCCTGAAAGATATTTTTCTAAGATACGGACTGGCTAAGGCAATAGGGTCTGATAATGGACTGGCGTTAATTGCCCTGATAAGTCAGGGATTAGTCAGGACCCTGGGGATTAATTGGAAATTACATTGTGCTTATAGACCCCAGAGCTCAGTACAGGTAAAAAAAAAAATAATAGAACCATTAAAGAGAATTAACAAAATCAAGCTTAGAGATCGGCATAAAAGATCGATCTATTCTCCTGCTTTATGCACTGTTTCATGCAAGAAATACTCATACTCCTCTGTTTCCTTGTGTAACCTCAGCCCCTATGAAATTCTCTATGGTCCCTCCTCCAGTAAGGGACCTAACCCAAACTCTAAGACCTAACGATCCCTTCCACACCCCCTTGCTTGACAGACTTAAAGCTCTTGAAAGAAATCAGCAATATCTGTGGAAACATCTGGCCACTGCCGACCAACCTGGGGACGAGGGGACTCCATATCGATACCAAGTAGGAGACTTCGTCTACATTAGACGACATCAGGTGTCATCCCTGGAACCCCACTGGAAAGGACCATATAAGGTGCTACATATAACACCTACAGTGGTAAATGTAGACGGAATCACTTCATGGATCCATGTCTCTCATCTCTGGCCTGCGCCCTGTCCAAAATCTGACTGGAAACTGGAAAAGACTGGTAACACTTTCAAAGTGCGTATTCGCCATGTGGATAAGGCTACAGACTCTCCCCTTGGCCAAGAGTAGTCCTAACCCTCATCAGCCTGTTCAGCAGTAATGGCTGATCACAAATCCTACTGTACAAGAAGTATGGTCTATCTTGCATACAGCCCCTTTAGGGACATGGTGGCCATCTCTCCACCCAGACATTTGTCAGCTGGCTATAGGTCTTTCCTATTGGGATATCCCTGATGAAGGGGATCCAACTAAAATTCCAATAAATCCTTTCCGTATCATAGGTAATAGAAACAAACATTATGGATGTAGGGACACGAGAGCCAGATGCAGGTTGGCTAGCCTAGATTACTATGTTTGCCCAGCGGACTATCAAAGCCACAAACAGACATGGCTGTGTGGGGGAAATGCCGACTTCTTCTGTAAGTCATGGGAATGTGAGCATACAGGGGTGCCTGGTGGAACCCAAACTCCTCATCAAATTCAATACACAGCATTGGCCATATTACCAATTACACAACCAATACCGATGGCCCCCAGAGGGGTCTCTAGATCCTAAAATTCTTCGTGACCTTTTTAACTTCGGCAAGTGCACAAAGGGTGGAAGGAAATTCCCCTAAGTGGAGGCATTTTCCCTCCTTCGCTCACATCCTGAACTATGCTTATCCAATAGATCCTCACCCTCAGCTTTCTGCTCCAGACTCTCTGCTGCCACTCCCACCTCAGCAACCTGATTTCTTCCCTCCAATTACTAGATCAAAAACCCAAACCGCCGGTTCTCAGATTATTGCCCCCTTGCTGAGGTAGCAGGTACTGAGGTACCCATCCACCCACTCACTACTCTCTTCTCCTGTCAGTGCCCGCACCAGGTCCCACCAGGTCCTCTTACCAGCTAACCCAAAGCTCAAACCAGCTAAGGAGAGCCCTCAGACCCCTATCCAAGATGTAATGAAAATGGCCTTTAAAGTTGCTCTGTCATCACTGAAAACAGGTTACTAAGAATTTAAAGTCCCTCACAGGCTTTTTGGGATACAAACTCCCATCTTCCCCTCTGCTCTATCTGTTCTACTGCTCAAGTTTTGTTGCCTGGAAAATTCCAAACCCCTTTCCCATTATTCTTTTACATGTCTCCTTCCTCATGCTCAGACCCAAGGTGCTGCTCTCAGACCCGCCTTCCCTGTCTTCCCCGTCTATACCAGGCCCACAGAAAAGTCTTAAATGACCTTCTCCAGCAGTCTTCACCATGGCTGACTTTAGGACTTTCAGCCAAAGAGTCCCTATAAAAGAGTTCAATGTAGATAAACTTCCCCTTTTCGTGTTTCCCTGTTCTATTTGGCCACTGGCTGGAAAAATCAGCACTCCTAAGCTAGACTCCCCCTTACTAGTTTTTCACAAAACATGTGAACAAGGCCTCTGGCCTTGAGCTGGGGCTTCACAGACATGGTTACATTTCTAAGATAAATAAGTTACCAAATGAGCTCCATTGTTACAGCTGGCAGTGAGAAAAAAAAAAAGAGAAGAAAAAAGCTCTCCCACTCCAGGTGTCCTTAAAATGTTAACTTGCCCAGAACAGATGAAAAAAACAATAGAAACGAAAACTTCTTTTTGTGAACTTATGCAGACTGTGAACTTCTGAGCCCCTTCCTTTACATGTTGGGTACAAAATTCGGAAACTACCTAAATTTGGAGATCAGGTGACTAATTGATTACAACAGAAGCAATGCCCTCTAAATCCGTTGCAACCAAATAGGTATGTTTCGCTGTCTTCGGTGCTATCTTAGGTGCCTTGAATTGTCCGTCCTTACAACAGTATAATTCTATATACTTAAACATTGTTTATGTTTTCATAAAATGGTCAACAGATGTGATTAATTATGTAATGTTCAGATGTTTCCCAGAGTGCTCTATCATGAGGCAGGTTAATTTAAATATCAAATACGGGGGCATACAACCCGGTTCCTCTGGGAACCTGTATCCCTCACTTTAGCCATCCTATTAGGAAAAGGAGCTGCTGCAGGTGTGGGCACAGGAATCACTGTCCTAGTCCATGTGACACAACAAATGACCCGATGAGAAGCAGCAATAGACCAAAATTTAAAGATATTAAAAACCTCCATCACAGTTTTATAGGAATCTTTAACCTCTCTCTCTGAAATTGTTTTACAGAACATGCGAGGGTTGGACCTCCTCTTCGTGAGAGAAGGGGGCTTTTGTGCTGCATTGAGGGAAAAAGTTGATTTTATGCCGACCATACTGGAGTTGTAAAAAAATCTATGAGTAAATTAAGAAGACGCCTAGAAGAGCATCAACAAGAGAGAGATGCACAAAAAGGCTGGTTTGAGTCTTTGTTCACACAGTCCCCCTGGTTAACTACGCTTTTATCAGCCCTGGCCAGTCCATTAATAATCCTCATTTCATTGCTAATTGTAGGACCCTGTTTGCTCAACCATCTAGTTTCCTTTCTACAAGCTTAAATTGGATAAGTTAAACTTATGGTAATCAGACAACAATATACCTCACTAGAAGACATAAAATGTGAGACCCCGCAATGCTCATTTTTATGATTAAAATTAACCAGAATAAGAAGTGGGGAATGAAAGGTTAATAAAATATGTACTTTTAACTTCTTGTTTTTCTGTATGCTTAACAAAATACTGATGAAATCTTGAAAACTGTTTGCTAATCTTGTTCCCAGAATGTGCTGTCCCCAATTGCCAAACTGTTGAATGTACTCCCTCTCCCATTGGCATGCAAACCACTCACTCGACCTGACCCATCAATAAATTTCCCTCCCTGCTCTCACCACGTAAATTGCATAAGCTCTGCTTAAGCTGTTCTTAGGGCTCTCTTCTCTATTCAAGTGAGCTCTGAGCCCCAGCATGCTGGACCCCCAATAAACCCTTTGCTGTTGCATGAGACAGTCTCTTCGTGGTCTCTTTTCCGACGCTCGCCCGACTTTACATTGGTACAATCATAAGTGTGAACATTCCTATGTGTGTCCAGAATATTACTATAATAAATAATATATGTAGATCAGGTAATAGGAGTTTTTCTTCCACCATTTATGGGAGCAATATTTTGAAGATATATGAATTAGTATTTTGGGTAGAAATAGGTGTACCTTTTGTCTATGAATATAGAGATAATGCATGAATAGACAATACTGTGAATTAATAATATTACTGGTTCCAACTTTAAATAATGGATTGAATTGATATCTGAAAATATACAGAAAACCTTATATTAATATACTACATTTAATCCTACCCATTATACATCTGAATGAAATATTAGGGTTATGGATTTTCATGAAGAGTGTTTGAGTTTTGCTTCAAAAGTGATTATGGAAATTGAAAATAATGTGTTTGGAAAGAAGTCTCATGAAAAGACCAGTCCAGAAACCTGGAGGTATGCATGTGTTCTGAAGCAGAAAGTGATTTAAAGTGAAACAAACGCCTATATATTTGCTAACTTGTGGATGATAAATATATACGATGATGTGCAGAAATTGAAGAAATAGTAATGTACCAGTGTTGAATAAAAATGAACGTTAAAATACACATCATGTCCCATAGGAATCTACTTGAATTGATGTTAAACTGCGTCCGTTAATGTAGAAATATTAGAATTTGTATGCACCATTCACTGAAGTTAGTTTTCAGTACTAGGAAACAAATATGTATTTCAGGTAGATGAGTATTTCTGAGAATAATCTTGTGAAAAGTTGATTATAAATCCACATACATGAACATGAATGAATTCAGGAAGTGTATAATAAGACTCATACATTTCATATTTGGAAAATCTGGAGAGTATATATATATATATATATATATATATATATATATATATATATATATATATATACACACACACACACACACTCACACAAACTGAGACTATAAAAATAGCAATATATATGCCAATTGAAATTCACCATGAAATATACATCATCCACAGATTCAAAAATATTCATGTTACTGAAAATAGATTTATGTATAATGTTGTTTAACTAGGAAGTTTACCCATACATTGAATTTTCAGTTCCAACAGCATTTAGGAGGAGTAATCTCTTCTCACATTTTGTATCTGCCAAGTCAGCCACCTCACAAGAATGTACGTGTGATACCAGGTAGGATTCTATATGTGCATATAAAAATACATGTGCTGAGTAGGCTACAGAGAGAGGGAGACAGGAATTCACATATTTGTTAACTTTAAAAACACATGGATAACTATTTCAACAGAAAATTGACTAGATTTATAACACATACCCTTTTTTATGCAAAAGGCAAGTCCAACTATACACCATGCCTCCTCTGAACTGCTTGGATTTCTATTCTGTTTGGGTTATTTTTCTCCATCATATTAGGAGTAGTAGTCAGAGTCCAGTAGGTTATGAGTTAGTGTCAGGGATCAGTATTTTAAATGGAAAATAGAATAATGAATCAAATGTGTATGCAAATATATGCTACACAAAAATCTTCCCACTCTCATCCAGAACAAATCCTTGACATTACCTTCGCCTGAAGTAAGTCACAATTAGAATAGAAGAGTTAGAAAATCTGTGAATACATATCTTGAGTGGAAAATGCTCAGAGTTCAGAACCTTGGAGGTGGTAGAGGAGTTTCCAAAAGTAAGGGACATGGTAAACACTCCTCTAACATGGAGGTCTGCTGGCGTAAAGACATCTTGAGAAACTGCCTCTGAGGTTGGGCACTTGAAACATACGTTATTTTCAGGAGCTTTAGCTTCCTTTGTAGTGAGACAATAAAATCTGGGTCTGCATCTATGTGACCTGGAGGATATGGTTTCTTATTTTCCAGTGAACATGAGGCAGCAGTGCTGAATTCACTCTTTGTAGGTAAACAGTGGCCACTGGGGTCTAATTGTCTCCCCATGTGGACTGTGGAGCCATTTGGTCATCCTCCACTTTTCGTGGTGTTTCCTGCTGTTGCACTGGGAGTTTGGTATTTGCTTCACAAAATACAAGAAGTTCAACAGGGACACAGTGCTGGAGGGAGTTCTGTCACGTGTTGTGGGTCAGGGTCTGCAGGAGAATGCAACAACCAGGCTTCTTTCCCACATACTTTGCCCCCTTGTCCATAGCAACATGATTCTGAACATGGCCCTGAATCCCTCCATATAAAAACATGCTTTTACATATTCGGGTCTCCTGGCTGCACCATGTTAGTCACAAAAAATTTGGTAGCCAATGAGAAATCCACATGGCCATAACACAGATGTATTATCACACAACTGCAGACCACTTCTCTAGGCCCAATACTCTGCAGGCTCTAACTTGCTTGCCCCCATGTCCATAGCAACTTGATTCTGAACATGGCCCTGAAATCTTTCAATATAAAAACATGCTTTTACATATACAGGTCTCCTGGCTGCACCATGGCAGTCACAATGAATTTGGAAGCCAATGGCAGAACCACATGGTCACAACACAGATGTATTATCACAAAACTGCACACCATTTCTCTAGGCCAACAACTCTGCAGGCTATAACTCAATGGCATCTCTGTTCTACACCATTTTCATGAAACCCAGTGAATTAAGGCAGGGTCTGGTACACTCAAGATCAGCAACAGGACATCCAAAGGTTCTCCAGTGCCACCTGGTCATGGGAATTTTAAAAATTTCATGGTATTTATCTGGCCATTTTTCAAGGATGAAGTTGGAGGCACTGTGGGTTTCAATTCATTCAGGAACCATTAAATGTTGAGGAAGTTCATTTCAAAGAAAGCTCTGGAGAACTCTCACAGGCAAGGCTTCCAAAAGAGTGGCCAAAATGTCACATGAAGCCAGGCACAGTGAGGTCTCCAATGTGAGGTCCATGTGTGTTTTGACTCAAAACTATCCCTGCCAAGTCTTTCTGAATAAAATCATGTGATATACTGGCTGAGATTCCCAGTACTCTTTGGAAAACCACCCTGGGCCTAGATCTCAGTTTCCAAGGGTGACTTTCATGCGTGGCCTCCTAATATCCCAACACTTTTCATGGCAATACTTCTCTGAGGTCAATTCCAGAACGCAGTCTCTAAGGGGAATCAAACCAGAGTTCAAGCCCAGGTTGACCCAGTCATCTCTTCACACCGCCAATCAAATGAACACAATTAAAAACAAAACACTATCACATGGCCCCATCTTCTTCCTTATAGACACTCATCATAACCACTGGTTGGAGCTTTCCATGAGGGGCACATTCCAAAAGAGTGTCCAAAATAAGCTCCCTTGCCCCTCATTTGGCTCAAGTCAGGGTGGGAAGGACACCCTTCCTGTGAACCAGGAGTGATCAAATAGGCCTGTCATTAATACTGCTCCGCTTTTCCAATTTGAGGCCTTCTGACTGTGGGGTTTAGATTCTTTATGTGAACTGGAGTCATGAGAAAAGACAAGCACCTCTGCAGAGATTTGAAGAACTCATTTGACCAAAAGGATCGCTATTCTCACTTGATTGATTTCAGGAACCTACAGAGAAAGGCAATAGAATTCATTCACAATGACTGAAATTTTTTGCGAATTTGGTTTTGGTTTCACACATGGGATCTTTCTTTAGATCCATCAGGTGCTGAGAATCTAAGCCACAGCCTCACACAGGGTAGAGAGCCTGATTCAGACACATCCCTTTCCGAAGCAATTTAGCAAGAGCCACAGGTGATGCCCACTCATTTCCATTTGAAAACTGTTTTCTTCAGGCTTCACAAAGGGGTAGCCTGAGCCCAACATCTTCCTGACATTCAGGGCAACAGAACAATAGGTAAGCAAAAGGCCCAAAGCATGGTATCTCCACTGAGATTTTTCTGGTCAAACTCATATCTGAGTTTTCTGAGATACTGGCCATTCCCTTCAGGTATCCAGTACATGGACATGTCAAAGACCTTGGAGTTGGTACATATCTTGGACACAAAACAATGAGACTATTCTGGAGAGTTGCCAGAATTCAGGAAGAAAACAGGGACTTAGGAAGGTAGTAGGTTTTCCCAATCCATAAGGCAAGCTGCAGTCCATTCATAAATTGGGCAGGATGAATGCTGGGAATCTTTTTACTACACAGGACACATCCATTGTTGCATTGTCTTTTCTCATGTCTACAACCACGGACATAGTGGGATACACAGACATAGAAACACTCACCTTGTCAAATGACTTACTAGAAATAGTTCACTGAAAACCAAACAAACCGCCTTTCCTACCTATTCTCAGAACAAGAGACAAAACCACACACCCACACTCACAATGGCACCTCCTTCCCCTAAGTAGGTCTGTGACTATCCGGAGTGTTCTCTGACTGGTGGGCAATACTATGTTCCCCCGAAATGGCCTGTATTCTCTCAGATCTGGTTTCCTTGGCCAACTATGTGAAGTTGTCAGGAAAAAGTGGTGAGCCACTACCTGCTTTCTCAGGAAAGGTCCCTCTTCAGAGCTCTCCTGGCATTTGGCCATCCTCACATCAGTAGGTACCAAGAAAGACTGACTCTGTCCTTGGTAAATCCAAACAAGTGAGCCCACTGGGACTGGGACTGGAACTGCATCTGGGTGCCTGGCTTCTTGGATACCAAGTTCAGAGAGTTCCATCACCAAGGAAATGAGGTATGACACTTTCTTTGGAACTGAATGAGGTCACTGCCTTTGCAACCACTTGGTCCTAACAGTTGCTTCCAAGGGCCCCATGAGATGGAGGCTGCCCCTTCTTCCTCTGACACTTTCACAATTTAGAATGGTATATCAACCATAGGCACACACACAGGCCTGGTTTGGTCCATCTTCTCCACAATAAGAAGAGAGAGGCTGATTCAGACACATCCCATCATCCTGACCAGGTGGTTTGTCATCGAAGATGACTTTTGCTCTTTCAGGTCGTTCATACCTGTCTACAACTTCTCCAGGTATCATTTCTGCATGGACCTTTGAGGATCTCAGCAGGTGGAAGGTCCCCTACTTTTCTGTATTGTAAGAACAACTTTGTCCCTGCTCTTCTGTAAAATGAGATTGAGGGAACAGTGTATGTTTTGGGTTAATAACAGGTTTGATTTCGATTTGTGTTAGGAATCATTCTTCTGGATGAATAATGGTATTGGGAACCTGGTATATTTACAAGAATGTAGAGGTGAAACATAAGTATGAAAACAGAAATCCAGGTATGATTTTAAACCCATAAGGGCATTGGGCCCTTGATTGGGATACTTAGCTTTGAATTATGTTCTGCACAGATGTCTCAGATAATTTGATATACAATGGCATAGGACCTTGTACCTTGGAAGATTGAATGTAGAAGAGAACATCCCTTCAAAAAGGGATAGTCGGTAGGATTAGGAAGATAGTCGGTCGTTTTAGGAAGAAGAGTGAGTATATGATTTGGAACAAAAGTTCTTTAGCAATAGGATTTCAGTTAGAGAGTGAATGTATATGTCAGCACATATGAAGAGCCAGTCACGATGATGAAGTGGGGAAAACATGTAGAAAAGAAGATATCAATAAAGATATTACGAAATCAGGGAAAGTATAAAGTGAGTGAGAGGATTAGACATTTTCAACAGGCTTGAGGTTGAATCTTAGAAAGAAACAAATATGAAGTCACCAATAATATTGACATTTGAGAGCATTAGGCACCCTGGACATGGATGTTTTTAGTAATCTATGTTCACATTTCATTTAGGCTTTGCTTGGTTCATTCATAAGTGTAACATTTACATTTTTGTCCAGAATATTATTGTGATAATATGTATATGTAGATCAGGTGACATAAGTATTTCTTCCACCATTTTTGGTAGCAATATACTGAAGACATAAAATTAGTATTGGGCGTACAAAGAGGTGTACCCTATGTCTATGAATATAGAGATAAAGCATGAATAGACCATACTGTGAATAAGTAATATAACTTGTTCCGACTTAATATAATGGGATGAACTGATATCTGAAAAATTACTGGAAATCTTATATGCATATACAATCATTCATTCCAACCAGTTATTCATCTAATGTCAATATTAGTGTTTTGGTTTATCATGAAGAGTGTGTGAGTTTTACTTCAAAAGTGATTATGGAAATCGAAAATAATGTGTTTGGAAAGAAGTCTCATGAAAAGACCAGTCAAGAAACCCTGACAATACATGTGTTGTGAAGTAGGAAGTGATTAAAGTTTAAAGAAATGCCTACAAATTTGTGAACTTGTGGATGAAATACATATCTTATGATGAGCAAAAACTGAAGAAATAATAATGTACCAGTGTTGAATATAAATGAACATCATATTATATATCATGTCCCATTGGGATCTACTTGCATTGGTGATAGACTGGATCAGTTCCTGTAGAATTATTAACATTTGTATGCACCATTCACTGAAGTTAGTTTTCAGTACTACGAAACAAATATGTATTTAAGGTGGATGAATATTTCTGAGACTAATATTTTGGAAAGTTTATTATAAATCCACATGCATGAACATGAATGAATTTAGAGAGTGTATATAAGACACATATATTTCATATTTTGAAAAATCTGGAGAGTGTATATATATATATATATATATATATATGTACACACACACACATACCCACACACACACAAAAAAAACCACACACAGACATTTAAAAGTAGCAATATATATGCCAATCAAAATTCATCTTTAAATATATATCATCCACAGATGCAAAAATATTTATTTTACTGAACATGAGTTTATGTATAATGATGTTCTACTAGGAAGTTCCCCTATAGGTGGAATTTTCAGTTCCAACAGCAATTTGGAGGAGTGATCTCTTCTCACAATTTGTATCTGCCAAGTCAGCCACCTCACAAAAATGTACATGTGATACCAGGTAGGATTCTATAAGTGCATATGAAAATACATGTGATGAATAGGCTACAGAGAAAGGGAGACAGGAATTCATATATTTGTTTAATTTAAAAACACATGGTGAACTATTTCAATTAAAAATTGACTAGATTTATAACACCTACCATTTATCATGCAAAAGGTAAGTCCAAGTATGCAGCATGCCTCCTCTGAACTGCTTGTATTTCTATTCTGTTTGGGTATTTTTCTCCATCATATTAGGATTAGTAGTCAGAGGATAGTAGGGTATGGGATAGTGTCAGGGATTCAGTATTTCGAATAGAAAATTGAAAATGAATGCAATGTGTATGCAAATATGTGCTACACAAATATCTTCCCACTCTCATCCAGAGCAATGCCTTGACATTACCTTCGCCCCATGTATGACACAATTAGAGCAGAAGAGTTAGAAAATCTGTGAATACATATCTGCAATGGAAACTGCTCAATTTTCACAAATTTGGAGAAGGTAGAGGAGTTTCCAAAATTAAGGGACAATGTAAACTCTCCACAAACATGGAGCTCTGCTGGCCTAAAGAGTTCTTAAGAAACTGCCTCTGAGGTTGGGCACATGAAATATATGTTGTTGTCAGGAGCTTTAGCTTCCATTGTAGTGAGACCATCCAAGCTGGTCTGCATTTTTGTGACCTTTGTGAGCACATGGTTTCTTGTTTTCCAATGAACATGAGGCAGCCTTGCTAAATTCTCTCTTTGTAGGTAAACTGTGACCAATGGGGGCTAAGTGTCTCCCCGTGTGCACTGTGAACCCATTTGGTCATCCTCCACTTTTCGTGCTGTTTCTTGCTGCTGCACTCGCAATTTGGCATTTGCTTCATGAAACAAGGAGTTCAACTGGGACACAGTGCTGGAGCGAGTTCTGTCACGTGTGGTGGGTCAGGGTCTGCAGGAAAATGCACCAACCATGCTTCTATCCCACCAGCTTGCCTCCTTGAGCATAGCAACCTGATTCTGAACATTGCCCTGAAACTCCTACATATAACAAGATGCCTTTTGAGAGAAGGGTCTGCTGGCTGCACCATATCAGTCATAATCCATTTGGAAGCCAAAGGCAGATCCACATGGCCAAACCACAGATTTTTTATCACACACCTGCCCACAACTTCTCTAGGTCCACTACTCAGCAGGCTCGAACTTACTTGCATCTCTTTTCTATACCATTTTCATGAAAACCAGTCAATCAAGGCACCTTCTGGTATATTCATAATCAGAAACAGGACATCCAAAGGTTTTCCAGTGCCACCTGCTCATGGGAATTTTAAACATTTCATGGTATTTATCTAACCATTTTTAAAGGATGAAGTTGGAGGCACTGTGGGTTTCAATTCATTCAGGAACCATTAAATGTTGAGGAAACTCATTTTAATGAAAGCTCTCGAGAACTCTCACAGGCAAGGCTTCCAAAAGAGTGGCCAAAAGTTCACATGAAGCCAGGCCCATTGAGGTCTACAATATGAGGTCCATGTTTGTTTTGACTCTCAACTATTGCTGCCAAGTCTTTCAGAATAAAATCATGTGATATCCTGGCTGAGATTCCCAGTGCTCTGTGGAAAGCAACCCTGGGTCAAGACTCATTTTCCAAGGACTCCATGCGTGGTCTCCTAAAATCCCAACACAACTCATTGCAATACTTCTCTAAGATCAGTTCCAGAATGCAGTCTCTAAGGGTAATTACGCCAGAGTTCCAGCCCACGTGGACCAATTCATCTCTTCCAACCGCCACACAAGTGACCACAATTAAAACCAAAACACTCCCACATGGACCTCATCTTCTTCCATATAGACACTCATCATTACCTCTGGCTGGAGGATTCTATGAGGGGCACAGCCCAAGACAATGTCCAAAAGAAGCTTCCTTACCCCTCATATGCCTAAAGGCCCGGACTCCCTTCCTGTGAACCAGGAGTGATCAAATAGGCCTGCCGTTAATACTGCTCCACTTCTGCAATTTGTGGCCTATTGACTGTGGGGTTTAGATTCTTTTTGTAAATGGGAGTCATGAGAAAACCCAAGCACCTATGGGCTAGACTCTGCAGGGCTTTGAAGAACTCATTTGACCAAAAGGATCCCTATTCTCACTTGATGGAGGCAGGAACATTACAGAGGAAGACGAGAGACTCCATCCACAATGACCGCTCTTTTGGCCATTTTGGTTTTGGATGCACACATGGGATCCTTCTTTAGACCCATCAGGTGCTGAGAATCAAAGCCACAGCCTCACACAGGGCCAAGAGGCTGATTCAGACACATCCCATTCTAAAGCAATTAAGCAAAGAGCCCAAGGTGATGCCCATTCATTTTCATTTGAAAACTGTTTTCTTCAGGCTTCAAAAAGGGGTGGCCTGAGTCAAAGAACTTCCTGACATTCAGGGCAACAGACAAATAGGTAAGCAAAAGACCCAAAGCAGGGTTTCTCCATTGAGACTCTCCTGGACCCAATGATATCTGTGTTTTCTGACATGCTCTCATTCCCTTCAGCTATCCAGTACATAGCCATGTCACAGATCTTGGAGGTGGTTCATATGGTGGACATAAAATCATAAGCCTATTCTGAAGAGTGGCCATAATTCTACGAAGAAAACAGGAACTTTGGAAGATAGTAGGTGTTGCACATCCATAAGGCAATCCACAGTCCATTCATAAATTAGGCAGGATGAATGCTGAGAAGCTTTCTACTAGACATGACAAATCCATTGATGCATTCTCTTTTCTAATGTCTACAACCACAGACACGGTGGGATACACAGACATAGAAACACTTGCCTTGTCAAAGCACTCAGTAGACACAGTCCATTCCAAACCAAACAAACTGCCTTTCCTACCTATTCTCAGAACATGAGACAAAACCACAAACTCACACCCACAACCACAAAGGCACCTCCTTCCTCCAAGTAGGTATGTGACTATCTGGAGAGCCCTCTGACTGGTGGACCATTTTATGTTCCCCCGAAACGGCCTGTCCTGTCTCAGATCAGGTCTCTTTGGCTAACTCTGTGAAATTGTCCGGGACCAGCAGTGAGACACTACCTGCTTTCTCAGGAAAGGCCCCTCTTCAGAGCTCACCTGGCATTTGGCCATACTCATATCAGTATTTACCAAGAAAGACGGACTCTGTCCTCTGTAAATCTAAACAAGTGAGCCCACTGGGACTGGAACTGGGACTGCCTCTGGGTGCCTGGATTCCAAGTTTAGAGTGTTCCTTCAACAAGAAAATTAGATGAGGTCACTTCTTTCTGGAACTGATTGAATTTGCTGCCTTTGCAACCACTTTGTCCTAACAGTTGTTTCCAAGGGTCTCATGAGATGGAGGCTGCCCCTATTTCCTGTTACAATTTCACAAGATAGAAAGTTATATCAACCATAGGCACCTGGGAACAGCTCTCTACATAGGCCTGGTTTGGTCCATCTTCTCTACATTAAGAAGATAGAGGCTGATTCAGACACATCCCTTCGTCATGACCAGGTTGTTTGCAATTGAAGATGACTTTTTCTCTCTCAGGTACTTCATAGTTCCCTATATCTTCTCCAGGGATTATATCTGCATAGACCTTTGAGCTTCTCAGCAGGTGAAAGTCTCCCTACATTTTTGTATTGTAAGACCAACTCAGTCCTGCTCTTTTGTAAAGATAGATTGAGGGAACAGTATATGGTTAGGGTTAATAACAGGTTCGATTTGTGTTAGGAATCATTCTGCTGGATGAATAAGAATATTGGGATCCTGTGGTATTTATAAGAATATAGAGGTGAAATATAAGTATGACAATGGAATTCTAGATAAGATTTGAAGCCCAGAAGTGCACTGGGCACTGGAGTGGGAAACTTAGCTTTGAACAATGTTCTGCACAGATATCTCAGATAAATCGATATATAATGGCAAAGGACCATGTACCTTGGCTGATTGAATGTGTAAGAAAACATCCAGTCAAAAAGGGATAGTCGGTAGGATTAGGAAGATAGTGTAGGTTTAGATAGAAGAGTGAGAATAGGATTTGGACCAAAAGTACTTTAGCAATAGAGTTTTGGTTAGAGAGTGAATGTAAATGTCAGCACATGTGAAGAGTTGGTCACAGTGATGAACTGGAAAAAATATGTAGGAAAGCATTTATCAATAGAAACATTAGGAAATCAGGAAAAGTATAAAGTGAGTGATAGGATTAGACATTTTCAACAGGTTGAGATTTAATATATAATCTTAGGAAGAAACAAATATGTAGTCACCGACAGGATAGACATTTGAGAGCATTAGGCAACCTGGACATGGATGGTTTTAGTAATCCATGCTCACTTCCTATTTAGGATTTGGTACAATCATAAGTGTGACATTTGCGTTTTGTGTCCAGAATATTACACTGAAAAAATGTATATTTATATCAGGTGACATGAGTATTTCTTCCACCATTTCTGGAAGCAATATGTTGAAGACATATAAATTAGTATTGGGGGTACAAATACGTGCACCCTGTGTCTCTGAATATAGAGAAAATGTATGAATAGACAATAGTGTGAATAAAGAATATAATTGGTTTCAACTTTAAAAAATGGATTGAAGTGGTATCTGAAAATATAAAGAAAATTTTATATTGATAAACATACATTCATTCAAACCAATTATACATCTATTTGTAATATTAGGGTTATGGTTTATCATAAAGGGTGTGAGTTTTGCTTCAAAATTGATTATGAAAATCGAAAATAATGTGTTTGGGTAGAAGTCACATGAAAAGACCAGTCAAGACACCTGGAGGAATACATGTGTTCTGAAGCAGGAATTGATTGAAAGTGAAACAAATGCCCATAAATTTGTGAATTTGTGGATGAAATATATATCCTATGATGTCCATAATACGAATAAATATTAATGTACCAGGGTTTAATAAAAATGAACGTCAAAATGCACAGCTTGTCATATCGGAATCAAGGTGCATTGATGTTAAACTTGGTCAGTTACTGTAGAAATATTAGTTAAATCTGTTTTTCAGGTGGATGAATATTTCTGAGAATAATCTTGTGAAAAGTTGATTATAAATCCAAGTCCATGAACATGAATAAATTTAGCGAGTGTAAATAAGACACATATATTTCATATTTTCAAAAATCTGGAGAGTGTATATATATATATATATATATATATATATATATATATATATATATATATATATTTACACAAAACACACACACAGACATTAAAAAGTAGCAATATATATGCCACTCAAAATTCATCTATAAATATATATCATCCAAAGATGCAAAAATATTTATTTTACTGAACATGAGTTTATGTATAATGTTTTTCTACTAGGAAGCTCCCCTATAGGTGGAATTTTCAGTTCCAACAACGATTTGGAGGAGTGATCTCTTCTCACAATTTGTATCTACCAAGTCAGCCAACTCACAAAAATGTACATGTGATACCAGGTAGGATACTATAAATGCATATAAAAATACATGTGATGAATAGGCTACAGAGAAAGGGACAGGAATTCATATATTTGTTAATTTTAAAAACACATGGAGAACTATTTCAATTGAAAATTGACCAGATTTATAACACCTACCATTTATCATGCAAAAGGCAAGTCCAAATATACAACATGCCTCCTCTGAAATGCTTGTATTTCTATTCTGTTTGCGTTACTTTTCTCCATCATATTAGGATTAGTAGTGAGAGTCTAGTAGGGTATGTGAATATTTCTGAGAATAATCTTGTGAAAAGATGATTATAAATCCACATTCATGAATATGAAAAATTTAGGATGTGTAAAATAATACACATATATTTCATATTTTGAAAAATCTGGAGAGTGTGTGTGTATATATATATATATATATATATATATATATATATATATATATATATATATATACACACACACACACACAAACATTCACAGACATTAAAAAGTAGCACTATATGCCAATTTAAAATCACCATGAAATATATATCATCCACAGATCCAAATAAATTCATTTTACTGAACATCGATTTATGTATAATGTTGTTCAACTAGGAAGCTCACCCACAGGTTGAATTTTCAGTTCCAACAGCGTTTAGGACGAGTGATCCCTTTTCACAATTTGTATCTGCCAATTCAGCCTCCACACAAGAACGTACGTGTGGTAACAGTTAGGATTCTAAATGTGCATATAAAAATACAGGTGCTGAATAGGCTTCAGAGAAAGGGAGACAGGAATTCACATATTTCTTAACTTTTAAAATACATGGAGAACTATTTCAAAAAAAATTGACAAGATTTAAAACTCCTACACTATATAATTCAAAAGGCAAGCCCAACTATCCACCATGCCTCCTCTGAACTGCTTGTAGTTCTATTCTTTTGGGGGTATTTTTCTCCAACATATTAGGATTAGTAGTCAGAGTCTAGTAGGGTATGTGTTAATGTCAGTGATTCAGTATTTTGAATGGAAAATAGGAAAATGAATCCAATGTGTATGCAAATATGTGCTTCAGAAAAATCTTCCCACTCTCATCCAGAACAATCCCTTGACATTACCTTCGCCCCAAGTAAGACACAATTAGAGGAAAAGAGATAGAAAATATGTGAATACATATCTGAAATGGAATTTGATCAGGAGTTCACAACCATGGAGGTGGTAGAGGAGTTTTCAAAAGTAAGGGACAGGGTAAGCACTCCACAATCACAGAGCTCTGCTGGCCTAAAGACTTCTTGAGAAACTGCCTCTGAGTTTGGGCACTTGAAATATATGTTGTTTTCAGGAGCTTTTGCTTCCTTCTAGTGAGACTATCAAAGCTGGGTCAGCATCTATGTGACCTGGAGGACATAAATTGTAATATTCCAATGAACATGAGGGAGCAGTGCTGAATTCTCTCTTTGTAGGTATACTATGGCCACTTGGGGCTAAGTGTGTCCCCGCGTGGATTGTATATTCATTTGTTCCTCTTCCACTCTTCATTGTGTTTCTTGCTGCTGCACTGCGACTTTGGTATTTGCTTCACGAAATACATGGAGTTCAACTGGGACACAGTGGTCTAAGTGTCTGCCCGTGTGGACTGTGAAGCCATTTAGTAATCCTCCACTTTTCCTGGTGTTTCTTGCTGCTGCACTGCGAGTTTTGTATTTGCTTCATGAAATACAAGGAGTTCAACTGGGACACAGTGCTGGAGGGAGTTCTATCACATGTGGTGGCTCACACATGAGCATTCATGAAACCGGCCTCTATACCACATAGCTTGCTCCCTTGACCATAGCAACCTGATTCTGTAAATTACCCTAAAACCTCTCCATATAACAAGATGTGTTTACTTATAATGGTCTCCTGGCTGCACCATGTCCGTCTCATGACATTTGGAATCCAAAGGCAGATCCACATGGCCCCATCACAGATGTTTTATCACACACCTGCCTACCGCTGCTCTAGGCCCTCTACTCATCAGGCTCCAAATTACTGGCATCTCGGTTCTACACCATTTTCATTAAACCCAATCAATCAAGGCACTGTCTGGTACACTCATGATCAGAAATAGGACATCCAAAGGTTCTGTATGCCACCTGTTCATGGGAATTTCAAAAATTTAAACTATTTATCTAGCCATTTATCAAGGATGAAGTTGGAGGCACAGTGGATTTCAATTCATGCAGGAACCATTAAATGGTGAGTATGATCATTTCAATGAAAACTCTGGAGAACTCTCACAGGCAAGGCTTCCCAAAGAGTGTCCAAAAGGTCACCTGAAGCCAGGCTCATTGAGGTCTACAATTGAGATCCATGAGTGTTTTGATCTCAACTATGGCTGCCAAGTCTTTCAGAATAAAATCTTGTGGTATCCTGACTGAGATTCCCAGTGCTCTGTGGAAAGCTACCCTGGGCCTACATCTCAGGTTCCAAGGGCGACTCTCATGCATGGCCTCCTCAAATCCCAACACAACTCATGGCAATACTTCACTAAGCTCAGTTCCAGGACACAGTGTCTAAAAGGAGTCACACCAGAGTTCAGGCCCAGGAGGACCCAGTAATCTCTTCCAGCTACCACACATATGACCACAATTTAAATCAAAACACTCCCACATGGGCCTCATCTTCTTCTACACAGACACGCATCATAACCTCTGGCTGGAAGTTTCCATGAGGGGTGCAGCCCAAGACAGTGTCCAAAATAAGCTCCATTGCCCCTCATTTGCCAAAAGTCAGGGTGGCCTAAACACCCTACCTTTGAACCAGGAGTAATCAAATAAGCCTGCCTTTAATACTGCTCTGCTTCTCCAATTTGAGGCCTAATGACTGTCAGGTGTAGATTTTCTATGTGATTTGGAGTCATGAGAAAACCCAAGCACCTATGGGCTATCCACTGTAGGGCTTTGAAGAACTCATTTGACCCAAATGATCCCTATTCTCACTTGACGGAAGTCAGGAACTGAAAAGGTCGGGCGAACTTCGGAGGAAAAGACCACCAAGAGACTGTCTCATGCCACAGCAAAGGGTTTATTGGGGGTCCAGCATGCTGAGGCTCAGAGCTCACTTCAGAGCAGCAAAGAACAAAGATCCCCGAGAACAACTTGAGCAGAGTTTATATACATTCTTTAGAGAGGGCAGGGACTTTACATACATCATAGCCTCCTTTAGAAAATCATCATATACCGCGGGAAAATCAAATAATAACTCTAAAACATCATTAGCACATTCATTGGTGGGAACAGGTTGGGCAGCGGGTGATTGGTCAGCCGTGAGAAGGAGTATACATTTAAACTGATTGGTTGAAGCACTGAGATGTATACGTGCAAATCTGCATGGTTTCTGGGAAGGGGTGGTTAAGTAACGAGGTGGTCAGGGAAGATTTCAACACACATCTAATGGGAAGATCCGGGAATTGTCTTAAGTGCCACAGGAATTTCAGGTTCTGAGTGCAGCTTGGAAAATGTACAAAACCTGGTTCTTTACGTTTCAATTTCAATTTCTTTTATTCTTTCATTTCCCACCCCTTTTTCTGACTACTTTTAATCTTAAAAGTAATGAATCAAAATTATTGTGGGGTTTCACATTCTATTCCTACCAGTGCAGCATATTTCTGTCTGATTATCATGAGTTTCACCTGCCTAATCTGAGCCTGGAGAAAGGAAACTATGTGGTTAGGCAAACAAGGTCCCACAGTTAGCAACACCATAAGGATGATCAGGGGTCCAGCTAAGTCTGATATTAGTGTAGTTACCAGGGGTACTCGGTTAACCATGACTCAAAGCACCCTTGTTGAATCTCCCATTCTCTCTGGCGCTCTTCAAGATATTTTCTTAATTTACTCATGAATTATTTTGCAACTCCAATATGGTCAGCATAAAAACAACATTCTTCTCTCAGTGCAACACAGAGGCCCTCTCCCTCATCAAGAGGAGGTCTAATCCTCACCTGTTCTGTAAAACAACTTCAGAGAGAGAGGTTAAGGATTCCTGCAAAGCTGTGATGGAGGTCTCTAACATCTTCAAGTCTTGATTTATTGCTGTTTCTAATTGGGCCATTTGTTGTTAACCACGCATCATAGAAGCTGTTCCCATACCCACTCCTGCAGCAGCTCCTATCCCCAATAGGATGGCTAGAGTAAGGGACAATGGTTCCCCTTGATATCAGGTTGTTTGTCCCCCTAGTAGACCTTCAAATGATTAGGCATTATGGTAGAGTACCCTGGAGAGTATCTGCACCATTACACAATAATTTACAGGGCTGTCAAAGACCTGGGCTGAAATACAAGGAGTTCTGACTGTGTGGAGTTCAGTACCATAAAGGTTCCTTTAATTAGTTCCCAGGGGGAGGAGTCAGATGTACTCTGGACTGGGGAAGTAGGCAAAGACGGAATCCAGGAAGTATTAGATGGTAGAGGGGTTCTGGTAGATCTAGGCATGGAAGGTTTAGGAGGCTTAATCCCTGGCTTGAGGGGATTGGGTCCTATTGCTGTGGGATTTTCTTTCTTTTTAAGCCAGACGGTGAACCAGAGACCAAATTCATCACCTGGGCCATAAATATAGAATCGCATTCCCCACGTATTTCCCATAGGCCAGGTTTTTCTGAGGTAGCCCCTTCCTTTGGAAGTGAAAGTTATATTGAGGGGGTAACATAGAGTATTCTTTCCACAGCGAGTTTTTGACACCACTGGGCAAGCAGCACATTTCTTGGGATCAATCCAGGTGTCATTTCATCCTACCGGAATCATACCTTTCTGGGGAGTTTGGGTTCCACCATGCAGCTTTCGTTTGTTCACAACCCCAATATCTACAATAAAAGTCACTGGGTCCTCCACAGGTTTGGGCCTGTTTTATGACTTTGGAAATCAGGTGGGCACACATAATAGTCAAGACTGGCTAGTTTACACCTGAGCTGGGGGAGATGACATCCACAATTCATGGGTTAAGGTGGTCTATGTTGCCCTAGTTAGGGTTTGAGTGGGATCTGTGTGGGGTCCTCTATGTCAGGGAGATCCCAGTCAGGGAAGCCTATGGCAAGCTGACAAATTTCCGGGTGGAGAGATGGCCACCAAGTCCATAAGGTGGCTGTTTGTGAAATAGATCACACTACTTGCCCATTAGGATTCATTACTTGCCCTTGTTGCTGAGCACGCTGATGGGGATTAGGGCTGCTGGTGGTCATGGGAAGAATCCATAGCCCTACCCACATGACGGACACGCAACTTGAGATGGATACCAGTCTGTAGAAGTTTCCAGCCAGAGTCTGTACAGGGCTCAGGCATGAGATGGGAGGCATTGATCCAGGAAGTGATCCCATCCACTTTCACCACTGTGGGTGTTATAAGCAGCACCTGGTATGGTCCTTTCCAGTGGAGTTCCAGGGATGACACCTGACGCCATCTCACGTAGACGAAGCCTCCCACTTGATATCAATGTGGGGTTCCCTCGTCTCCAGTCTGATAAGCAGAGGCCAAATGTTTCCACAGGTATCGCTGGGTGCTGGGTTTGTTAAAGGGCTTTAAATCTGTCAAGCAAGGGGGTGTGAAAGGAATCATTAAGTCTCATAGTTGGGATTAGGTCCCCTACTGGAGGAAGGGCACCATTGAGAATTTCATAAGAGGTGAGGTTACACAAAGAGGCGGAGGGGGTATTTCTTTCACAAAACAGTGCATAAGGTTGGAGCATAGTCCAATTTTTTATGCCAGTATCCAAGCTTAATTTTGTTAAGTACTCTTTGATGGTTCTATTCATCCTTTCTACCTGTCCTGAGCTATAGGGTCTATAAGCACAATGTAACTTCCAATTAATCCCCAGGGTCCTGGCAAATCCCTTACTTTCCTGGGGCATGAATGCCGGTCCGTTAGCGGACCCTATTACCTTAGGCAGGCCGAACCTTGGAAAAATGTCTTCTACGATCTTTTTGACTACCATCTGAGCTGTTTCTTTCTTCATGGGGAAGGCTTCGACCCATCCTGAAAAAGTATCTACAAAGACTAGGAGATATTTAAGTTCATACCTTGCTGGCTTAATTTCAGTAAAGTTCAATTCCCAGAATTGTCCTTGTCTGGTTCCTTGTAAGCGCTTCCCTGCAGGAAGCTTGGATGGGTAAGCATTAACTACTTGGCAGACTTGACAAGCTCTAGTCACCTGCTCAGCTATTTCTTTCCTCTGTGAGTCAGTCAATAATAAGTCCTTTCTCCGGTCCTTTAAGAGTGCCTATATCTTCTCTGAGTCTAAGTGGGTGAGCTGGTGTACGTCTTTGACATAAAGGTGGGCTTTTTGAAATTGTAAACTTGGCTCTGTAGGATCCCAGAGTTCTGTATCTGTCTCCTCAGATGATAAGTTGCCTGAATGTTCCGGTGCGGCCAAGTCTCCTGATTGTTGTTCCCCCTGGTGTGGAAAAAGTTAACACAGTCACTCCATTTAGGGCTGCCAATTAAGCTTCCTCATCTGCCCTTGTTTTTCCAACCGCCAAGGGTTCGTTTCCCTTCTGGTGCCCTGGGCAGTGCACTATAGCTAGTTCCTTAGGGCCCTGCACTGCTGAGAGAAGTTGGAGGATCTCATCTTTGTTCTTTATTTCTTTCCAGGTGGAGGTTAATAACCCCCTTTGATGGTAAATAGCCCCGTGCACATTTGCAGTGGCAAATGCATAGCGGCTATCAGTGTATATGGTGGCCCTTTTGCCTGTTGCTAGTTCCAATACTTTCGTAAGGGCAATCAGTTCTGCTTTTTGGGCTGATGTCAGTTCTGGGAGACCAGAGGAACAGATGACATTAATTTTGCTAACTACTGCTTCTCCAGCCCACCGCTTACCATCTTGGAGGAAGCTGCTGCCATCCATAAACCATACAACTTCAGGGCAAGGCAGTGGCTGATCCTTCAAGTCTCGTCGTATACTGGTTTCCTCTGCCAGTATGTGTTGACACTCATGAGCAACGGGTCTTGATGATTCTTCTGGCAGCAGTGTAGCCGGGTTGAGTGGAGCAGCGGGTCCCAGCGTGATTCTGTCTTTGTCAAGCAAGAGGTTCTGGTAGTGGGTTATTCTAGAGTTTGATAGCCACATCTCTGGAGGCTGACAGATGATGCACTCCAGGGCATGGGGGACTATAATCGTTAGCTTCTGTCCCAACGTTAATTTATCAGCATCTTTTATTAGAAGGGCTGCCGCTGCTATAGCTCTTAAGCAATGGGGCGACCCACTAGCCACTGGGTCCAGTTTATTTGATAAGTATTCTACCGGCCTTTTCCAAGGTCCCAAAGTCTCAGTGAGCACAACCCGTGCTATTCCTTTCTTTTCCTCGATGTAGAGACTGAAGGGTTTTTCTATATCTGGGAGTGCTAAGGCCGGAGCAGATAGCAGCACCTTTTTTCTGACATTATCAAAAGCTTGTTGGTGCTCAGGGGTCCATTGGAAGTGGGCATCCCCCTTTATCAGCGGGTATAAAGGGGCAGCCAGAGACGCGAACCCAGGAATCCATAACCTGCAAAAGCCGGCAGTCCCAAGAAACTCCCTGAGTTGTCTCTTATTAGATGGGGGCAGTATCTGCACAAAGGTTCGTTTTGTGGGCTCAGTGAGCCATCCTTTGCCACCCCTAAGAGAATAACCCAGGAAGATTACTTCTTGCTGACAAATTTGGGCCTTTTTGGCAGAAGCCCTATATCCAAGCCGAGCAAGCTTGGAAAATAATGCTTGGGTCCCAGACTCATAGTTCTCTTTGGTGTCGGCTGCCAGTAGCAGACCATCCACATATTGGAGTATGGTGACATCGGGGTGTGCAGTTTTGAAGTCATTGAAGTGCTTGTGGAGGGGTTCATCAAAGAGAGTGGGAGAGTTTTTGAACCCCTGTGGGAGTCTAGTCCAGGTTAGTTGGACAGATGATCCTTTTTCGGGATCTATCCACTCAAAAGCAAACAGCAACTGAGTGTCCTTATGTACGGGCAAGCAAAAGTGAGCATCTTTTAAGTCTAGCACAGTGTACCATTCCTGCTCCAGATTCAGAGCGCTAAGCAAATTATATGGATTCGGTACAGTGGGGTGAATGTCCTGCACTCTGTTGTTGATCTCTCTTAGGTATTGAAGCGTCCGGTAGTCCCCAGTTCCTGGCTTTCTTACTGGTAGCAGGGGGATATTCTAGGACAAATGACAGGGCCTTAAGACCCCAAGAGCCAGGTATTTCTGAATATGGGCCCTTATCCCATCCTCAGCTTCTTTGATTAGAGGATATTGTTTAACACTGATTGGAGAGATAGAGGCTTTTAATTCTACTACTATTGGAGGTTGTTATATGGCTAGACCTAACCCAGCAGTTTCTGCCCAGGCATTAGGATAATCTTTTATCCATTTCTGGGGTAGTTTGCCTGTTTGATCAGTCCTAGGAGGCGCGAAGTGTTGATGTTCATCTTCTACGGATGTTGTCAAAGCCATGACTATGGGAGTTTTTACTGAAGGCTTTAGAAACTCCACTTGGGAACCATCAGGGTTAAAGGTTATTCTAGCCCAGAGTTTGGTAAGCAGATCCCAGCCCATCAATGGGGCTGGGCATTCTTGGATTACTTGGAAAGCGTGGTGGACTTTTCCATTTCCTAGGTCCATAGTCCTCTTAGTTGTCCCAGCCCAATATCTACTGCCATTAGTACCTTTAACAGGGGACCATTTATTTGATAGGGGGCCCAGTGGGGTCTTAAAGGTTGATTATACTGCTCCTGTATCCACTTCAAAGTTCACTGGGGTCCCCTCCACTTTAAATGTTACCCTGAGCTCGGAGAGGGGATCCGAGCCCCGACTTTCCTAGTCCTCTTCTAGAGTCAGCACGGCGGACTGGCATCTCTGCTTCTTTCGGGGGCACTCTTTGGCCTAGTGTCCTGTTTTCTTTACAGTAGGCACACTGATCTGAGGCCAGGGGCAGCCATTGGCGGGGGCCCAGGTATCCCTTTCTGACTCCCTGCTTTTTAACTTCTGGCATATTTGGTGCTCTGACCAGAACCTTAGTCAATGCTTTAGTCTGCCTTTTGCTCCTTTCATCCTCCTTTTGTTCCCTTTCCATCTCTCTCCTCTGTTCCCTTTCCTCCTCAGTTTCTCTCTTATAATATACTTTCTCAGCATCTCTTACTAAATCTCTCAAGGTCTTATCTTGTAATACATCTAGACGTTGTAACTTTCTCTTAATATCTAGGGCAGCCTGCTCGATAAAGGCCATTGCAACAGATGCTTGTTCATCCTCTGCCTGAGGATCAAAAGGAGTATATTTCCTATATGCTTCCATAATTCTCTCCAGAAACATAGAGGGAGACTCATTAGGCCCTTGGATAATCTCTCTTACCTTGGCCAAATTAGTCGGCCCTCTGGCGGCCACTCGGAGACCCGCTATTAGAGTCTGGCGATAAGTGGACAGATGCTACCTACATTTAAAGGTGTTTGGGTGCCAGTTGGATCGGTTCATTGGCCCGTAGGGACGGAGAGGAAGCATCATAGGGGCTTCCGAGTTTTCTATTATCCGTCACCGGCGGGTTCCTTTAGGTGGCCCAGCTTCCTCCAGGGGAGGAGGGGTTGCTGCTGCTGCAGAGAAGTCCCCTGGAGTGCTTGGGTCTGGCCCAATTGCCTCTAGCGGCAGAGAGGCTGAGTCAGCGGCGAGAATATCATCTGGAACGTGTTGGGGGTTGGAGAGCGAGGGTAGAGGATAAGGAGTGGGAGGAGTGTCCAGTCTTGTGACTCAGGGAAAATGGAAGGAAGAGGGGGAGGAGTGGAATGTTTGAATGATAGGATGCTGGGGGAAGGGGTATATGGCTGTTGATCTGGGTGGCCACGTGGCCCCAGCTGAAAGACAATATCTCTGACTTTTCGGATTAGAGGGAAGTAGAAGGATCCTTCTGGGGGGCCACCTGACTCTGAGAATAGGCCATTCTGAAGCACAGAGAATCTGCCAGGTACGGCATTTTACTGAAAAAGAAAGATTCTGGGCCCTTGAGCGGACATCAGTCCAATGATCAAGTGTCAGGGACAGAGAAGTGGAAGTGCTTTGTCCCATAATGAGAGTTACTCAAACAGGGACAGTGAAGACACAAACGCAACACAGACAAAGACAAACAGTAAACGTTTAACATGAGTCCAAGACAAAGATTAGAACTGAGTAACTGCCAAAACCTGATGGGTTAGACAATAAAGACAGCCGGAAAACTCAACATGAGTTCAGAACAATGACCAAAACTGAGTAGCCGGCAAAACCTGATGGGCTGGCGAACCGAATCCTGAAGCAAAATATAAACGAGTTGAAGAAATTAGTATTCCTTGATTTCTCTAGTCCTCTGGAGTGTCCCCCAGGAACGTGGCCTGTAGCTCTGTGACACATCTGTCAGCCACCATCAGAGAGAGCTAATGCTCTTCACTGACAGCCACTTTGCCAATCCATAACCTGAAACCCAAAACCAGAAAGAGGTGCCTTACTTACCCCGAGAGGAGTCCATTGGGGTCTTTTGTCCACCGCTGCCGGATATCTCACCTGGGGCCTCCAGATGAATAGGTGGGGCGAACGTCAGAGAAGAAGACCACCAAGAGGCTTTCTCATGCAACAGCAAAGGTTTTATTGGGGGTCCAGCATGCTGGGGCTCAGAGCTCACTTTAGAGGAGCAAAGAACAAAGAGCCCTGAGAACAACTTGAGCAGAGTTTATATACATTCCTTAGAGAGGGCAGGGACTTTACATACATGATAGCCTCCTTTAGCAATTCATCATATACCATGGGAAAATCAAATAACAACTCTAAAGCATGATTAGCACTTTCATTTGCGGGGACAATTCGGGCAGGGGGTGATTGGTCAGCCCTAAGAAGGGGTATACATTTAAACTGATTGGTTGAATACCTGAGATGTATACTTGCTGAGCTGCTGGGATTCTGGGAAAGGGTTGTTAAGTAACTAGGTAGTCAGGGAAGATTTCAACACACATCTAATGGGCAGATCCGGGAATTGTCTAAACTGCCACAGGAAAGTGCAGCTTGGAAAGTTTACAAACCTGGTTCTTTACATTTCAATTTCAATTTCAATTTCTTTTATTCTTTCAGAACCTTACAGAGAAAGGCAAGAGGCTTAATCCACAATGACTGCTCTTTTGGCCATTTTGGTTTTGGATGCACACATGGGATCTTTCTTTCGATCCATCTGGTGATGATAATATAAGTCACAGCCTCACACAGGGCCAAGAGGCTAATTAAGACACAACCATTTTCAAAGCAATTACTACTCTGAGGTCAGTTACAGAACTCAGTCTCTGAGGAGAATCACACCAGTGTTCAAGGCTAGGTGCACCCAGTCATCTTTTCCCACCACCACATAAATGACCACAATTAAAACCAAAACAATTCCACATGGCCCTCATCTTCTTCCATAGAGTCACTCATCATAACCTCTGGCTGGAAGATTCCTTGAATGGCGCAGCTCAAGAGAGTGTCCAAAATAATCTTCCTTGCCCCTCATTTGCCTAAACTCAGGGTGGCCTGGACACCCTTCCTGTGAACTAGGATTGATCACATACGTCTGCCGCTAATACTGCTCTACTTCTCCAATTAGAGGCCTACTGACTGTCAGGTATAAATTCCTTATGTGATTTGGATTCATGATTAAACCCAAGCACCTCTGAAGAGCTTGGAAGAACTCATTTGACCCAAAAAATCCCTATACTCCCTTGAAGAAGGTCAGGAACCTAACAGAGGAAGGCAAGAGACATCATCCACAATGACTTATGTTTTTGCCATTTTGGTTTTGGATGCACACATTGGATGTTTCTTTAGATCCATCAGGCGCTGAAAATCTAAGCCATAGCCTCTCACAGGGCCAAGAGGCTGATTCAGACACATGGCTTTCCAAAGCAATTAAGCAAAGAGCCACAGGTGATTCCCATTCATTTCCATTTGAAAACTGTTTCCTTCAGGCTTCACCAAGGGGTGGCCTGAGGCAAAGACCTTCCTGACATTCAGGGCAAAAGATCAATAGGTTAGCAAAAGGCCCAAAACAGGGTTTCTCCACTGAGGCTTTTCTGGTCACACTGATATCTGAGTTTTCTGAGATGCTCCAATTCCCTCCAGCTATCCAGAACATAGCCATGTCGCAGAGTTTGGAGGTGGTACATATTTTGGACACAAAACCATGAACCTATTCTGGAGAGTGGCCAAAATTCAGGAAGAAAACAGAAACTTAGTAAGATAGTAGGTGTTGCCCATCGATAAGGCAACCTGCAGTCCATTACTAAAATGGACAGGATGAATGCTGGGAAGCTTTCTACTAGACAGGACACATCCATTGATGCATTCTCTTTTCTAATGTCTACAACCATGGACACAGTGGGAGACACAGACACAGAAACACTTGCCTTGTCAAAGTTCTTTCTAGAAATAGTCCACTCCAAACCAAACACACCGCCTTTCCTACCTATTCTCAGAACATGAGACAAAACCACAAACTCACACACACACTCAAAAAGGCACCTCCTTCCCCCAAGTAAGTCTGTGACTATCCAGAGTGTCCTTTGACTGGTGGGCCATTTTATGTTCCCCCAAAAAGGCCTGTCTTGTCTTAGATCTGGTCTCCTTGTCAAACACTGTGAAGTTGTCAGGAGCCTGTTCTGACCACTACATGCTTTCTCAGGGCAGGCCCGTCTTCAGAACTCTCCTCGCATTTGGCCATCCTCACATCAGTAGGTACCAAAAAAGACAGACTCTGTCCTTGGTAAATCCAAACATGTGAGCCCACTGGGACTGAGACTGGGACTGGCTCTGTGTGCCTGGCTTCCTGGATCCCAAATTCAGAGAGTTCCATCACCAAGGAAGTGAGGTAGGTCACTTATTTCAAGAATTTAATGAGTTCACTGCCTTGGCAACCACTTTGTTATAACAGTTGCTTCCAAGGGTCCCATGAGATGGAGGATACCCTACTTCCTCTGACACTTTCACTAGTTAGAATGGTATATCAACCATATGGAACCAGAAACAGCTCTCCACATTGTCCTGGTTTGGTCCATATTCTCTCCATTAAGAATAGAGAGGCTGATTCAGACACAACCCTTCATCCTGACAAGGTTGTTTGCCATGGAAGATGACTTTTGCTCTCTCAGGTCCTACATAGCTGCCTAATACTTCTCCAGGGATCATTTCTGCTTGGACCATTGAGTTTCTAAGCAGGTGGAAGATCTCCTACATTCCTGTATTGTAAGACAAACTCTGTCCCTGCTCTTCTGTAAAGGTAGATTGAGGGAACAGTGTATGGTTAGGGTTAATAACAGGTTCGATTTTGGTGAGGAGTCATTCTGTTGGATGAATAATGGTATTGGGAACCTGCGATATTTACAAGAATATATAGGTAAAATATAAGTATGGAAACAGAAATCTAGGTATGATTTGAAGCCCAGAAAGACATTGGGACCTTCATTGGGATACTTAGCTTTGAATTATGTTCTGCACAGATGTCTCAGATAAATAGATATACAATGTTATAGGACCTTGTACCTTGGATGATTGAATGTCGAAGAGAACATCCAGGATAAAAGGGATAGTTGGTAGTATTAGGAAGACAGTTTGTACGTTTAAAAAGAAGAGTGAGTATAAGTTTTGGACCAAAAATTCTTTAGCAATAGGGTTTCGGGTAGAGAGTGAATATGAATGTCAGAACGTGTGAAGAATCAGTCACAATGATGAACTGGGGAAAATATGTAGGAAAGCAGATATCCATAGAGACATTAGGAAATCATGCAAAGTGTAAAGTGAGTGATTGGATTAGACATTTTCAATATGATTGAGTTTCAATATATAATCTTAGGAAAAAACAAATATGTAGTCCTCAAAAAGATTGACAAGTGGGAGCATTAGGCAGCCTGGACATGGATGTTTTTAGTAATCCATGTTCATTTTCCATTTAGACTTTGGTACAATCATAAGTGTGATGTTTGCATTTTCTGACCAGAATATTACTGTGATAAAATGTATATGTGGATCAGGTAACATGAGTATTTCTTCCACCATTTCTTGGAGCCATATTTTGAAGATGTATAAATTAGTATTGTGGGTAAAAATAGATGTACCCTGTGTCTATGAATATAGAGATAATGCATGAATAGAGCGTAGTGTGAATAAATAATATTACTTGTTCCAACTTTAAATGATGGATTAAATTGATATCTAAAAATATTCAGGAAATCTTATATTGATATACATACATTCATTTCAACCAGTAATACATCTAATGGTAATATTAGGGTTGTGGTTTATCCTGAAGTGTGTGTGAGTTTTGCTTCAAACTGATTATGGAAATCAAATATAATATTTTTGGAAAGAAGTCTCATGAAAAGACCAGTCAAGAAACATGGAGGAATACTTGTGTTCTGAAGCAGGAAGTGATTGACATTGAAACAAATGTCTAAAAATTTGTGAACTTGTGGATAAAATATATATCCTACGATGTGCATAAACTGCAGAAATAGTAATGTACCATTGTTGAATAAAAATGAACGTCAAATTATATGTCATGTCCCATAGGAGTCTACTTGCGTTGATATTAAACTGGGTCAGTTACTCTAGAAATATTAGGATTTGTGTGCAGCTTTCACTGAAGTCAGTTTTCAGTACTAGGAAACAAATATATATTTCAAGTTGATGAATAATTCTGAGAATAATCTTGTGAAAAATCGATTATAAATCTAAATACATCAACATGAATAAATTTAGGGAGTATATATAAGACACATATATTTCATATTTTGAAAAATCTGGAGAGTATATATATATATATATATATATATATATATATATATATATATACACACAAAACATACACACAGACTATAAAAAGTAGCAATACATATGCTAATCGAAATTCATCATTAAATATATATAATTCACATATGCAAAAATAATTATTTTACTGAACATGGATTTTTGTATAATGTTTTTTTATTAGGAAGCTCACCCATAGGTTGAATTTTCAGTTTCAACAGCGTTTAGGAGGAGGGATCTCTTCTCACAATTTGTATCTTCCAAGTCAGACAAAACAAAAAAATTAACCTGTGATACCAGGTAGGATTCTATATGTGCATATAAATATACATGTGCTGAATAGTCTATAGAGAAAGGGAGACAGGAATTCACATATTAGTTAATTTTAAAAACACATGGAGAATTATTTTAACCAAAAATTGACTAGATTTATAACACCTACCCTTTATCATGTAAAAGGCAAGTCCAAATATACACCATGCCTCCACTGAACTGCATGTATTTCTATTTTGTTTTGGTTATTTTTCCTCCATCATATTAGGATTAGTAGTCAGAGTCTAGTAGGGTATGGGTTAGTGTCATGGTTTCAGTATTTTGATTGGAAAATAAGAAAATGAATCCAATGTGTATGCAAATATGTGCCACACAAAAATATTCCCACTCTCATCCAGAACAATGAATTGCCATTACCTTCACCCCAAATAAGACACAATTAGAGGAGAAGAGTTAGAAAATCTGTGAATACATATATGGAATGGAACATAATCAGGAGTTCACAACCTTGGAGGTGGTAGAGGAGTTTCCAAAAGTTAGGGTCAGGGTAAACACTCCACAAACATGGAGCTCTGCTGGCCTAAAAACTTCTTGAGAAACTGTCTCTGAGTTCGGGCACTTGAAATATATGTTGTTGTCAGGAGCTTTAGCTTCATTTGTAGTGAGACCATCAAAGATGGGTCTGCATCTATGTGACCTGGAGAACATGGTTTCTTTTTTTTTAATGAACATAAGGGAGCAGTGCTGAATTCTCTCTTTGTAGGTAAACTGTGGCCACTCGGGTCTAAGTGTCTCCCCATGTGGACTGTGAAGCCATTTGGTCATCCTCCACTTTTTGTGGTGTTTCTTGCTGCTGCACTGGGAGTATGGTATTTACTTAACGAAATACAATGAGTTCAACTGGGACAAAATGCTAGAGTGAGTTCTGTCATGTGTGGTGGCTCAGGTTCTCCAGGAGAATGCACCAACAAGTCTTCTATCCAACATAGCTTGTCCCCTTGACCATAGCAACCTGTTTCTTAAAATTGACGTTAAACCTCTCCATATAACGAGATGCCTTTACATATAAGGGTCTGCTGGCTACACTATTTCAGTCACAAGCCATTTGGAAGCCAATGGAAGATCCACATGACCCACCACAGATATTTTATCACACATCTGCACACCACTGCTCTAGGCCCACTACTCAGCAGGCTCCAACTTACTGGCATCTCTGTTCTACACCATTTTCATAAAACCAAGTCAATTAAGCCACTGTCTGGTACACTCATGATCAGAAACAGGACATCCAAAGATTCTCCAGTGCCACCTGGTCATAGGAATTTCAAATATATCATGGTATTTATCTGAGATTAGGAAGATAGACGGTAGGATTAAAAAGAAGGGTGAGTAAAGGATTTGGACATTAAGTTCTGCTTCTCCAATTTGACGCGTATTGTCATGCATGGGCGACTCTCATGCCTGGCCTCCGAAAATCCCAACACAATTCATAGCAATACATCTCTAAGGTCATTTCCAAAACTCCGTTTCTAAGGGGAATCACACCAGAGTTCAAGCCCAGGTGGACCCATTCATCTCTTCCAACCGCCACACAAGTGACCACAATTAAAAACAAAACACTCCCACATGGCCCTCATTTTCTTCCATGTAGACACTCATCATAATCCCTTGCTAGAGGTTTCCATGAGGGACACAGTCCAAGACAGTGTCCAAAATAAGCTCCCTTCCCCCTCATTTGCCTAAAGTCAGGGTGGCCTGGGCACCCTTCCTGTGAACCAGGAGTGATCAAATAGGACTGCCATTAATGCTGCTCTGCTTCTCGAATTTGAGGCCTACTGACTGTGGGGTTTAGATACTTTATGTGAATTGGAGTCATGAGAAAACCCAAGAATCTCTGGGCTTCCCTCTGCAGGGCTTTGAAGAACCCATTTGAGTGAGTCTAGGAGTTGGACCAAAAGTTCTTTAGCAATAAGGTTTTGGTGAGAGAGTAAATGTAAATGTCAGCACATTTGAAGGGTCATTCCCAATGATGAACTGGAGAAAAGGTATTTGAAAGCAGATATCAATGGAGACATTAGGAAATCAGGCAAAGTACAAAGTGAGTGGTAGGATAAGACATTATTAACAGGGTTGAGTTTGAATATATAATCTTAGGAAGAAACAGATATGTAGTCACCAATAGGAATAATATTTGAGAGCATTAGGGAACCAGGACATGGATGTTGTTAGTAATACATGCTCACATTCAATTTAGGCTTTGGTACAGTCATAAGTGTGACCCTTGCATTTTGTGTCAGGAATATTACTGTGATGAAATGTATATGTATATCAGGTGACTAGAGTATTTTTTCCACCATTTCTGAAAGCAATATTTTAAAGACTTATAAATTAGTATTGGGGATACAAATACATAGACCCTGGGTCTATGAATATAGAGATGATGCCTTAATAGACCATACTGTGAATAAATAATATAACAGGTTCCACTTTTAATATTGGATTGAATTGATATCTGAAAATACATAAGAAATTTTATGTTGATATACAATCATTCATTCCAAACAGTTATACATCTAATGGTAATAATAGAGTTATGGTTTATCATGATGGGTGTGTGAGTTTGCCCCAAAAGTGATTATGGAAATCGAAAACAATGTGTTCAGAAAGAAGTCTCATGAAAAAACCAGTCAAGAAAGCTGGAGGAATACATGTGTTCTGAAGCAGGAAGTGATTGAAAGTGAAACAAATGCCTATAAATTTGCTAAATTGTGGAAGAAATATATATCGTATGATGTGCATAAAATGAAGAAAACTAATATACCAGTGTTGAATAAAAATGAACGTCAAAATAGACATCATGGAACATAGGAATCTACTTGCACCGATGTTAAACTGGGTAAGTTACTGTAGAAATATTAGCATTTGTATATACCATTCACTGAATTTAGTTTTCAGTACTAGGAAACAGATATGTAGTTCAGGTGGATGAATATTTCTGAGAATAATCTTGTGAAAAGTTGATTAGAAATCCAAATATATGAACATTAATGAATTTAGGAGTGTATAATAAGAGACATATATTTTACATTTTGAAAAATCTGGAGAATATATATATATATATATATATATATATATATATATATATATATATATATATATATATATACACACACACACAAAACCCACACAGAGCAGTAGCAATATATATGCCAATCAAAATTCATCGTGAAATTTATATGATCCACATATCCAAAAATATTTATTTTGCTGAACATGGATTTATATATAATGTTGTTCACCTAGGAAGCTCCCCCATAGGTTGAATTTTCTGTTCCACAATTTGTATCTGTCAAGTTGGCCACCTCACAAGTATGTACGTGTGATACCAGGTAGGATTCAATATGTGCATATACAAATACATGTGCTTAATAGGCTACAGAGAAAGGGAGACAGGAATTCACATATTTGTTAACTTTAAAAACACACGGAGAACTACTTCAATTAAAAATTGACTAGATTTATAACTCCAAACCTATGTATTGCAAAAGGCAAGCCCAACTATACACCACCCCTCCTCTGAACTGCTTGTATTTCTATTCTGTTTGAGTTATTTTTCTCCATCACATTAGGATTAGTAGTCAGAGTCTAGCAAGCTATGGGTTAGTGTCAGGGAATCAGTATTTCGAATGGAAAATTGGAAAATGAACACAATGTGTATGCAAATATGTGCTACACAAAAATTTTCTTATTCTCTTCCAGAAAAATTTATTGTAATTAACTCCGCCCCAAGTAATACAGAATTAGAGAAGAAGAGTTAGAAAATCTGTGAATACATATCTGGAATGGAATATGCTCAGGTGTTCACAACCTTGGAGGTGTTAGAGGAGTTTCCCAAAGTAAGGGACACAGTAAACGTTTCTCAAATGTGGAGCTCTGGTGCCCTAAAGACTTCTTGGGAAACTGCCTATGTGGTTGGGCACTTGAAATATATATTGTTTTCAGGAGCTTTTGATTTCTTTCTAGTGAGACCATCAAAGCTGGGTCTGCATCTATGTGACCTGGAGGACATGGATTCTTATTTTCCAATGTACATGAGGTAGCAGTGCGGAATTCTCTCTTTGTAGGTAAACTGTGGCCATTGTGGGCTAAGTGTCTCCCTGGGGGACTGTGAAGCCATTTGGTCATCCTCCAATTTTCATGGTGTTTCTTGCTGCTGCACTGGGACTTTGGTATTTGCTTCACGATATACAAGGAGTTCAAATGGGACACAGTGGTGGAGGAAGTTCTGTCTTGTGCGGTGGGTCAGGGTTCTCAGGAGAATGCACCAAGCAGGCTTCTATCCCTCATAGCTTGCCCCCTTGTCCATAGAAACCTGGTTCTGAACATTGCCCTGAAACCTCTCCATATAACAATATGCCATTTCATTGAACATTCTGCTGACTGCACCATGTCAGTCACAAGCAATTTGGAAGCTAATGGCAGATTGACATGGCCTCACAAAGATGTTTTATCATACACCTTCCCACCTCTGCTCTAGGCCCACCACTCAGTAGGCTCCAACTTACTGGTATCTCTGTTCTACACCATTTTTATGAATCCCAGTCAATCAAGGCACTGCCTGATAGATTCATGAATGATGTAGGACATCCAAATGTTCCCAGTGCGACCAGGTCATGGGAAATTCAAAAATTTCATGGTATTTATCTAGGCATTTTTCAAGGATGAAGTTGGAGGCACTGTGGGTTTTAATTCATTCGGGAACCATTAAATGGTGAGGATGCTCATTTCAATGAACGCTATCGAGAACTCTCACAGGCAAGACTTTCCAAAGAGTGGCCAAAAAGTCACATGAAGCCAGGCTCATTGAGGTCTACAATGTGAGGTCCATGTTTGTTTTGATTCTCAACTATGGCTGACATGCCTTTAAGAATAAAATCATGTGATATCCTGGCTGAGATTCCCAGTGCTCTGTGGAAAGGTACCCTGGGCCTATATCTCAGTTTCCATGGGCGACTCTCATGCGTGTCCTCCTAAAATCCCAACACAAGTCATGGCAATACTTCTCTGAGGTCAGTTTCAGAACTCACTCTCTAAGGGGAATCACGCCACTGTTCAAGCCCAGGTGGACCCAGTCACCTCTTCCAACCGCCACACAAATGAAAACAATTGAAACCAAAAAAAAATCCCACATGGCCCTCATTTTATTTCATATAGACACTGAACATAACCTCTTGCTAGAGGTTTCCATGAGGAGCACAGTACAAGACAGTATCCAAAATAAGCTCCCTTGCCCCTCGTTTGCCTAAAGTTTGAGTGGCCTGGACACCCTTCCTGTGAAACAGGAGTGATCCAATAGGCCTGCATTTAATACTGCTCCACTTCTCCAATTTGAGGCCTACTGACTGTGGGATTTAGATTATTTATGTGTATTGGAGTCATGATAAAACCCAAGCACCAATGGGCTAGCCTCTGCAGGGCTTTAAAGAACTCATTAGACCCAAAGGATCCTTATTCTCACTTGATGGAGGTCAGGAAACTTACAGAGAAAGACAAGAGAATTCACCCACAATGACTGCTCTTTTGGCCATTTTGGTGTTGGATGCATACATGGGATCTTTCTTTACATCCATCAGGTGCTGACAATCTAAGCCACAGCCTCACACTGGGCCAAGAGCCTGATTCAGACACATCCCTTTCCAAAGCAATTAAGCAAAGAGACACAGGTGATGCCCATTCATTTCCATTAGAAAACGGTTTTCTTCAGGCTTCACAAACGGGTTGGCCTGAGGCAAAGTCCTTCCTGACTCAGGGGAAAAGAACAATTGTTAAGCAAAAGGCCCAACCACGGTTTCTCCACTGAGATGTTAGTAGTCACACTAATATCTGAGTTTTCTGAGATGCTCGCCATTCCCTTCAGCTATCCAGTATATGGCCATGTGACAGAGCTTGGTGGTGGTACATATCTTGGACACAAAACCATGAGCCTATTCTGGAGAGTGGCCAGAATTCAGGAACAAAACTGGAACTTAGGAAGATAGCAGGTGTTACCCATTGATTATGCAAGCCCTGGTCCATTCATTAATTGGGCAGGATGAATGCTCGGAAGCTTTCTAATAGACAGTACACATCCATTGATGCATTCTTTTTTTCTAATGTCTACAACCACGGACACAGTGAGATACACAGACATAGAAACACACGCCCTGTGAAACGACTTAGTAGAAACATTTCACTCCAAACCTCAAAACCGTCTTTCCTACCTATTCTCAGAACATGAGACAAAACCACAAACCCACACCAACACCCAAAAAGGCACCTGCTTCCCTCAAGTAGGTCTGTGACTATCCAGAGTGTCCTCTGACTTCTGGACCATACTATGTTCTCCCAAAATGGCCTGTCCTTTATCAGATCTGGTCTCCTTGGTCAACTCTGTGAAGTTGTCAGGAGCTAGTGGTGAGCCACTACCTGCTTTCTCAGGAATGGCCCCTCTTCAGAGCTTTTCTGGTATTTGGCCATTCTCACATCAGTAGGTACCAAGAAAGATTGACTCTGTCCTTGGTAAATCCAAACAAGTGAGCCCACAGGGACTGTGACTGAGACTGGCTTGGATGCCTGGCTTCCTGGATCCCATGTTCAGAGAGTTCCATCACCACGGAAGTGAGGTGAGGTCACTTCCTTCAGGAACTGAATGAGTTCACTGGCTTGGCAACCACTTTGTCCTAACAGTTGCTTCCAAGGGTCACATGAGATGGTGGCTGCCCCAACTTCCTGTGACACTTTCACAAGTTAGATTGGTATATCAACCATAGGAACCTGGGAACAGCTCTCCACAGAGGCCTGGTTTGTTCCATCTTCTCTACATTAGGACGAGAGAGGCTGATTTGGACACAACCCTTCATCCTGGCCAGGTTGTTTGTCATGTAAGATGACTTTTACTCTCCCAGGTCCTTCATAGCTGCCTACATCTTCTCCAGAGGACATTTCTGCATGGACCTTTGAGGTTCTCAGCAGGTGGAAGATCCACTACATTCCTGTATTGTAAGACTAACTCTGTCCCTCCTCTCTGTAATGTTAGATTGAGGGGAAAGTGTACGGTTAGTGTTAATAACATTTTCGATTTGGTTAGGAATCATTCTGCTGGATGAATAATGGTATTGGGAACCTGTGATATGTATGAGAATATATAGGTGAAATACATGTATGAAAACAGAAATCTAGGTAAGTTTTGAAGCCCAGAAGAGAATTGGGCCCTTGATTGGGATACTTAGCTTTGAATTAGGTTCTGCACAGATGTGTCAGATTAATCAATATTCAATGGCCTAGGACCTTGTACCTTGGATGATTGAATGTAGAAGAGAACATCCAGTCAAAAAGGGATAGTCGGTAGTTAAAGGTTAATAAAATAGGTACTTGTCACTTCCTGTTTCTCTGTATGCTTAACAAAACACTTTTGAAATCTTGAGAACTCTTTGCTAATCTTGTTCCCAGAATGTGCTCTCCCCAACTGCCAAACTGCAGAATGTACTCCCTCACCAGTGTGCACGCACACTGCCCACTCACCCGGACCCATCAATAAACTTTCCTCCCTGCCCTCTCCAAGAAAATTATATAAACTCTGCTTAAGGTGTTCTCAGGGCTCTCATCTCTTTTCAATTGAGCTCTGAGCCCCAGCATGCTGGACCCCCAATAAACCCTTTGCTGTTGCATGTGACAATCTCTTTGTGGTCTCTTCCTCCAAGGCTTGCCCGACCTTTTCATATGGAGGTTCCACTGAAATCCAGCAGCGGCGAATGTGAGACCCCATGTGTCGTGGCTTTCACTATTTGTGTATCTTTCATTATGGGACAGAGCACTTCAATGCCTCTGTCCCTGACCATTGATCACTGGCCCAAAGTCCACAAAAGGGCTAAGAATCTTTTTTATTTAGTAAAACACTGGACCTGGAAGACGCTCTGTGCCTCAGAATGACCCACCTTTCGAGTCGGATAGCCTCTAGAAGGATTTTTCTACTTCCCACTAATTTAAAAAGTTAGAGATATTGTCTTTTAGCCAGGGCCACATAGCCATCTGGATCATTCCGCCATATATCTTAACTTTGCAGGACCTCTGCAAATCTCCTCCTCCATGGGTGAAGCCTTTCCTTACCGCTGCCCCTGCTCCTACTCCTTCCCCCATGATCTCTCAAACCCTCTGCTCTTCTTCCTTCTCCACCCTCTGTTCTCCCTGAGTCACAAGATTTGACTCTACTGGATTCTCCTCCCCCTCCTTATCCCCTGCCCTCTTCCCCCAATCCCCAACACCCTCTAAGTGATTCCCCTGCTGCTGACTCAGCCTCTCTGCAATTGGAGGAGCACAGCACCCTCCAGATAGCTCCCCAGTGGCACACACAGCCCTTCCTTCCCTTGAGGAAGCTGGCCCGGCTATAGGAACTCGCCAGCAGTGAATAGTTGAAAACACTGGAACTCCCATGATGCTCCCCCTCCATCCCTATGGGCCAAAGATTGACGACGGCCATGGGGGAAAAAATGCAAGCCTACCAGTTTTGGCCATTCTCCTCTTCAGACGTACATAATTGGAAATATAACAATCCCCCTTTTTCTGAGCACCCCACCTGGCACACAGGTCTGGTTGAGTCATTGATGTTTTCACACTAGCCTACTTGAGATGACTGCCAACAACTCATAGGGACTGTCTTCATGACAGGGGATCAAAATAGAATACTCCTGGAAGCTGGAAAAAAATATCCTCTGACCAGATGCGTGACTGACACAACTTCCCAAGATAATCAAAGCCAGCTTTCCTTTGAACCAACCCAACTGTGGCCCCCAAATCTTTGAAGGTAGGGAGCATCTGTTCACTTATCACCGGGCTCTAATAGTGGGTTTCCGTGCGGCCGCTAGGCGACCAACTAATTAGGCCAAGGTAAGAGAGATTATTCAAGGGCCTGAAGAACCTCTCTCTATGTTTCTAGAGAGAATTATGGAGGCATATAGAAGATACACTCCTTTCAATCCTCAGGCAGAGGATCAAAAGTCATCTGTCACAATGGCCTTTATTGGGCAAGCTGCCCCGGATATTAAAAGAAAGTTAAAATGCTTAGATGGATTACAAGATATGACTTTGAGAGATTTAGTCAGAGAAGCTGAGAAGGTATACTTTAAGAGAGAAACTGAGGAAGAGAAGGGAACAAAGGGAGGATAAAAGAAACAAAAGACAGACTAAGGCGCTGACTAAGGTCCTGGTCACAACAACAAATAGGCCAGAAATTAAGAAACAGGGAGACAGGAAGGGATACCTGGGCCCACGCCAGAGGCCACTCCTTGCCTCAGATCACTGTGCCTACTGTAAAAAAAAGGACACTGGGCCAAAGAGTTCCCTAGAAAGAGACAGCCACTCCTGCCAGCCATTCTGACTCTTGAGGATGACTCCAAAAGTCGGGGCTAACATCCCCTCCCGGAGCTCAGGGTAACTTTTGAAGTGTAGGGGACCCCAGTAAACTTTGAAGTGGATACAGGGGCAATATACTCAGCCCTCAAGGCCCCATTGGGCCATCTATCAAATAAAAGGTCTCTAGTTCAAGGGGCAAATGGCAGTAAGTATCGGGCTTGGACAACTAAGAGGACCATAGACCTGGGAAAAGGAAAATCCATCAATCCTTCCTAGTAATCACAGAATGCCTGGCCCCATTGATGGGCAGAGATCTGCTCACCAAGCTCTGGGCCAAAATAACTTTTAACCCTGAAGGCAACCAAGTGGGATTTCTAAATCCTTCAGTAAAAACTCCTATAGTCATGGCTCTAACTATGTCAGTAGAAAATGTACATCAACTCACTCAACTTTGTTCAAAGAAACTGCAGGCATTCCTGAAGGATCAAGAACAGAGTTTTCCACTGACCAAATCACAGCAAAAGGACTGAATGGGTAACAAAAGCCTGTCGGGTCCATCAATTGGTTTATGCTTACCCTTCCAAGCTTCCTGGAGGAAAGCACCTAGGAGGAAAAAGACCAGGACAATTCTGGGAAGTGAACTTTACTGAAATTAAGCATGCAAGGTATGGACTTAAATATCTCCTAGTCTTTGTAGATACATTTTCAGGATGGATTAAAGCCTTCCCCACCAAAAAAAAGAAAGAAAGAAAGAAAGAAAGAAAGAAAGAAAGAAAGAAAGAAAGAAAGAAAGAAAGAAAAAGAAAGAAAGAAAGAAACAGCACAAATGGTGGTCAAGAAGATCCTGGAAGATTTTTTTCCAAGATACGACCTGCCTAAGGTAACAGAGTCTGATAATGGACCTGCATTCATGACCCAGGTACGTTAGGGGTTAGCCAGTACCCTGGGGATTACATTGTGCTTATAGACCACAGAGTGCAGGACAGGTAGAATGAATGAATAGAACCATTAAAGAGACCTTAATGAAATTAAGCTTAGAGACCGACATAAAAGATTGGACAATGCTTCTGCCTTATGCAATGTTTCATGCAAGAAATTCTCTCTCTGTTTCTTTGTGTAACCTCACCCACTATGAAATTCCCTATGGGGCCCCTATTCCAGTAAGGGACCTAACCCCAACTCTAAGACCTAACGATCCCTTCCACACCACCATGCTTGACAGACTTACAGCTGTTGAAAGAACTCAGCGATACCTGTGAAAACAGCTGGCCACTGCCTACCAACCTGGAGATGAGGGGACTCCACATCAATATCAAGTAGGAGACTTTGTCTATGTAAGACAACATCAGGTGTCATCCCTGGAACCCCACTGGAAAGGACCATACCAGGTTCTACTTATAACACCTACAGTGGTAAAGGTAGACAGAATCACTTCCTGGATCCTGGCCTCTCATCTCAAGCCTGCACCCTGTCCAGACTCTGCCTGGAAACTGGAAGAGACTGGTAACCCTTTCAAATTGTGTATTCGCCAGGTGGATGAAGCTATAGAGTCTCTCCTTGACCACCAGTAGTTCTAACCCTCATCAGCCCTTTCAGCAGCGATGGCTGATCACAAATCCTACTGGAGAAGAAGTATAATCTATCTCACATATAGCCCACTTTGGGACCTGGTGGCCATTTCTCCACCCAGACATTTGTTAGCTGGCTATAGGTCTTTCCTATTAGGATATCCCTGATGAAGAGGATACCACTAAAATTCCATTAAATACCTTTTGTACCATAAATAATTGAAACAAACATTATGGATGTCGGGACAGGTAAGCCAGGTGCAGGTTGGCTAGCCTAGATTACTATGTTTGCCCGGCAGACAATCAAAGCCACAAACAGCAACAGCTGTGTGGAGGAAAAGCCAATTTCTTCTGTAAGTCATGGGGATGTGAGCATACAGGGGCTTCCTGATGGAACCCGAACTCCTCATCAAATTCTGTACACAGCATTGGCCATATGACCAATTAGATAACCAAAACCCATGGCCCCCAGAGGGGTCTCTAGATCCTCAAATACTGTGTGACCTTTTTAACTTCTGCAAGTGCTCAAAAGGGTAAAAGGAGATTCCCCTATGTGGAGGCCTTTTCCCTCCTTTGCTCACATCCTGAACTATGCTTCTCCAATAGATCCTCACCCTCAGCCTTCATCTCCAGACTATCTGCTGTCACTCCAAACTCAGCAACCTGATTTCTTCCCTTCAATTACTAGATCAAAAACCCAAACCAACACCGGTTCTCAGACCATTGCCCCCTGGCTGAGAAGCAGGTACTGAGGTACCCCTCCACCGACTCACTTCTCTCTTCTCTTGTCACTGCCCGCACTGGGTCCCACCAGGTCCTCTTTCCAGCTAACCCATAGCTCAAACCAGCTGAGGAGAGCCCTCAGACCCTTATCCAAATGTAATGAAAATGGCCTTTAAAGTTGCTCTTTCATCACTGAAAACAGGTTACTAAAAATTTAAAGTCCCTCACAGGCTTTGTGGATACTCACTCCCTTCTTCCCCTCTGCTCTACCTGTTCTACTGCTCAAGTTTTGTTGCTAGGAATATCCCAAACCCCTTTCCCATTATTCTTTTACATCTCTCCTTTCTCATTCTCAGATCCATGAAGCTGCTCTAAGCCCCGACTTCTCTGTCTCCCCCCTCTGTACCAGGCCCACAGAAAAGTTTTCACTGACCTTCTCCAGGAGTCTTCACCATGGCTGACTTTAGGACTTTCAGCAAAAAAGTCCCTATAAACGATTTCAGTGTAGATAACCTTCCTCATTTAATGTTGCCCTGTTCCACTTGGCCACTGGCTAAAAATAATCAGCACTCCTAAGCTAGACACCCCCTTACTAGTTTTTCACAAAATATGTGAACAATTCCTCTGGCCTTGAACTGGGGCTTCACAGAGATGGCAACATTTCTAAGATAAAGAAGTTACCATCTGGGCTCCATGGTAACAGCTGGCAGGGGGAAAAAAAGAAAGGGAAGTAAAAGCTCTCCCCCACCCAGTTGTCCTTGAAAAGTTAACTTGCCCAGAACAGAGAAAAAAAAAAAAAAACAGAAACAAAAACAGCTTTTTGTGAACTTCTGCAGAGTGTGATCTTCTGAGACACTTCTCTTACATGTTGGGTACAAAATTCTGAAACTACCTAAACTTGGAATTCAGAAGATTAATTGATTACAACCGAAGCAATGCCCTCTGAATCTGGGTGCAACCAAATAGGACTGTTTCACTGTCTTTGGTGCTATCTTAGGTGCCTTGCCTTGTCCGTCCCTACAACAGTATAATTCTATATACTAAAACATTGTTGATGTTTTCATGAAATGAAAAACGGATGTGATTAATTGTGTAATGGTGCATATGTTACCCATAATGCTCTATCATGACGCAGGTTCATTTGAAGATCGAATAGGTGGGACATACAACCCGGTTTCACTGGGAACATATGTCCCTCACTTTAGCCATCCTATAAAGAATAGGAGTTGCCACAAGGGTGGGCACAGGAACCACTGCCCTGGTCCATGGGACACAACAAATGACCCAGTTAGAAGCAGAAATAGACCAAAACTTAAATATATTAGAAACCTCCATAACAGCTTTGCAGGAATCTTTAACCTCTCTCTCTGAAGTTCTTTTACAGAACAGTTGAGGGTTGGACCTCCTCTTCATGAGTGAAAGGGACCTTTGTGCTGCATTGAGGGAGGAATGTTGTGTGAAGTTGTCAGAAGCCAGTGGTGAGCTACTACCTGCTTTATCAGGAAAGGCCCCTCTTCTTAGCTTTCCTGTCTTTTGGCCATCCTCACATCAGTAGGTACCAAGAAAGACAGACTCTGTCCTTGGTAAATCCAAAAAAAGTGAGACCACTGGGACTGGGACTGGGACTGGTTGTGCTTGACTGGCTTTCTGAATCCCACGTTTAGAGAGTTCCATCACCCAGGACGTTATGTGAGGTAACCTCAATCAGGAAGTGAATGAAGTCACTGCCTTGGCAACCACTTTGTCCTAAGAGTTGCTTCCAAGGGTCCCATGAGATGGAGGGTGCCCCTACTTCCTGTGACATTTTCACACGTTGGAATGGTATATCAACCATAGGCACCCGAGAACAGCTCTCCACACAGGCCTGGTTTGGTCAATCTTCTCTACATTAAGATGAAAGAGGCTGATAAAGACATATCCCTTCATTCTGACCAGGTTGTTTACCATGGAAGTTGAGTTTTCCTCCATCAGGTCCTTCATAGCTGCCTACAACTTCTCCAGGGTATCATTTCTGCATGGTCCTTTGAGGATCTCAGCAGGTTGAAGATCCCCTACATTCCTGTAGTGTAAGACCAACTTTTTCCCTGCTATTCTGTAAAGTTACATTGAGGGAACAGTGTATGGTTAGGGTAATAACAGGTTTTATTTGGGATATGAATCATTCTGCTGGATGAATAATGGTATTGGGAACCTGTGATATTTACAAGAATATATAGGTGAAATATAAGTATAAAAACAGAAATCTAGGTAAGATTTGAAGCCCAGAAGAGCATTGGGCCCTTGATTGGGATACTTAGCTTTTAAATATCTTCTAAACAGATGTCTCAGATAAATCGATATACAATGGCATAGGACCTTGAAAATTGGATGATTGAATGTAGAAGAAAACATCCACTCATATGGGCATAGTTGGTAGGATTAGGAAGACAGTCAGTAGGTTTAGGAAGAAAAGTGAGTATAGGATTTGGACAAAAAGTTCTTTAGCAATAGGGTTTGCGGTAGAGAGTGAATGTAAGTGTCACCACATGTGAAGAGTCAGACACAATGATGAACTGGGGAAAATATATGGGGAAGCAGATATCAATGGAGATATTAAGAAATCAGGCAAAGTATAAATTGAGTGATAGGATTAGACATTTTCAACAGGGTAGAGGTTGAGTATAAAATCTTAGAAAGAATCAAATATTTAGTCACCAATAGGATTGACATTTGAGAGAATTAGGCAATCTGGACATGGATATTGTTAGTAATCCATGCACACTTTCCATTTAGGCTTTGGCACAGTCATAAGTGTGAACTTTGCATTTTGTTTCCAGAATATTACTGTGATAAAGTGCATATGTAGATCAGGTGACATCAGTATTTCTTCCACCATTTCTGTGGGCAATATTTTGAAGGTGTATAAATTAGTATAGGGTGTACAAATAGGTGTTCCCTGTGTCTAGGAATATAGATAAAATGAATGAATAGACCATACTGTGAATAAATAATATTACTGGTTCCAACTTTAAATATTGGATTGAATTGATATTTACAAATTTACAGGAAATCTTATATTGAGATACATACATTCATTACAACCATTTATACATCTAATGGTAATATTAGGTTTATGGTTTATCATGAAGAGTGTGTGAGTTTTGCTTTAAAAGTGATTATTGAAATCTAAAATAAAATGAAGTATCATGAAAAGACCAGTCAAAAAACATAGAGGAATACTTGTGTACTGAAGCAAGAAGTGATTAAAAGTGAAACAAAAGCCTATCAATTTGCAAAATTGTGAATGAAATATATATCCTATGATGTGCATAAACTGAAGAAATAGTCATGTAACAGTGTTGAATAAAAATGAAGGTCAAAATACACATCATGTCCCATAGGAATCTACTTGCATTGATGTTAAAGTGGGTCAGTTACTGTAGAAAAATTAGGACTTCTATGCACCATTCACTGAATTTTGATTTCAGTACTAGGATACAATATGTATTTAAGGTGGATGAATATTTCTGAAAATAACTTTGTGAACATTTGGTTATAAATCCACATTCATGAACATGAATGCATTTAGGGATTGTATAATAAGACACATATATTTTACATTCTGAAAAATCTGGAGAGTGTGTGTGTGTATATATATATATATATATATATATATAGAGAGAGAGAGAGAGAGAGAGAGAGAGAGAGAGGCATTAAAAGGTAGCAATATATATGCCAATCGAAATTCATCATGAAATATATAACATCCACAGATCCAAAACTATTCATTTTACTGAACATGGATTTATGTATTATATTGTTCAACTAGGAAGCTCACCCATAGTTTTAATTTTCAATTCCAACAACGTTTAGGAGGAGTGACCTCTTCTAAAAATTTGTATCTGCCAAGTCAGCCATCTAACAAAAATGTACATGTGATACCAGGTAGGATTCTATATGTACATTCAAAAATACATGTGCTGAATAGCCTACAGATAAAGGGAGATAGGAATTCACATATTTGTTAACTATAAAACACATGGAGAACTATTTCAATTTAAAATTGACTAGATTTATAACACCTACCCTTTATCATGCAAAAGGTAAATCCAACTATACACCATGCCTCTCTAAACTGCTTGTATTTCTATTCTGTTTGGGTTCTTTTTCTCCATCACTTTAGGATTGCTGCAATCTGGCTGGGCACAATTCAGGAGCCACTTGTCAAAAGAAACTAAAATTACTTTTAGAACCACACATGACTAAAAATTAGCTCCTCGGGAAAAACCCTCAGAGCCCAACTGCCACTACTGGCTTCCCACAAGCTCTCAACCTCCACACTCCTTCTCTTGAGGTCGATTGGCTGGGTCGTGTGGGCAGAGCCCAAAAAGTCCCACAATGAGCAGCTCCGTTGTCTGAAAGGGTGGGGAAACAGCCCAATGGCATTACCACAGAGGAGCCAATCAGCTAGATATTGCTGGGGCTGCTGTGAGCCAATCATCAGCTTGCAGTCTGAAAGGGTGGGGAAACTGCTCAATGAGCATCTCCAATGAGCATCACCGCAGAGGAGCCAATTAGCTTGATGTTGCTGGGGCCGCTGTTAGCCAATCATCAGCCGGCAGTCTGAAAGTTTGTTTGGCCCCTTGGGCTGTGCCTCTCAACACCTCCCCCTCTCTGTTTAAACAACAAGCATGTGGCTTAGTGACCATGCCTGCCTTAGGTTGTCCAATAGTACATATGGTGCTTACCCATTATCGAATGAGCTGACCTCAAGGTATCAGCCTCCAGTCTTAGATTGGTACCATTGCAATTGGATCTTACCCGTCACTAGCTACAGGTCCAGTATACAGTCACACCTGTGGAGAGGTCTTTGTACCAGCGGGGGGTGAGGTTCTTTGTCTCACCTCTGTTGGCCCACAAATTTTAGCTGAACGACCATGACAGCAGAAGGGAGGAAGATACACCAAGCCAATTGACGGCTCCTTTTGGAAAAATTGTACCACCGATGACATCATCAGCAAAAATACCCCAACACTACCACAAGTCAATTCACCAACATATTGTTCACAATGCATGCAGGTGAGTTCACAATGCATACAGGTGATACATAGTCGAGGCAAGTTCTGCAAGCAGTTCAGTGATGGCTATTGCAGAAGCTGTAGATTGGTTTTATCTTTGTCTTTACAGGCACTGGGATGAAGATAGGAATTTTGGCAATAATGGCCAAAGAAAAATTATGTAACATTCCAGAAGGTACTAAAAGAAAACAATTTTCTTAACAATTTACATTGTCTTGAAGAGAATTATTAAATATAATGAAAAGAAAAGGTGAAAGTAAACAAACAGATCTGTTAACCTCCTTTTTTGTACACATTTTAAAACAATCCTCAACAGGTGTTTACCCAATTTAAATTAAAACATTTACATCAAGTGTATAAAAATATATTTGGATCCATTTTTTCATGAGCTCTCATCATATATGATATATGGACATACGTACATTCAAACATATAACAAAAAACACAAGTGTGCACACGTAATATAATACATACAACACATAACATAAGAGTAAAGGCCTTATAACATTTTACAGGTGAAATCTCCATTGCAATGTCTAAAAACTCTATAGTCCAAAAATAGAACTGATCAGCAAAACATTAACCTAGGTTTGTATGAGCTCAAAAAACAAAATAGAACTTCATGACATGGGAAAGGGTAATAATAAAATAGATATTGAAAAAAGCATCCTGGATTTGTCACAGATGTAAGAATAGCCAAACTGGAGTTCTGGATATCAGCTGTTATGGATTTGAGCCAAATCATATTTTTTTAATCTGTAGAAATCGCTTTAGTTAGTCTCTCTGGAATCCAAATCGGCTGCTGTTCTCCCTGTGGAAACACACAAACAGACCTCCAACTCCAGACAATTACTGGGTCAGGACATTTCCATTGTCCTGTTAGAATATCCTTCCAAAGTACCTTGGGCTTATGTACATTTTTTGGACACATATGCCTTTCCACAGGAATAAGCCCTGATGAATCCAAATTTCCAAAGTTTAGAGTAAAAAGGGTTATTTTAAGTTTATCTTTGGGGAATATATACCCCTTCCCAATTCCTCTTTTTTTTGTTTAATTAGTACGTTTTAATAGTTTGATGAGCTCATTTAAGTATGCCTTGTCCCTGCGGATTGTATGGGATTCCTGTTATATGAGTAATGCAAAATGATGAGCAAAATTCTTTAAAAGAGGTAAAAGTATAACCAGGGGCAACATCTGTTTTTAACTGTTTTGGAATGCCCACAGTGGCAAAATTTTGTAAGCAATGAGCTATAACATCTTTAGTTTTTTTTTCTCCGGCATGAAGGGAGTCCATCAAAAATTCAGAAGATGTATCAACTGTAACATGCAAATATTTTAATTTTCCAAATTCTGGCAAGTTTGTGACGTCCATCTGCCAAATATGGTTAGGTATCAATCCTCTAGGATTGACTCCAAGATTAACTTGTGGTAAAATGGTCACACAATTTTGACATTGTTTTATTATTTGTCTAGCTTGTTCCTTAGTTATTTTAAAGCGCTTATGTATAGTATTAGCATTGACATGGAATTTTTTATGAAAATTTGTAGCTTCTTCTACTGTAGAGAAAATATGTATGTCATGCGTAGTTTTATCTGCTAAATCATTACCCAAACTAAGGGCTCCAGGCAATCCTGTATATGTCCTGATATGCCCTATAAAGGACGGATCTTTTCTGTCCCAGATTAGACTTTGTATAGTGGAAAGAAAAGAGAAAACAGGAGAGGAAGGGAAAATTTGTTTCTTCCTAAGATTATATATTCAAACTCAACCCTGTTGAAAATGCATAATCATATCACTCACTTTATACTTTGCCTGATTTCATAATGTCTCTAAAGATATGTGGTTTCCTGCATATTTTCACCAGTTCACCATTGTGACTGACCCTTCACATGAACTTATGTTCACTTTCACTCTCTAACCACAACCCTAATGCTCCAGAACTTTTGTTCCAAATCCTATACTCACTCTTCTTCCTAAACCAACTCTGTACCTAATTCTACCTACTATCCGTTTTTGACTGGATGTTCTCTTCAACATTCAATCATCCAAGCTACAAGGTCCGATGCCATTGTATATCTATTTATCTGAGACATCTGTACACAATGTAAATCAAAGTTAAGTATCCCAATCAAGGGCCCAATGCCCTTCTGAGCTTCAAAATTACCTAGATTTCGGTTTTAATTCATATATTTAACCTCTATATTTTTATAAATATCTCAGGTTCCCAATACCATTATTCATCCCGCAGGATTATTCCTAACTCAAATCAAACATTTTATTAGCCCTAAGAATACACTGTTCTATCAACCTAAATTTAAAGAAAAGCAGGGACAGAGTTGGTCTTACAATACAGGAATGTAGGGGATCTTCCACCTGCTGAGAACCTCCAAAGTCCATGCAGAAATGAATCCTGGAGAAGATATAGTCAGCTATGAAGGATCTGCGAGAGCAAAAGTCATCTTCCATGGCAATCACCCTGGTGAGGATGAAGGGATGTGTCTGAATCAGCCTCTCTCTTCTTAATGTAGAGGAGATTGACCAAACCAGGCCTGTGTGGATAGCTATTCCCGGGTTCCTAAGGTTGACATACCATTCTAACTTGTGAAAGTTTCAAAGGAAGTAGGGGAAGCCTCCATCTAATGGGACACTTGGAAGCAACTATTAGGACAAAATGGTTTACAAGGCAGTGAATTTATTCAGTTCCTGAAGGGAGTGACCTCACCTCACTTTCTTGGTGATGGATCTCTCTGAACTTGGGATACTGGAAACCAGGCACATAGAGCCAGTCCCAGTCCCAGTCCCAATGGGCTCACTTGTTTGGATTTACCAAGGACAGAGTCAGTCTTTCTTTGTACCTACTGATGTTAGGATGGCAAAAGCAAGGAGAGCTCTGAAGAAGGGCCTTTCCTGAGAAAGCAGGTAGTGGCTAAACACTAGCTTCTGACAACTTAACAGAGTTGGTCAAGGAGAACAGACCTGAGACAGGACAGGACTTTTCAGGGGAAAATTGTATGGCCCACCAGTCAGAGGACACTCCCTAGAGTCACAGACCTACTTGGGGGAAGGAGGTGCCAATATGGGTGTGGTTTTGGGTTTATGATTTTGTCTCATGTTCTGAGAATAGGTAGGAAAGGTGGTTTGTTTTTTGGGGTTGAACTGTTTCTAGTAAGACGTTTGACAAGGCGAGTGTTTCTATGTCTGTGTATCCCACTATGTCCGTGGTTGTAGACATTAGAAAAGAGAATGCATCAATGGATTTGTCCTGTCTTGTAGAAAGCTTCCCAGCATTCATCCTGCCCAATTAATGAATGGATTGCAGCTTTCCTTAAGGATGGGCAACACCAACGATCTTAGTAATTTTCAATTTTCTTTCTGAATTCTCGCCAATCTCCAGAATAGGCTCATGGTTTTGTGTCCAAGATATGTACCACCTCCAAGCTCTGTGACATGGCCATGTACTGGATAGATGAAGGGAATGGCGAGCATCTCAGAAAACGCAGATATCAGTGTGACCAGTAAACTCTCAGTGGAGAAACCCTTCTTTGAGCCTTTTGCTTACATAATGTTCTGTTGCCTTGAATGTCAAGAAGTTCTTTGTTTTGGACCACCCCTTTGTGAAGCCTGAAGAAAACAGTTTTCAGATCTAAATGAATGGGCATAACCTGTGGCTCTTTGCTTACTTGCTTTGGAAATGGATGTGTCTGAATCCAACTCTATGCCCTGTGTGAGGCTGTGTCTTAGATTCTCTGCAACTGATAGATCTAAAGAAAGATCCCATGTGTGCATCCAAAACCAAAATGGCCAAAAGAGCAGTCATTGTGGGTGAAGTTTCTCTCCGTCCTCTGTTAGGTTCTTGACGTCCATCAAGTGAGAATTGGGATCCTTTGGGTCAAATGAGTTTTTCAAAGCACTGCAGATGTGGTTGGGTTTTCTTATGACTGAAATTCACATAAAGAATCTACACCTGACAGTCAGTAGGCCTCAAATTGCAGAAGAAGATCAGTATTAATGGCAGGTGTATTTGATCAATCCTGGTTCACTGGAAGGGTTTCCAGGCCACCCTGACTTTAGGCAAATTAGCGGCAAGGGAGCATGTTTTGGACACTGTCTTGGGCTATGCCCCTCATGGAAACGTCCAGCCAGAGGTTATGATGAGTGCCTATATGGAAGAAGATGAGGGCCATTGGGGAGTGTTTTGGTTTTAATTGTGGTCATTTGTGTGGCATTTGGAAGAGATGACTGGGTCCACCTGGGCTTGAACTCTGGTGTGATTCCCCTTAGAGACTGAGTTCTGGAACTGAGCTCAGAGAAGTATTGCCATTAATTGTGTTGGGATTTTATGAGACCACGCATAAGAGTCGCCCTTTAAACTGAGATCTAGCATTGAAGTGCTCTGTCCCATAATGAAAGATCCACAAACAGTGAAAGCAATGACACATGAAACAGACAAGACAAGACAATAAAGACAGGAAATGGACATCCAACACTGAGATCAGGACTGAGTTGCCGGCAATAACCAATGGGCTGGCAATACCGAATCCAAAACAAAATATCACTGAGTCGAGGAATCTATTATAACTAAATTTCCCAAGTCCTCTGGGGCGTCCTCCAGGAACGTGGCCTGTGGCTCTGTGACACGTCTGTCAGCCACTGTCGGAGAGAGCTCACACTCTTCATCAATAGCCATTTTTCCAAGTCCTAACCTGAAACCTGAAACCAGGAATAGGAGACTTACTTACCCCAAGAGTAGCCCGTTGGGGTCTCTCATCTGCCGCTGCCAGATATCAGTGGAAACTTCATGTGTAAAGGTCGGGCGTGCATTGGAGGAAGAGACCACCAAGAAACTGACTCATGAAACAGCAAAGGGTTTATTGGAGTTCCAGCATGCTGGGGCTCAGAGCTCACTTGAATACAGCAGAGAGCCCTGAGAAGAGCTTGAGCAGAGCTTATATACTTTCCTTGCCGAGGGCAAGGAGGGAAGTTTATTGATGGGTCAGTGGGAGTGGGCAGTTTGCATGCAACCAGGTGAGAGAGTAAATTCTGCAGTTTGAAAACTGGGGACAGCACATTCTGGGAACAAGATTAGCAAACAGTTCTCAAGATTTCAACAGTGTTTTGTTAAGCATAGAGAAAAACAGGAAGTGACAAGTACCTATTTAATTAACCATTCAATAACAACTATACCTTTTTAAATGGATGTTCTCATCTACATTCAATCTTCCAAGGTACAGGGTCCTATGACATTGTATATCAATTTACCTGAGACATCTGTGCAGAACGTAATTCAACGCTAAGTATCCCAATTAAGGGCCCAATGCCATTCTGGGATTCAAATCTTACTTAGATTTCTGTTTTCCTACATATATTTCAACTATATATTCTTATACACATCGCAGCTTCTCAATAGAATTATTCATAAACAGAATGATTCCTAACCCAAATCAAACATGTTATTAACCCTAACCCTACAGTGTTCCCTCAATCTAACTTTAAAGAAGAGCACGGACAGAGTTGGTCTTATAATACAGGAATGTAGGGGATCTTTCACCTGCTGAGAACCTCAAAGGTCCATGGAGAAATAAGCCATGGAGAAGATGTAGGCAGCTATGAAGGACCTGAGAGAGCAAAAGTCATCTTCCATGGCAAACAACCTGGTCAGGATGAAGGGATGTCTCTGAATCTGCCACTCACACCCTGTGAACTGCGCCACTTCACAGGTGAATAACGAGTTAGAATGACAAAAAATTATCTTGTTAGGATCTTACAGAAAAATGGGTGTGCACCGAAACCTAGAAGAATGATTTCCACCAATGAGGTCCGGTAATTGAGTCTCAAACACGAGCCAAATGTGCGACCGGAGATCCGGGCTGACAAATCTGTGTGGCCTGCCCCGTGGCTAGAGACAGCAGGGCACCACCTAGAAGCGACCAGCCGGCAGGGAGAAACGTTGCTGCAGATTCTGTGGAATCCTGCTGGCTGACCTCCAACTGAGCCCTGGGCTGAGTTTGGGATTTCAAACGGGGAAGGAAGTGCTACAGTTCTATCCCCCCACAATAAAAACTCCACCAAGGAAACCAACGGTCACCATCTTGGAGAGCAGAAGTAACCACCGCCACTCTCCAACAGATTGCAACAATAAAACAGGTTTGTGTTACTCAGCTCATCTCCCATACAGCAGGGAATTCACATAAAATCTCTCTTATGCTTTCCATTGGAGAGATTATCAGAGAGAGCCTGCATAAAGACGTCGGGAAAACTACAGGCACCTGACCTTCAACTTCCCCTCCCATCAGCGGTGAAAACGAAACCTGTCTAGCCAGAGCTGGGAGAGGGGCAAGAGGAAAAAATCAAAACAATAGAGTGCCGGGGTTCCCCATAGACACCATCCACACCCAAGAAACGGCAGGCCCAGAGGACAGTATGAGCTGCCGAGAGGCATCACTCAGGGGAAATCTGGTCTAGCACGAGAAACCAGGACTAGCAGGAGATAACAGGGGACTAGAGGCCAGGCCCGCGTGACTGGGCCTGGAGAACGCGCGCCCACTGGTCACAAACAGCCCGCTGCTGGTGCGACTGGGTGGCTGGTGCCCGCCTGCCTACCAGCGACCAATCGCCCGCTGGCTGCACGTGCAACTGGGTGGCTAGAGATCTCCCGCCCACCAGTGACAGCCCACCCGCTGACTGTGTGACTGGACAGCTGGAGACCGCCCGCCCGCCGGCGACCGGGAGTTGAAAACAAACAGAGACAGATCAGTCCCAGCCCACTCCCATTTGAACACCCTGGCAAGGAGCCTGGGGCCCGCCATAGCAGACAGGTGACATCACTGGAGCTCGGCCATCGCAATTCCTTCCAAGCAGAATTCACTTTAGCAGGCATAGTCTACCAACACAAAGGAGAGACAACAGATATATTAAACCAAAACAAATCTATAGAATAGAGCAGAAAAACAGCAATCAAATAGAGATGGAAAACAACGTGAACATCATGAAAAAACAAAGGAAAAAAATGTGTACTAACAATGCAGGACAACTTAATTCTACAGGAGGACCTAGAATCATCAGAAACAGGGATAGGGAAAAAAACTCAAGGCTTACCTAACTCAGATGGAAAGGGATATTAGAGAATACATGAATCAGCAAGTCCTAGCAATAAAAGTATATTTTGAAAATGAATTAAACAAATTCAAATGGCAAAGAACAAGCTTTTCCAGGAGATAGAGATCTTAAAAAAAATCAAACAGTAATCCTAGAAATGCAGGAAACTATTAATTAAAACTCAAACGAGAATATTACAAATAGACTAGATCAAATAGAAGTCAGAACATCAGATAATGACGACAACGTTTATCAACTTGAAAAGAATATAGTCAACACAGAAAAGATGCTTAAGTCCCAAGAGCAGTCTATTCAAAAGATATGGGATGTCATAAAAAAAACAAATTTCACAGTCATCGGAATAGAAGAAGCCATAGAGATTCAAACCGAAAGAATGGACAACATATTAAATGAAATAATTCTAGAAAACTTCCCAGAGATGAAAGATGGAATGGATTGCCAAATCCTTGAAGCCTACAGGACCCCAAACATTCAAAACCATAATAGACCAACTCCAAGACATATAATTATGAAGATAGCCAAAATACAGAACAAGGAGAGAATATTAAAAGCTACGAGAGAAAGGAGGCGGATTACTTTCAGGGGTAAACCAATTAGATTAACGACTGATTTTTCATCACAAACTTTGAAAGTGAGAAGATCCTGGAACAATGTATTTCAAACACTGAAAAATAATGAATTCCAACAAAGAATACTGTATCCAGCAAAATTAAGCTTCAGATTTGACAATAAAATTAAAATCTTTCACAATGAATAAAAACTAAAAGAATTCACACCCATAACACCAGCACTGCAAAGGATTTTGGGCAAAATACTACAAGAAGAAGAATTGAAAAATAGTGCCCCAAACTAACAGTGGGAGGTATCTCAGTAAAGGGGGAGGAAAATAACCAAAAAGTAAAAACTAGCCAAACTAAAATAAATAAATAAATTAACATGAATGGATGTACAAATCATATTTCAATTATAACCTTAAATGTTAATGGCCTAAACTCACCATTCAAGAGACATAGGGTAGTAACCTGGATCAAAAAAACAAATCCAACAATATGCTGCTTTCAGGAGACTCATATGATAGGTAAAGACATACACAGGCTGAAAGTAAAAGGTTGGGAAAAATCATACCACTCACAGGGCACACGGAAGCAAGCAGGAGTGGCCAAACTCATATCAAATACAATCAACTTCAAACCTACGTTAATCAAAAGGGATAAAGAAGGACACTGTATAACGTTAAAAGGAACCATCCACCAACATAACATAACAATTACCAATTTGTATGCAGCAAACAAATGAGCTGCCACACTCATAAAACAAACTCTTCTCAAGTTCAAGAGTCAAATAGACTACAACATAATAATTATAGGTGACGTCAACAGACCGCTCTCACCATTAGACACATCTTCTAGACAAAAACTGAATAAAGAAACTATAGAACTCAACAGCACAATCAATAACCTAGACTTAACCGACATATATAGAATATATCAACCATCATCAAGTGGATACACCTTCTTATCAGCAGCAGATGGATCCTACTCAAAGATAGACCATATATTAGGTCATAGGGCAACTCTTAGTAAATATAAAGGCGTGGAGATAATACCATGCACCATATCAGATCATAATGAAATGAAACTGGAAATCAATGATAAAAGAAGGAAGGAAAAATCCTACATCACATGCAAAATGAACAATATTCTACTGAATGATCAATGGGTTACAGAAGACATTAAGGAGGAGACAAAAAATTCTTAGAGACAAATGACCATACACACACAACCTACTGTAATCTATGGGACACAATGAAAGCAGTTTTAAGAGGAAAATTCATTTCTTGGAGTTCTTTCCTCAAAAAAAGAAAAAAAACAACAACAAATAAATGAACTCACACTACACCTCAAAAACCTAGAAAAGGAAGAGCAAAACAACAGCAAATGTAGTAGACGACATTAAAATAAGAGCAGAAATCAACGAAATTGAAACAAAAAATCATTGAAAAAATTGATAAACTAAAAGTTGGTTCTTTGAAAAAATAAATAAGATTGACAGGCCCTTAGCCATGATAACGAAGAGAAGAAGAGAGAGAACTCAAATTATTAACATAGGGGGTGAAAAATGCAATACCACAACAGACACTACAGAAATATAGAAGATAATTAGAAAGTATTTTGAAACCCTATATTCCAATAAAATAGAAGATAGTGAAGATATCAATAAATTTCTTAAGTCATACGATCTGCCCAGATTGAGTCAGGAAGACACACACAATTTAAACAGACCAATGACAAAGGAAGAAATAGAAGAAGCCATCAAAAAATAACCAACGAAAAAAAGCCCTGGACCGGATGGGTAAACAGCGGAGTTCTACAAAACCTTCAAAGAAGAATTAATACTGATTCTTTTCAAGCTCTTTCAAGAAATAGAAAAAGAAGGAGCTCTTTCAAATTCATTCTATGAGGCCAAAATCACCCTGATCTTGAAATCAGACTAAGACACTTCAAAGAAACAAAACTACAGACCAATATCTCTAATGAACTTGGATACAAAAATTCTCAATAAAATCCTGATGAATCGAATACAAAAGCACATCAAAAAAAATTGTGCACCATGATCAAGTAGGATTCACCCCTGGGATGCAAGGCTGGTTCAATATACGGAAATCAATAAATACTATTCACCACATCAATAGACTTAAAGACAAGAACCATATGATCATCTCGATAGATGCAGAAAAAAACATTTGACAAAGTACAGCATCCCTTTATGTTCAAAACACTAGAAAAACTAGGGATAACAGGAACTTACCTCAACATTGTAAAAGCTATATATGCTAAACCTCAGGCTAGCATCATCCTAAATGGAGAAAAACTGAAGGGATTGCCTCTAAAATCTGGAACAAGACAGGGATGCCCTCTATCACCACTTCTATTCAATTTAGTTCTTGAAATTCTAGCCAGAGCAATTAGACAATAGAAATTAAAGGCATAAAAATAGGAAAACAAGAACTTAAATTATCACTATTTGTGGATGACATGATAATATATATAACAGACCCAAAAGGGTCTACAAAGAAACTGCTAGAGATAATAAATGAATTAAGCAAAGTGGCAGGATATAAAATCAACACGCATAAATCAAAGGCATTTATGTATATCAGGAGCAAAACTTCTGATATGGAAAGGAGGAAAACCACTCCATTCACAATATCCTCAAAGAAAATAAGATACTTGGAAATCAACCTAACAAAAGAGGTGAAAGATTTATATAATGAAAACTACAGAATCCTAAAGAGAGAGATAGAAGAAGATCTTAGAAGATGGAAAAATGTACCCTGTTCATGGATAGGCAGAACTAACATCATCAAAATGGTGATATTACCCAAAGTTCTCTACAGGTTAAAATGGATGCCAATCAAAATCCCAACGGCATTTCTTGTAGAAATGATAAAGCAATCATGAAATTCATATGGAAAAACAAAAGACCCAGAATAGCAAAAGCAATTCTAAGCAGGAATTTGAATCTGGAGGTATAGCGATACCAGAGTTCAAACTGTACTACAAAGCAATAGTTATAAAAGCAGCGTGGTACTGGTACCAAAACAGGCAGGTGGATCAGTGGTAGAGAATAGAGGACACAGAAATCAATCCACAAAATTACAACAATCTTATATATGATAAAGAGGCTAAAAGCATATTGGGAGATGGATAGCATCTTCAACAAATGGTGCTGGGAAAATTGGAAATCCATATGCACCAAAATGAAACTGAATCCCTTTCTCTCGCCATGCACAAAAGTTAACTCAAAATGGATCAAGGAGCTAGTGATGAAATCAGAGACACTGCATGTGATAGAAGAAAAAGATGGCTATGATCTACATACTGTGGGGTCGGGCTCCAAATTCATTAATAGGACACCCATAGCCCAAGAGTTAATAACAACAATAAACAAATGGGACTTACTTAAACTAAAAAGTTTTTTCTCTGCAAGAGAAACAATAAGAGAGGTAAATAGAGAGTCTACATCCTGGGAACAATTTTTTACCCCTCACACTTCAGATAGAGCTCTAATATCCAGAATATACAAAGAACTCAAAAATTAAACAATAAGATAACAAATAACCCAATCAACAAATGGGCCAAGGACCTGAACAGACACTTCAGAGAGGAGGACATACAATCAATCAACAAGTACATAAAAAATGCTCACCATCTCTATCAGTCAGAGAAATGCAAATCAAAACCACCCTAAGATACCATCTCACTCCAGTAAGATTAGCAGCCATTATGAAGTCAAACAACAATAAGTGTTGGCGAGGATGTGGAGAAAAGGGTACACTTGTACACTACTGGTGGTACTGAAAATTGATAAGGCCAATTTGTAAAGCAGTATGGAGATTTCTTGGAAAGCTGGGAATGAATGCACCATTTGACCCAGCTATCACCCTTCTCGGACTAGAGGGTCTTAACAGAGCGTACTATAGGGATACTGCCACATCAATGATCATAGCGCCACAATTCACAATAGCTAGACTGTGGAACCAACCTAGATGTCCTTCAATAGATGAATGGTTAAAAAACTGTGGCATCTATACACAATGGAGTATTACTCAGCACTAAAAAATGGCAAAATCATAGACTTTGCAAGGAAATGGATGGCATTAGAGCAGATTATGCTAAGCTAAGCTAACCAATCCTTAAAAAATGCCAAATGTCTTCTTTGATATAAAGAGAGCACCTAAGAACAGAACAGGGAGGAAGAGCATGAGAAAAAGATTAACATTAAACAAAGACGAGTGGGGGGATAGAAAGGGGGAGAGAAGGGAAAGCATATGGAAATGGTAGGAGACCCTCAATGTTACACAAAATTACATATAAGAGCTTGTGAGGGGAAATGGGGGGAAAACAATGGAGAGAATTGAACAACAGCAGATGAGGTAGAGAGGAAAGATGGGAGGGGAGGGGAGGGGGGATAGTAGGGGATAGAAAAGGTAGCAGAATACAACATCACTATTATGCCATTATGTACAAATGTGAATGTGTAACCAATGTGCTTCTACAATTCGTATTTGGGGAAAAATGGGAGTTCATAACCCAATTGAGTCAAATGTATGAAAGATAATATATCATGAGTTTTGTAATGTTTTGAACAATCAATAAAAATAAATAAATAAATAAAGGTTTAAAATTGAGTGGCAAGAAATCAGCTAAAAAAGTGTTGAGATGCATTCATTTTGCTAAGCAGAAACTTTGTTTTGTGTAGTTGTATCTATCACAAATTTATTTTACCAGAAAACTGGCTTTTGAAAATACACTTAATTGAGATTAAAGGATAATCCACCTACCTTCATGAAAAATTCATAGCATTTCCTATATTTTTCATATTTCAATTTTTGGTAAATATTTTGTCATGGACCAGGTCTAGTCTTAGGCTATTCTTTCAGAATACTGCCTCATCTGATAAGTTGGTACAATGTGTTGGATTGTTCTTTTCATCTTTTATTTAATAGTTTCTAGCTGATAATGTGTATTTTTCATTATCTTTATTTGGACATACATACCCAACGATATCTTTGCATTTTATGTTTTACTGGGAAGAGACTCATCAAAAGCTCTGTATTATATGTATCAACAATCAAACATTTAGAGCATGCAATTATTCTTAATTTTGCATGAAAATATCATTGTACCATTTACTTATAAAAATTTAGAACTATTAATAATGTCCCTACTGTAATAAGTAACTAATTACCAGAAAAATTAAACAATTCACTTTATATCAATTATGAATATGAAAAGTACTAAAATAAGTATTTGGCAATTAATACATAATTGATAGAAATTGAAATCATAAGAAAGCCATTTAAAATGTCAGTGCATATGGTCCTTAAATAATAGGTTGTTCAAAAAAATTTCTCTAATTCATAAGATATAATATGCCATATTACAGCGTAACGTGATAAAAAACATTAAATTATCAATATTGATAATAAAGAATGATACCTTTTTTCTTAAATATGTTTATTTGATTTTCATTGTAAGATGTTAATTCTGGAAGACTTCAGAATTAAGAAAGTCTTGGTGTATATTATTTCTAACAGGCTAATCAAAGTACTTTTAAATATATATGTATATATATATATATATATATATATATATATATATATATATATATATATACATACATACATAATATATGTAATGCATATGCATGAATATAGACACATATGTATAATAAATGTATTGTAATATATCTATCAGGTGATTATAATTATTAAATTTTTAAAAAAAAAATAGTGACTATAAAAAACAGTCTCAAATTTAAATTTCATAGCATACAACTGTTTGTAATGCCATGAGAGAAAAATAGGTATGGAGGAAAAACGAAAAAGGAAGAGAGAGAAGGGGAAAAATGAGGAAGAAAGTGAGTAAAGAAGAGGGAGAGGCGTGTTCGATGTTAAGACAAAAGTGGAGCGGCTGGGTTTGTGATTCAGTGTTAACATGTTTGCCTAGTATGTGTGAGGAACTGGGTTCTATTCTCAGCACCACATACAAATAAAGAAAATGAAGATCCATCAACAACTTAAAAAATAAAAAATAAAAAACTAGAAATATTACTAAAATCCCAAGCATTTATGAATGTTAAATAATAAAATATATGTTACATAGCCTTATGTAATTTCTAGACTCCCCAAAAAAGTCATTAAATGTTGGATTATTAGTGCTATAACTAAAAATCCATTGCTCTTTCCTCTACATTCTGTGGCATTCTAGTGCTAAAATAAATTGTAGTATAACACCAAAAAAAAAAAATCCTAATATTTCTACAGTAACTGACCCAGTTTAACATCAATGCAAGTAGATTCCTATGGGACATGATATGTACTTTGAAGTTTATTTTTATTCAACACTGGTACATTTCTATTTCTTGAGTTTATGCACATTATAGGATATATATTTCATCCACACGTTCACAAATTTATAGGCATTTATTTCACTTTCAATCACTTCCTCCTTCAGAAAACATGTATTCCTCCGTTTCTGACTGGTCTTTTCTTGAAACTTCTTTCCAAACACATTATTTTCGATTTCCATTATCACATTTGAAGCAAAACTCACACACCCCTCATAATAAACCATAACCCTAATATTACCATTAGATGTACAACTGGTTGGAATGAATGATTGTATATCAATATAAGATTTCTTACTTAGTTTCAGATATCAATTCAATCCATTATTTAAAGTGGAACCAGTTATATTATTTATTCACAATGTGGTATTTCCATGCATTATCTCTATATTCATAGACACAGGGTACACCTCTTTGTACCCCCAACACTAATTTATACGTCTTCAAAATATTGCTCCCAGAAATGTTGGAAGAAATACCCATGTCACCTGATCTACATATGCATTTTATCACTGAAATATTCTGGACACAAAAAGCAAAGGTCACACTTATGATTGTATCAAAGCTAAATGAAAAGTGAACATGGATTACTAAAAACATCCATGTCCAGGTTGCCTAATGCTCTCAAATGAAAATCCTATTGGTAACTACAAATTAGTTTCTTCCAAAGATTATATATTCAAACTCAACCCTGTTGAAAATGTCTAATCCTCTCACTCACTTTATACTTTGCCTGTTTTTGTAATGTCTCTATTGGTATCTGCTTTTCCACAGTTCATCATTGTGACTAAATCTTCACATGTTCTGAAACTTACATTCACACTCTAATCGAAATCCTATTGCTAAAGAACTTTTGGTCCAAATCCTATATTCACTCTTCTTCTTAAAACCTACCTACTATCTTCCTAATCCTACCGACTATCACTTTTTGACTGGAGGTTCTCTTCTACATTCAATCATCCAGTTACAAGGTCTTATGCCATTGTATATCGATTTCTCTGAGACATTTTTGCAGAATGTAATTCAACGATAGGTATCCCAATCAAGGGCCCAATGATTTCTGGGCTTCAAATCTTACTTAGATTTCTGTTTATGTACATATATTTCACGTCTGTATTCTAATAAATATCACAGGTTCCAATAACATTATTCATCCAGCAGAATGGTTCCTAACCGAAAATGAAAATGTTATTAACCGTAACCATACACTGTTCCCTCAATCTAACTTTACAGAAGAGCAGTGACAGTGTTGGTCTTACAATACAGGAATGCATGGGATCTTCCACCTGCTGAGAACCTCAAAGGTACATGCAGAAATGATCCCTGGAGAAGATGTAGGCAGCGATGAAGGACCTGAGAGAGCAAAAGTCATCTCAATGGCAAACAACCTGGTAGAATTAAGGAATGTGTCTGAATCAGCCTCATTCTTCTTAATACAGAGAAGATAGACCAAACCATGCCTGTGTGGAGAGCTGTTCCCTGGTCCCTATGTTTGATATACGATTCGAACTTGTGAAAGTGTCACAGGATGTAGGGGCATCCTCCATCTCATGGGAACCTTGGAGGCAAATGTTAGGACAACGTGGTTTCCAAGGCAGTGACCTCATTCAGTTTCTCAAGGAAGTGACTTCACCTCACTACCTTGGTGATGGAAGTCTCTGAACTTGGGATCCAGGAAGCCAGGCACCCAGAGCCATAACCCGTCCAAGTCCCAGTGGTCTAACTTGTTTGGATTTACGAAGGACAGAGTCAATATTTCTTGGTACCTACTGATTTGAGGATGGCCAAATGCCAGGAAACCTCTGAAGAGGGTCCTATCCTGATAAAGCAGGTAGTGGATCACCGCTGGCTCCTGACTACTTCACAGAGTTGGCAAAGTAGAGCAGATCTGAGACAGGACAGGCCATTTTGGGAGAACATAGTATGGCCCACCAGTCAGAGGACACTCCGGATATGACAGACCTACTTGGGGGAAGGAGGTGCCTTTGCGGGTGTGGGTGTGGGTTTGTGGTTTTGTCTCATGTTCTGAGAATACGAAAGAAAGGCGGTTTGATTGGATTGTAGTGAACTGTTTCTAGTAAGTCGTTTGACAAGGCGAGTCTTTCTATGTCTGTGTATCCCACTGTGTCCATGGTTGTCGACATTAGAAAAGAGAATGCATCAGTTGATGTGTTCTGTCTAGTAGAAAGCTTCGCAGCATTCATCCTGCCCAATTGATGAATGGACTGCAGCTTGCCTCATGGATGGGCAACACCTACTATCTGCCTAAGTTCCTGTTTTCTTCCTGAATTCTGGCCACTCTCCCGAATAGGCACATAGTTTTGTGTTTAAGATATGTACCACCTCAAGCTCTGTTAAATGGCCATGTACTGGACAGCTGAAGGGAATGGGAGAATATCAGAAAACTCAGATATCAGTGTGACCAGGAAAGTCTCAGTGGAGAAACCCTGCTATGGGCCATTCTCTTACTATGTATCTGTTTCCCTGAATGTCAGGAAGTTCTTTGCCTCAGGCCACCCTCATGTGAAGCCTGAAAAAAAGAGTTTTCAAATGAAAATGAATGGGCATCACCTGTGGCTCTTTGCTTAATTTCTTTGCAAAGGGATGTGTCTGAATCACCCTTTGGCCCTGTGTGCGGTTGTGGCTTAGATTCTCAGCCCCTGATGGATCTAAAGAAATATCCGATGTGTGCATCCAAAACCAAAATTTCAAAAAGATCAGTTATGATGGATGAAGTCTCTTGCCTTTCTTTGTTAGGTTCCTGAACTACATCAAGTGAGAATAGGGATCCTTTGGTTCAAATAAATTTTTGAAAGCCCTGAAGAAGTGCTTGGGTTTTCTTATGACTCCAATTCACATAAAGAATCTATACCTGACAGTCAGAAGGCCTCAAATTGGAGAAGCAGATCAGTATTAACTGCGGTCTTATTTTATCACTCCTGGTTCACATGCAGGGTGTCCAGGCCACCATGACTTTAGGCAAATGAGCGGCAAGGGAGCTTATTTTGGACACTAACCCATACCCTACTAGACTCTGACTAGTAATCCTAACATGATGGAGAATAATAACCCCAACAGAATAGAAATACAAGAAGTTTTGAGGATTCATGTTGTATAGTTGTACTTGCCTTTTGCATTATATAGGGTAGGAGTTATAAATTTAGTCAATTTTTAATTGAAACAGTTCTCCATGTGTTTTTAAAGTTCACAACCATGTGAATTCCTCTCTCCCTTTCTCTGTAGCCTATTAAGAACATGTATTTTTATATGCACATTTAGAATCCTACCTGGTATCACATGTACATTCTTGAGAGGTTGCTGACTTAGCAGATACAAATTGTCAGAAGAGATCACTCCTCTGAATGCTGTTGGAAGTGAAAATTCAAACTATGGGTGACTTCCTAGTTGAACAACATTATACATAAATCCACGTTTAGTAAAATTAATATTTTTGGCTCTGTGGATTATATATATTTCATGATATATATATATATTGCTACATTTTAATGTCTGTTTGAGTGTGTGTGTGTGTGTGTGTGTATAGATAGATAGATAGATAGATAGATATACACTCTCCAGATTTTTGAAAATATGAAACATATGTGTCTTATTATATACTCCCTAAATTCATTCATGTACATGTATGTGGATTTATAATCAACTTTTCACAAGATTATTTTCAAAAATATTCATCCACCTGAAATACATATTTGTTTCCTAGTACTAAAAACAAACTTCAGTGAATGGTGCATACAAATCCAAATATTTCTACAGTAACTGTCCCAGTTTAACATCAATGCTTGTAGATTCCTATGGGACATGATGTGTATTTTGACGTTCATTTTTTAACAAAACTGGTACATTATTATTTCTTCAGTTTATGCACATCATAGGATATATATTTCATTAACAAGTTCACAAATTTATAGGCATTTGTTTCGCTTTCAATAACTTCCTTATTCAAAACTCTTGTATTCCTCCAGGTTTCTTGTCTGGTCTCTTCATGAGACTTCTTTCCAAACTCATTATTTCTGAAATCCATAATCACCTTTGAAACAAAATTCACACACTCTTTATGATAATCCATAAGCCTAATATTAAAATAAGATGGATACCTGGTTGGATTGAATGATTGCATATCAATATAAGATTTCCTGTATATTTTCAGATATCAATTCAATCCATTATTTAAATTTAGAACTTGTTACATTGTTTAATCAAAGTTTTGTCTATTCATGCATTATCTCTATATTCCTAGACACAGGGTACACCCATTTGTAACGCCAGTACTAATTTATATATCTTCAAAATATTGCTCCCAGAAACGGTGGAATAAATACTTATGTCATCTGATCTACATATACATTTTATCACAGTAATTTTCTGGACACAAAAAGCAAAGTTCACACTTATGATTTTACCAAAGCCTTAATGGAAACTGAGTATGCATTACTAAAAACATCCATGTCCAGGTTGCCTAACGCTCTCAAATGTGAATCCTATTGGTCACTACATATTTGTTTCTTCCTAAGATTATATATTTTACCTCAAGCCTGTTGAAAATGTCTAATCCTATCAATCACTTTATCATTTGCCTGATTTACTAATGTCTCTATTAATATCTGCTTTCCTACATATTTTGCACAGTTTATCATTGTGACTGACTCTTCACATGTGCTCACATTTTCATTCACTCTCTACCCGAAACCCTATTGCTAAAGAACTTTTGGTTTAAATCCTACACTCTCTCTGCTTTCTAAACCTACTGACTATCTTTCAAATAATACCGAGTATCCCTTTTTGACTAGAAGTTCTCTTCGACATTCCATCATCCAAGGTACAAGGTCCTATGCCATTGTACATCGATTTATCTGAGACATCTCTGCAGAACATAATTCAAAGCTAAGTATCCCAATCAAGGGCCCAATACCCTTTTGGGCTTCAAATCTTACCTAGATTTTTGTTTTCATTCTAATATTTCACTTTTACATTCTTGTAAATATTACAGGTTCCCAATACAATTATTCATCCTGCAGAATGATTCTTAACCCAAATCGAACCTTTTATTAACCCTAACCATAGACTCTTCCCTCAATCTAAGTTTACAGAAGAGCAGGGACAGAGTTGTTTTTACAATACAGGAATGTAGGTCATCTTAAACCTGCTGAGAACCTCAAAGGTCCATGCAGAAATGATACCTGGAGAAGATGTAGGCAGCTATGAAGGAGTTGAGAGAGCAAAAGTCACCTTGCATGGCAAACCACCTGGTCAGGATGAAGGGTCGTGTCTGAATCAGTCTCTCTATTCTAAATGTAGAGAAGGTGGACCAAACCAGGCCTTTGTTGAGAGATGTTCCCGGGTGCCTATGGTTGATATACCATTCTAACTTGTGAAAGTGTCACAGGAAGTAGGGGCAGCCTCTATCTCATGGGACCCTTGGAACCAACTGTTAGGACAAAGTGGTTGCCAAGGGAGTGAACTCATTCAGTTCTTGAAGGAAGTGTCCTACCTCACTTCCTTGGTATTGGAACTCTCTGAAATTGGGATCCAAGATGCCAGACACCCAGAGCCAGTCCCAGTCCCACTCCCACTGGGCTCAGTTGTTTGGATTTACCAAGGACAGAGTCAGTCTTTCTTGGTACCTACTGCTGAGAGAATGGCCAAATGCCAGGACAGATATGAAGAGGGTCTTTCCTGAGAAAGCAGGTAGTGGCTCACCACTGGATCCTGACAACTTCACAGAGTTGGCCAAGGCAACCAGAACTGAGACAGGACTGGCCATTTCGGGGAACATAGTTTGGCTCAACAGACAGAGGACACACTGGAGAGTCAGAGACTTACTTGTGGGAAGGAGATGCCTTTGTGGGTGTGGATGTGAGTTTGTGGTTTTGTCTCATGTTCTGAAAATAGGTAGGAAAGGTGGTTTGTTTGGTTTGGAATGGACTGTTTCTAGTAAATCGTTTGACAAGGTGAGTGATTCTAGTTCGGTGTATCCCACTGTGTACGTGGTTTTGGACATTAAAAAACAGAATGCACCAATGGATGCATCCTGTCTAGTAGAAAGCTTCCCAGCATTCATCCTGCTCAACTGATGGATGGACTGCGGTGTGTCTTATGGATGGGGAACACCTACTATCTTCCTAAGTTCCTGTTTTCTTCCTGAATTCTGGCCACTCTCCAGAATAGGCTCATGGTTTTGTGTCCAAGATATATACCACCTCCAAGCTCTGTGCCATGGCCATGTACTGGACAGCTGAATGGAATGGGAGAATCACAGAAAACTCAGATATCAGTGTGACCAGGAAAGTCTCAGTGGAGAAATCCTGCTTTGGCCATTCTCTTACCTATATTTCTGTTGCCCTGAATGTCAGGAAGTTCTTTCCCTCAGCCCACCCCTTTGTTAAGCCTGAAGAAAACAGTTTTCAAATGGAAATGAAAGGGCATCACCTGTGGCTCTTTGCTTAATTTCTTTGTAAAGGGATGTGTCTGAATCAGCCTCTTGGCCCTGTGTGCGGTTGTGGCTTAGATTCTCAGCACCTCATGGATCTAAAGAAAGATCCCATGTGTGCATCCATAACCAAAATGGCAAAAAGATCTGTTATGGTGAATGAAGTCTCTTGCGTTCCTTTGTTAGGTTTCTGACCTACATCAAGTGAGAATAGGAATCCTTTGGTTCAAATGAATTCTTCAATGCCCTGAAGAAGTGGTTGTGTTTTCTCATGACTCCAAATCACATAAAGAATTGTTACCTGACACTCAGTAGGCCTCAAATTGGAGAAGCAGAGCTGTATTAACTGCAGTCCTATTTTATCACTCCTGGTTCACATGCAGGGTGTCCAGGCCACCATGACTTTAGGCAAATGAGGGGCAAGGGAGCTTATTTTGGACACTAACCCATACCCTACTAGACTCTGACTACTAATCCTAATATGATGGAGATTAATAACCCAAACAAAATAGAAATACAAGCAGTTCAGAGGAGTCATGTTGTATAGTTGGACTTGCCTTTTGCATTATATAGGGTAGGAGTTATAAATCTAGTCAATTTTTAATTAAAATAGTTCTCCATGTGTTTTTAAAGTTAACAAATATGTGAATTCCTCTCTCCCTTTTTGTGTAGCCTATTCAGCACATGTATTTTTATATGCACATATAGAATCCTACCTGGTATCACATGTTCATACTTGAGAGGTTTCTGACTTGGCAGATACTGCCGCGGTCCGGTTGGAGCAAAATAACCGGGGGGTGGGGGTTATGAATAACATGTGTATGTTGATATTGCAGGAGTGGAAGCCATTTATTGTAGGACAATAGAGGTATTTATACATTCCACCCAGGTTATCTAATTAACATAAACTAGATACTGCAGTCAACCAATCAGGAATCTCCACACTTAATGTCTCGCTTTTGTTACATCTCAAACCACTCCCTCTGGCATTTTGCCAGGCATCATCCAGACTTGTTTACACACTCTAACATTCCCCTGGCAAAATGCCAGGTGTTATTTTGACATGTTTACAGACTCTAACATTTCCCCCTTTTATTTAATTTAAATAAAGACCACAGTGGTTTTTACAGAAACACCATAAATAACCTGCTACAAACAGAAAGGGAGGATACAAAATGTCACAATGCAAGCCAATTGATGAAGCACTTGGAGAAATAATACCAGCAATGACACTGTTAGCAAAGACACCGAGTTAAAATTTGTTATAGATTACAGTTTGTTGTCTCAGTCCAGGTAAAGCAGTGTCTCAATAGATTAACTCACAGTTCAGGTAAACCACAGTCCAGGTATGTTCTGCAGGCAGCTAGCTTAAATCACAGTCCTGGTAAGTTCTGCAGGCAGCTAGCTTAAATCACAGTCCATGTAAATTCTGCAGGCAGCTAGCTTAAATCACAGCCCAGGAAAGTTCTGAAGGCAGCTAGCTTGATCCAAAGTCTCCTCCGTTTCTCAGCCGAAGTCTCCTCCGGTTTTCAGCAACACTGGAAATTCTTCCACCCTTGTCCTCACCGGCACTGGGATGAAGGCAGGAACTCCTACCACTGGCTAAAGAAAATCCTATAGTATTCCACCAGGTGCAAAGAAAACAACCTTCTGAAAAATTTAGTACATTATCTCAAGGTTTTTTACATTTGAAAAAAGCCTTAATAGTGCTTATTATTTATTATCTTCCGGGTGTGGGAGAACCATTGTAGCTTAGTTATTGGCATTGAAAATGACCAAACATCAGGGAGCCAGTAGCATCTATGGCTGGCTGTAGCATCCTGGGCAGCCACAGATGGCCCTGGGGAGTGTCCAGGACTCAAACTGCCACGGGGCCCCGCTCCCCAGGCTGGGGGCGGGGAATTGCCGGCTGCCACTGCTTGAAAAGCCCTTGCTGCACAGTGACTGGCTTGAGCATGTGGCAGCCGAGGCGCCTATTCACACACACTCCGGAAACGAAAAGTATTCAGTAACAGCCTTTTGCTGAAACTTTTTTCCTGATAATCCTTCTTCTTCTTAACTTTCTTTTTCTTTCTGATTAGACTTCCTGGGCTTCCATCAACACATGCCCTAATTGCACTTGTTTCCACTGGGGTGCCTCTTTCCATTATCAATTTACTTCTCACCCCTTCCTTATTTTCATCACAAAGACAATACAATACACTGAGATAAAACAAGACACAATCATACTGTATCAATCTTCTCCATTTTTTGAAATGACCGTTTTTCCTCTCCCCCTATCTGCCTAGGGATGAGCAGATTTGCTCCCATCCTATCTATGGATGGGCAGCTTTTATTCGTCACTTACCCCCAAGTGTCCCAGGGCTCCCTGTATGGGCCACCATCTGCAGCAGTCCCACTGCAGCAAAATAACCGGGGCAGGGGGTGATGAATAACTATTGTATGTTGATACAGTAGGAAAGGCGTGATAGGTAGGAAAGGCTATTTGTTTGGTATTGAGTGGACTGTTTCTAGTAAGTTGTTTGACAAGGCAAGTGTTTCTATATCTGTGTATCCCACTGTATCTCTGGTTATAGACATTAGAAAAGATAATGCATCAATGGATTTGTCCTCTCCAGGAGAAAGTTTAACAGCATTCATCCTGCCCAATTTATGAAAGGACTGTGGCTTGCCTTATGGATGGGCAACACCTACAATATTCCTAAGTTCCTGTACTCTTCCTGAATTCTGGCCACTCTCCACAACAGGCTCATGGTTTTGAGTCCAAGATATGTACCACCTCCAAGCTCTGTGACATGGCCATGTACTGGATAGCTGAAGGGAATGGCGAGCATCTCAGAAAACTCAGATAACAGTGTGACCAGTAAAATCTCAGTGGAGAAACCCTGCTTTGGGCCTTTTCTTACATAATGTTCTGTTGCCCTGAATGTCAGGAAGGTCTTTGCCTCAGGCCAACCCTTTGTGAAGCCTGAAGAAAACAGTTTTCAAATGGAAATGAATGGGCATCACCTGTGGCTATTTGCTTAATTTCTTCCAAAAGGGATGTGTCTGAATCAGCCTCTTGGCCCTGTGTGAGGCTGTGGCTTAGATTCTCAGCACCTGATGGATCTAAAGAAACATTCCTTTTGTGCTTCCAAAACCAAAATGGCCAAAAGGGCAGTCATTGTGGTTGAAGTCCCTCGCCTTCCTCTGTAAGGTTTCTGACCTACATCAAGTGAGAAGAGGGATCCATTGGGTCAAATGAGTTCTTCAAAACCCTGCAGAGGCTAGCCCGTAATTGCTTGGGTTTTCTCATGACTCCAATTCACATAAAAAATCTATACCAAACAGTCAGTAGGCCTCATATTGGAGAAGCTGGGCAGTACAAATGGCAGGCATATTTGATCACTACTGGTTCACAGGAAGGGTGTCCAGGCCACCCTGATTTTAGGCAAATGAGGGGTAAGGGAGCTTATTTTGGACACTGTCGTGAGCTTTGCCCCTCATGGAAAACCCCAGCCAGAGGTTATGATGAGTGTCTATATGGAAGAAGATGAGGGCCATGTGGGAGTGTTTTGGTTTTAATTGTGGTCATTTGTGTGGTGGTTGAAATAGATGACTGGGTCCACCTGGGCTTGAAGTCTGGTGTGATTCCCCTTACAGACTGAGTTCTGAAACTGACCTCAGAGAAATATTGCCATGAGTTCTCTTGGGATTTTAGGAGGCCACGCATTAGAGTCGCCCTTGGAAACTGAGATCAAGTCCCAGGGTGGCTTTCCACAGAGCATCAGGAATCTCAGCCAGGATATCACATGATTTTATTATGAAAGACTTGGCAGCCATAGATGAGATTCAAAACAAACATGGACCTCACACTCTAGACCTCAATGGGCCTGGGTTCATGTGATCTTTTGGCCACTCTTTGGGAAGCCTTGACTGTGAGAATTCTCCAGAGCTTTCATTGAAATGAGCTTCCATACCATTTAATGGTTCTTGAAAGAATTGAAACCTACAGTGCCTCCAACTTCATCCGTGAAAAATGCTAGATAAACACCAAGAAATTTTTGAAATTCCCATAACCAGGTGTCAGAGGAGAACATTTGGATGTCCTGTTGCTGATCAGGAGTGTTCCAGACAGTGGTTTCATTGACTGGGTTTCATGAAAATGGTGTAGAACTGAAATGCCAGTATGTTGGAGCCTGCTGAGTATTGGGCCCAGAACTGTGGTGTGCAGGTGTGGGATAAAACATTTGTGTTGGGGCCATTTGGATCTACCATTGACTTCCAAATGGCTTGTGACTAACATGGTGCAGCCAGCAGACCCTTATATGTAAAGGCATCTTGTTATATGGAGAGGTTTCAGGGCAATGTTACGAATCAGGTTGCTATCTTCAAGTGGGCAAGCTATGTGGGATAGAATCCTGGTTGGTGCATTCTCTTGCAGACTCTGACCGACCACACGTGACAGAACTACCTTCAGCACTGTGTCCCAGTTGAACTTCTTGTATTTCGTAGAGCAAATACCAAACTCCCAGTGCAGCAGCAAGAAACACCATGAATAGTGGAGGATGACTAAATGGGTACACAGTCCACACAGGGAGACACTTAGCCTTCAGTGGCCACAGTTTACCTACAAAGAGAGAATTCAGCACTTTGCCTCATTTTCATTGGAAAATAAGAAACCAATTTCTTCAGGTCACATAGATGCAGAGCCAGCTTTGATGGTCTCACAACAAAGGAAGCTAAAGCTCCTGAAAACAACATATATTTCAAGTGCCCAACCTCAGAGGCAGTTTCTCAAAAAGTCGTTAGGCCAGCAGAGCTCCATGTTTGTGGAGTGTTTACCTGTTAGACAAGGATGCAAGAAAAGACCACTGACTCCAATTAAAATCAAATTAAACTAAGCTTATTATTTTCACCAGCCAGGCTAACTCTCTCCAGGCTAACAGCAACCCCAACTTACCTACAGCCCAGCTTTAAAGCCCAGAAAGTTACACAAAAGGGGGGTTAGAGATAACAGAACTCGGACAAGCATCACACTAATGGTAGTTTATATATATATAAACTACCATTGATATATATATATATATATATATATATATATATATATATATATATATATATATATATATATATATATATTTATATATATATATATATTTTTTTTTTTTTTTTTTTTTGCTGGCCCCAACATCAGAATTTGTGAGGACCATTAGACCCTCAGAGATGGTCATTGTCTGTCCAGGGAAGGCCAATATTTATGATGTGTCGCTAATGTTTCACAGAGTGCTGCTATCTGGTCAGAGAGCCAGACATGGGTGAGTTCAAGGCATGGGCAGGCATTCCAAGCAGGTTCAGAATTTGCAGTAATTTATAGTAAAGCCAAAATTATCTTATCATGGCTTTGTGGCAAGATGGCTCCCAATTTTAATAAAAGATCAGGTTGGGCCTATCATTCCCCCCTTTTCTTATGTGTTCCTTTCAAATCTTTGATAGATTAAGGGAAGTGCACTGAGGAAATTTAAATCCCTCAGGTAACAGTCTCCAAATTTCTAGAACTCACCCAAAACGGGTCTCCCTGATTTTACCTGACTTAATTAATTACGTATATTGATAGTCTATTTATTTTTGGCTCCATTGTTGTAAGAAGGGAGGCCTCACGCATTTTGGATTCTTCTGCGCTGAGAGAGGGTGACGTAAGGGTCATGGCATGAGGGACATGAGTTGCCTTTTAGAATTTAGTTGAGGGACATGAGTTGCCTTTTAGATTTCAGCTTGGTTTGAAGTCTGGTTGGGGAAGAACAGGTTGTAAAGTCATCTGGGAATGGGTTCTTCTATGAGAGTAACAAAAACCATGAGTAATGAATAAATGTTGCAGCAGCTGGAACATGTCACCGTATAGAAGTTCCCTCACCATTCTTTAATATCCTCAGTTATCAGGACTGTCAACTTAATATTTAATTTTTTGTTTTACAGTTGTCCCTCCCCATAAGATACAGTTTATTAATTTAATGTCATCTGATCTTGCAAAATCCTTTTTCTAGTATGACCTCTGTGTCTAATAGAGAAACCTTTAATTCTGTTACTCAGGGCTGGATAATCGTACTAGCAAACACCAAGCCTACCTCTGTAGGTTAGGAATATCTGTAGGCCCTAAACTAAATTTTCTGCCTCTGGCAGCTCCTCTTAATAGTCTCTTTTTATAGTTATCAGGCATTCCTCTCTGAGAATCCTTCTTTGTAACCTCCAGTCTTACTTATTTTGGGAGGCTAACATAAAGTGTATACCTTAAAATATTAATATTTGTTTTCTTGGCCGATTCATTTAACTTAAATTTTAAATCCTAATCTTAAACATCCAGCAAATAAATTTTAACAGCCTTATATTGAGAGTACTGGGCTTTAATATCTATAACTTAATTATTATTTATCTTTTCATTAATTGGGATATGTATTATTCTGTCTGTCTTGTAGGTGATGACTTATTATCTTAAATTAACCCATGTTGTGTTATTAAAGCAACACTTCTGTAAAAGACTAACAGGGAATCTTTAGATCACTTATAAGCAAATTAAAAATAAAATTTTTTAACAAGAGTGAAAATACTTAGTTTCTGTAATAGCTACCCTGAATTTTTTGGCTGAGTTATACATTATATGCCCTGTTTGAGATCCTAGTAATCTTCACAGAAAAACAAAAGAACTTTTGAACATAACTTTAAATGAAATAAAATCTGACCTACTCCTTTTGTAGTCATTCTCACATGTAGTAAGATGGGACACAGAGCCTTATCTCAGGTAAGGCAGGCCTCTTTATAAATATTAAGTGTTTTAGTTCTAAAGCTGATCATTGTTTTTTAAATATCATTTTACAAAGTTTACATAAATTGTTTGAGGTCACATGAACATTATCTAACATCATATGACATCACATTTAAAACATGGATTAAAGAAAGGCTGAAAGATTTTAACCTTTACATATATTAGGCTCTGATTAACTTAAAAATACATTTAAATTGTTCCCCAATGAAAAAAGTAACATAAAACTTTACATATCTTATTCATAACAGGTAAATAAATCCCCAGTACATTTTTTTTACCATACAACTTCAGAATACCAGCTTGATATAATGCTCTTTAAATGTTTCTAACTTACAGACTTGTATACCTGGAAGATATGAGCACATTAATAGCATAAAAATTACATTGATATTTCTAGATTAACCAAGTTTAGCTTTTAAAGAAATGGCAGTAGAGTGCTCTAAAATAACAGTTCTTATTTAATCAGTTGTTTAATTTTTATGGTTGCTTGCTCTAGAAAAAATAAAACTTAATAAACACAATGTTATGGGTAAACTTATGTTTTCAGAAATTTTTGTCTCTTTAACACATGACTGATTTTTACAATCTGATACAGACCTTAGTAAATCAATCGGGTATCTAACAAATGTACTCAAGAATGAGAAATTCCACATCAAATTTACTTTACTTATTTATTAAAATATTAGACAAATGTATTGAAGAGTGTAAACCATTTTTTTGTTGAAGGAAAAGTCCTAGAATCAAGGCATTTTAGACATTTTGTAGATATTAATATTTTATTAGATTTTTGAACACCTATAAAAACTTGTAAGCTTAAATTTAAAAACATTTATTTTTATCTGTTTATCCAATTTAAATTGAACAATTTTAATCATGTGAATTAAAGATCTTTGGATCCACTTTTTTTAAATTAATTTTTATTGTAGGTTGTTCAAAAAATTACATAGTTCTTGATATATTATATTTCACACTTGATTCAAGTGGGATATGAACTCCCGTTTTTACCCCATATACAGATTGCAGAATCACATCAGTTGCACAACCATTCATTTACATATTGCCATTCTGGTGTCTGTTGTATTCTGCTGCCTTTCCTATCCTCTACTATCCCCACTCCCCCATCCCCTCCCCTCTTCTCTCTCTACCCCCTCTACTGTAATTCATTTCTCCCCCCTCATATTTTTCCTCCTTTCCCCTCACTTCCTCTTGTATGTAATTTTGTATACCCCTGAGGGTCTCCTTCCATTTACAGGAAATTTCCCTTCTCTCTCCCTTTCCCACCCACCTCTCATCCCTGTTTAATGTTAATCTTCTTCTCATGCTCTTCGTCCCTACTCTGTTCTTAGTTACTCTCCTTATATCAAAGAAGACATTTGGCATTTGTTTTTGAGGGATTGGCTAGCTTCACTTAGCATAATCTGCTTTAATGCCATCCATTTCTCTCCAAATTCTATGATTTTGTCATTTCTTAATGCAGAGTAATACTCCATTGTGTAAAAATGCCACATATTTTTTATCCATTCGTCTATTGAATGGCATCTAGGTTTTGCTTCCACAGTCTTGCTATTGTGAATTGTGCTGCTATGAACATGGATGTAGCAGTGTCCCTATAGTGTGCTCTTTTTAGGTTTTTAGGGAATAGACCGAGTAGGGGAATAGCTGGATCAAATGGTGGTTTTATTCCCAGCTTTCCAAGAAATCTCCATACTGCTTTCCAAATTGGCCGCACCAATTTGCAGTCCCACCAGCAATGTACAAGAGTACCCTTTTCCCAACATCCTCGCCAGCACTTGTTGTTGTTTGACTTCCTAATGGCTGCTAATCTTACTGGAGTGAGATGGTATCTTAGGGTGGTTTTGATTTGCATTTCTCTGACTGCTAGAGATGGTGAGCATTTTTTCATATACTTGTTGATTGATTGTATGTCCTCCTCTGAGAAATTTCTATTCAGGCCCTTGGCCCATTTGTTGATTGGGTTATTTGTTATCTTATTGTCTAATTTTTTGAGTTCTTTGTATATTCTGGATATTAGGGCTCTGTGTGAAGTGTGAGGAGTAAAGATTTGTTCCCAGGATGTAGGATCCCTATTTACCTCTCTTATTCTTTCTTTTGCTGAGAAAAAACTTTTTAGTTTGAGTAAGTCCCATTTGTTGATTCTAGTTATTAACACTTGTGCTATGGGTGTCCTATTGAGGAATTTGGAGCCCAACCCCACAGTATGTAGATCATAGCCAACTTTTTCTTCTATCAGACGCCATGTCTCTGATTTGATATCAAGTTCCTTGATCCACTTTGAGTTAACTTTTGTGCATGGCAAGAGAAAGGGATTCAGTTTCATTTTGTTGCATATGGATTTCCAGTTTTCCCAACACCATTTGTTGAAGATGCTATCCTTCTTCAATTGCATGCTTTTAGCCCCTTTATCGAATATAAGATAGTTGTAGTTTTGTGGATTGGTTTCTGTGTCCTCTATTCTGTACCATTGGTCCACCCACCTGTTTTGGTACCAGTACCCTGCTGTTTTTGTTACTATTGCTCTATAGTATAGTTTGAAGTCTGGTATAGCTATCCCGCCTGATTCACACTTCCTGCTTAGCATTGTTTTTGCTATTCTGGGTCTTTTATTTTTCCATATGAATTTCATGATTGCTTTCTCTATTTCTACAAGAAATGCCGTTGGGATTTTGATTGGCATTGCATTAAACCTATAGAGAACTTTTGGTAATATCGCCATTTTGATGATGTTAGTTCTACCTATCCATGAACAGGGTATATTTTTCCATCTTCTAAGATCTTCTTATATTTCTCTCTTTAGGTTTCTGTAGTTTTCATTGTATAAGTCTTTCACCTCTTTTGTTAGGTTGATTCCCAAGTATTTTATTTTATTTGAGGATATTGTGAATGGGGTGGTTGTCCTCATTTCCATTTCAGAGGATTTGTGGCTCATATACAGGAATGTCTTTGATTTATGTGTGTTGATATTATATCCTGCCACTTTGCTGAATTCATTTATTAGCTCTAGTAGTTTCTTTGTAGACCCTTTTGGGTCTGCTAGGTATAGAATCATGTCATCTGCAAATAGTGATAATTTGAGTTCTTTTCCTATTTTTATGCCTTTAATTTTTTTCGTCTGTCTAATTGCTCTGGCCAGTGATTCGAGAACTATGTTGAACCGAAGTGGTGAGAGAGGGCATCCCTTAAAATTTGTTTTTATGAGTGCTTTTTTTATTATGAGCGCTCCTTATATATGTTAATTTCTGTATCATATATATGATTAAGAATATATATATATATATATAGACATACAACAAATAACAAAAGTGTGCACACATAATAATAGTAAAGGCCTTGTAGCTTTTAGCAGGTGAAATCTCCATTGCCATGTTTTAAAAACTCCACAGTTGGTCAAAGATAGAACTGATCAGAAAAACATTAACCTAGGTCTGTAGGATAAAAATTATGAGTTAGAAAAATTAAAGGATCTAAGGAAAAAAATAAGAGTCCTTAGAAAAAATAACTGACAAGTAATTAGTAAATACCATACTATTTACTTTTTTTTTTCCTTAAGCCTCATATCAGTCTCCTACTGATCTTGCAGGCTTCTTTCATTTGCATTTCAATCTAAGTCCTGGCTGAGGTCTGGAAGGAGCAGGAAAAAACTGCTATTCTGAGCAGACACCTCAGGCCTAACGCATTTTAACCATAATTTTCCAGATAAAATGTTGAAAATTTTGATACAAGCTTAAGACAAAATTTACAAAATTTTATATCTTTACATCTTGTATTGTCAACAGATACCATACTATGATTTACTATCCTTGTCCAAATTAATGCACTGGTACACACAGTGACATTTTCCCAGGCTACCCAATTAAAAATTGGTGAAAAAAAAAAGACTGAATGATTGGAAAATTTCTTGCCAACTTGGAAGTAGAGTTCTTTAGTTTTCCATCCTAAGTATTTAAGTTCTCTGGCATGAATTATCTGAAATCATAAACTAAACAATTATCTCAATCTGACTTTTAACGGCAAGATTCTGCAATGCTTCAAAAACCCAATAAGCTACCAGATTGTTACAATAAAACATCATCATTTAGACACACATTCAGGTAAAATCATTCCCAAGAAACAATATATAATATCAACACATTATTGCACATGTCTTAAAGTGCCAGAAACAAAGACACACGACAGACAGAAAGGAGCTCCAGACTATGACTGACAGACAGAAGCCTTTAAAACAGAGCAGATAAGAGAAAAATCTCCTACACCAGTTGCACCACAGATGTCCCCACAAGGGGACCAGATGTTTTCACAGAGGAGCATCCTGAAATGTAAAATCAAGGGTCTCCATAGTGACTTTCCTGCATTTAGTGTCCCCTTTTTTTCCCTCTTTTTTAAGATGACAGAGGTGGCATTATCGTTAAATTGCAGGGAAAGACCTAGGGAATTCTCTGAAAAAATAAGGCTTCAGCAGCTGCTGGGAGTCCCTCAGTCCCTCCTTTTACTTACAGGATTTGCTCCTCTGTTTCAGTTCCACCACAAGCATGCTCCATCTCCTAACATTTCTGTAGTCAGCTCTCAAAAAGTTCCAGGGTGCGGGTGGGTTATCAAAATTTGTAACTTAAAGTTGGGTTCCTGAACTTGAAGCCAATTAATGCCAATTTAAAAATGAGGACAGGGTTTTGAGAAAAAGAAAAACGAAGGTTTATTGCTTTGCTAACAAAGATAAACACAGGGACTCTGCCAAAAGGTTGTGACTCTCTTTATCTGGAGGGACAAGGGATTTTAAAGGAGTTTCACTTATTAACCTGGGAGATACTCAGTTCTTAGGTCCCCCGCAGGCACTGCCCTCTGCAGTGAGTGTGCTCCAGGCAGCCAGCTAGGGGCTTCTATCATACTGCTTAACAAACTGGTGTAAAGTTCAATGCAGTTCCTTTAAACTCAGTCCAAAGGGTGTCAGGCTTACTTGCTTTATTTTCATGTCCGATATCCTTAAGTTTTCACTACAGAAATCACACAACAAAATGCACAAAAACAAACAAACAAAAAACATATAGAACACAGAACAAAACAAAACAAAAAAAAAAAAAAAACAGAAATCCGGCGCCGAAACAGGAAAACAGAGGAGCAATGCAATGTCTTCCTAAAGCTCCCCGTAGGAGCGCATGCGTGCCCGTTGGCACCTCTCTACCCTTCCAGATGAATTCCCTAGAGAACAGAACAGATGACAGAATGATTCTTGCTACTGTCCCAGACAGGAGTATATGTGAGCCTCCTCAGTCCACCTCTCTGTCATCAGAAGAGATCTCCCTTAACCGGATATCAGATGTTATAAAGGCACCAATTACCTATGGATGCCTCCTCCACCAGGTGCTTGCTAATAGTTTTAATGCGGTGGTTCACTGCAGTGCTCCCTGAACTGAAGGCTAACTCCAAGGCCTTGGACCATCTCAAGTTGCACAAACCCTAGAGTTGCTCTCAAGCTTGGAGCCCTGGAAGGAAGGCCAACTTCAGAATTTACAGCAGTCTGGTCTTGTGATCTTGTCCGGCAGGGTCATCTCACTGGGGAACTCCAAAATATTAGACCAGGAACGCATGTAAAGACCACTGACTCCTAGTAAAATCAAATTAAGGCAAGCTAATTATTTCAAAGGGAAAGGCTACCTCTCCCTCCCAAAATGGCGGGAGCAAGACAGCAAACCCACCTTTCCTATAGCCCAGCTATATAGCCCAGAAAGATGCACAAAAAGGGGGTTACAGATAACAGAACTTTAACAAGCATCACACTAACGGTAGTTTACATTTTTTTTTAAGCTCACCCCAACATCAGAAATTATGAGGACCATTAGAGCCTCAGAGACTCGTTGTCTGGCCAGGGAAAGAAAATATTTATGAGGTGTCACTAAAGTTTCAGAGAGGGCTGCAATCTGGTCAGAGAGCCAGGCATGGGTGAGTTTAAGGCATGGGCAAACATTCCAAGCAGGTTCAGAATTTGCAGTAATTTATAATAAATCCAAAATTATCTTTTCATGGCTTTCTGGCAAGTGGGCTCCCAATTTTAATAAATGATCAGGTTGGGTCTATCAACCCTGTCCCTTACTTTTGGAAACTCCCCTTCCACATCCAAGCTTGTGAACTCCTGAGCATTTTCCATTCCAGATATGTATTCACAGATTTTCTAACTCTTCTCCTCTAATTGTGTATTACTTGGGGCGAATGTAATGTCAAGGCATTGTTCTGGATGAGAATGGGAAGATTTTTTGCATACACAACAAAATAGAAATACAAGCAGTTCAGAGGAGGCATGGTGCATAGTTGGACAAAATAGAAATACAAAATAGAACAAAATAGAAATACAAGCAGTTCAGAGGAGGCATGGTGCATAGTTGGACTTCCCTTTTGCATTATGTAGTGTAGGAGTTATAAATCTAGCAAATTTTCAATTTAAATAGTTCTCCATGTGTTTGAAAGTTAACAAATATTTGAATTCCTGTCTCCCTTTCTCTGTAGCCTATTCAGCACATGTATTTTTATATGCACATATCAAATCCTACCTGGTACCACACGTACATTCTTGTGAGGTGGATGAATTGGCAGATACAATTTGTGAGAATAGATCACTCATTCTAAACGCTGTTGGAACTGAAAATTCAACCTATGGGTGAGCTTCCTAGTTGAACAACATTATACATAAACCCATGTTCAGTAAAATGAATATTTTTGGATCTGTGGATGATATATATTTCATGATTAATTTAGATTGCCATATATATTGCTACTTTTTAATGTCTGTGTGTGTGTGTGTTATATATATATATATATATATATATATATATATATATATATATATATATACACTCTCCAGATTTTTCAAAATATGAAATATATGTGTCTTATTATACACTCCCTAAATTCATTCATATTCATATATGTGGATTTATGATCAACTTTTCACAAGACTATTATCAGAAATATTCATCCACCTGAAATACATATTTGTTTCCTAGTACTGAAAACAAACTTCAGTGAATGGTGCACACAAATCCTAATATTTCTACAGTAACTCACCCAGTTTAACATCAATGCGTATAGATTCCTATGGGACATGAAGTGTATTTTGACGTTCATTTTTATTCAACTCTGGTACATTACTATTTCTTCAGTTAATGCACATCATAGGATAAATATTTCATCCACAATTTATCAAATTGATAGGCATTTGTTTCACTTTCAATCACTTCCTGATTCAGAACACATGTATTCCTTAATGTTTCTTGACTGCTCGTTTCATGAGACTTCTTTCCAAACACATTATTTTCAATTTCCATTATCGCTTTGAAGCAAATCTCACACACCCGTCTTGATAAACCATTAAAGTAATATTACCATTATATGTATAATTGGTTGGAATTAATGATTGTATATCAATATAAGATTTTCTGCATATTTTCAGATATAAATTCAATCGATTATTTAAAGTGTAATCAGTTATATTATTTATTCACAGTATGGTCTCTTCATGCATTATCTCTACATACATAAACACAGGGTACACCTCTTTGTACCCCCAATATTAATTTATATGTCTTCAAAATATTGCTCCCAGAAATGGTGGAAAAAAATACTCTGTCAACTGATGTACATAAACATTTTATCACAGTAATATTCTGGACACAAAATGCAAAGTTCACACTTATGATTGTACCAAAGACTAAATGGAATGTAAACATGGATTACTAAAAAAATCCATGTCCAATTTGGCTAATGCTCTCAAATGTCAATCCTATTAATGATTACATATTTGTTTCTTCCTAAGATTATATATTCAAATTCAACCCTGTTGAAAATATCTAATACTATCACTCACTTTATACTTTGTCTGATTTCATAATGTCTCTATAGATATCTGCTTTCCTACATATTTTCCCCAGTTCATCATTGTGACTCATTCTTCACATGTGCTGACATTGACATTCACTCACTAACCGAAACCCTGTTGCTAAAGAACTTTTGGTCCAATTCCTATACTCATTCTTTTTTCTAAACTTACTTACTATCTTCCTAATCCACCTACTGTCCCCTTTTGACTGGATATTCTCTTCGACATTCAATCATCCAAGGTACAAGGTCCTATGCCATTTTATATCGATTTATCTGAGACATCTGTGCAGAACATAATTCAAAGCTAAGTGTCACAATCAAAGGCCCAATTCCCTTCTGGGCTTCAAATCTTACCTAGATTTCTGTTTTCATACTTACATTTCACCTATTTATTCTTGTAAATATCGCAGATTCCCAATACCATTATTCATCCTGCAGAATGATTCCTAACTCAAATCGAATATGTTATTAATCCTAACCATACACTCTTCCATCAATCTAACTTTACAAAAGAGTAAGGACACAGTTTGTCTTACAATACAGGAATGTAGGGGATCTTCCACCTGCTGAGAACCTCAAAGGTCCTTACAGAAATGATCCCTGGAGAAGATGTTGACAGCTATGGAGGACCTGAGAGAGAAAAATTCATTTTCCATGGAAAACAACCAGGTCAAAATGAAGGGATGTGTCTGAATCAGCCTCTCTCTTCTTAATGTAGAGTAGTTGGACCAAATCAGGCATGTGTGGAGAGCTGTTCCCGGGTGCCGATTTTTGATATAAAATTCTTAGCTTGAAGTGTCACAGTAAGTAGGGGCAGGCTCCATCTCATGGGAACCTAGGAAACAACTTTTAGGACAAAGTGTTTGCCAAGGCAGTGACCTCATTCAGTTTCTGAATGAAGTGACCTACCTCACTTCTTTGGTGATGGAACTCTCTGAACTGGGGATCCAAGAAGCCAGGCACCCAGAGTCAGTCCCAGTCCCAATCCCAGTGGGCTCACATGTTTGTATTTACCAAGGACAGAGTCAGACTTTCTTGGTACCTACTGATGTGAGGATGGCCAAATGCCAGGAGAGCTCTGAAGAGGGCCAGTTCATGAGAAAGCAGGCAGTGTCTCACCACTGGTTCCTGAAAACTTCACTGAGTTGGCCAAGGAGACCAGATCTGAGAGAGTTTCCCAATACTATTATTCATCCCGAAGAATGATTCCTAACCCAAATTGAACATGTTATTAAACCTAACATACACTGTTCCCTCAATCTAACTTTACAGAAGAGCGGGGACAGTGTTGGTCTTACAATACAGGAATGTAGGGGATCTTCCACCTGCTTAGAAACTCAAAGGTCCATGCAGAAATCATTCCTGGAGAAGATGTAGGCAGCTATGAAGGACTTGAGAGAGCAAAAGTCATCTTCCATGGCAAACAACCTGGTCAGGATAAAGGAGTGTATCTGAATCAGCCTCTCTCTTATTAATGTAGAGAAGATGGATCAAACCAGGCCTGTGTGGAGAGCTATTCCTGAGTGCCTATGGTTTATATACCATTCTAACTTGTGAAAGTGTCACAGGAAGTAGGGGCATCCTCCATCTCAAGAGACCATAGGAAGCAACTGTTAGGACAAAGTGGTTGCCAAGGGAGTGACCTCTTTCAGTTTCTGAAGGAAGTGACCTCACGTCACTTCCTTGGTGTTGGAACTCTCTGAACTTGGGATCCAGGAAGCCAGGCACCCATTGCCAGTCCCAGTCCTACTCCTAGTGGGCTCACTTCTTTGGATTTACCAGAAACAGAGTCAGTCTTTCATGGTACCTACTGATGTGGGGATGGCCAAATGCCAGAAGAGCTCTGAAGAGGGGCCTTTCCTGAGAAAGCAGGTAGTGGCTCATGCTGGCTCCTGAAATCTTCGCAGAGTTGGCCACGAAGACCAGATCTGAGACAAGACAGGCTATTTTTGGGGAACATAGTATGACCCACCAGTCAGAGAATACTCCAGATAGTCACAGATGTACTTGGGGGAAGAAGGGCCTTTGTGGGTGTTGGTGTGGGATTCTTTTTTTGTCTCATGTTCTGAGAGTAGGTTAACCAGTACCCTGGTTATTAATTGGTAGTTACATTATGCTTATAGACCCCAGAACTCAGGACAGGTAGAAAAAATAAATAGAACCATTAAATAGACCTTTACGAAATTACTCTTAGAGACCTGCATAAAAGATTGGACTATGCTCCTGCCTTATCCACTGTTTCATGCAAGAAATACTCCCTCTGTTTCTTTGTGTAACCTCACCACCTGTGAAATTCTCTATGGTGCCCTTCCTCCAGTAAGGGACCTAACCCCAACTCTAAGACCTAAGGATCCCTTCCACACCCCCTAGCTTGACAGACTTAAAGCTCTTGAAAGAACTCATTGATATCTGTTCAAACAGCTGGCCACGGCCTACCAAACTGGGGACAAGGGGACTCCACTTCAATATAATGTAAGAGACTTCATCTACATAAGAAGACATCAGGTTTCATTCCTCGAACCCCGATGGAAAGGAACATACCAGGGACTACTTATAACACCTACATCAGTAAATGTATACGGAATCAATTCCTGGATCCATGCCTCTCATCTCAAGCCTGCGCTCTGTCCAGACTCTTGCTGGAAACTGGAAATGACTAGTAACCCTTTCAAATTGTGTATTCACCATATGAATAAGGCTATAGACTCTCCCCTTGGCCACCAGTAGTCCTAAACCTCATCAGGTGGTTCATCAGCGATGGCTGATCACAAATCCTACTAGAGAAGAAGTATGGTCTATCTCGCTTACAGCCCCCATAGGGACCTGGTGGCCATCTCTCCACCCAGACATTTGTCAGCTGGCTATAGGTTTTTCCTATTGGGATATATCTGATAAAGTGGATCCCACTAAAATTCTATTAAATACCTTCTGTATCATCGATAATGGAAACAAACATTATGGATGTAGGGACACGCGAGCAAGATGCAGGTTGGCTAGCCCAGATTACTATGTTTGCATGGCAGACTATCAAAGCCACAAAGAGCCACGGCTGTGAGGGGAAAAAGCCAACTTCTTCTGTAAGTCATGGGGATGTTAGCATACAGGGACTGCCTGGTGGAACCCAAACTCCCCATCAAATTCAGTACACAGCATTGGCCATATTACCAATTAGACAACCAAAACCGATGGACCCCAGAAGGCTCTCTAGATCCTCAAATTATGCATGACATTTTTAACTTCTACAAGTGATCAAAAGGGTGGAAGGAGATTCCCCTATGTGAAGACCTTTTCCCTCCTTCACTCACGTCCTGAACTATGCTTCTCCAATAGTTCCTAACCCTCAGCCTTCTGCTCCAGACTCTCTGCTTTCACTCCCACCTGAGCAACCTGATTTCTCCCCTCCATTTACTAGATCAAAAAACCAAACCTCGGCCGGTTCTCAGACAATTGCGCCCTTGCTGAGGTATCAGGTACTGAGGTACCCCTCCACCCACTCAGTCCTCTTTTCTCCAGTAAGTGCCCAGAGCAGGTCCCATCAGGTCCTCTTACCAGCTAACCCAAAGCTCAAACCAGCTGAGGAGATCCCTCAGACCACTATCCAAGATGTAATAAAAGTGACCTTTAAAGTTGCCTTGTCATCACTGAAAACAGGTGACTAAGAATTTAAAGTCCCTCACAGGCTTTTTGGGATACTCACTCCTGTCGTCCCCTCTGCTCTACCTGTTCTACTGCTCAAGTTTTTGTTGCCAGGAAAATCACAAACCCCTTTCCCAATATTCTTTTACATCTCTCCTTCCTAATTCTCAGATAAACGGAGCTGCTCTCAGCCTTGCTTTCCACGTCTTTCCCCTCTTCACCAGGCCCACAGAAAAGTCTTATATGACCTTCTCCAGAAGTCTTCACCATTGCTGACTTTAGGACTTTCAGCAAAAGAGTCCCTATAAAAGAATTCAATGTAGATAAACTCCGTGTTTTTATGTCGCCCTGTTCTACTTGGCCAGTGGCTGGAAAAATCAGCACTCCTAAGCTAGACACCCCCTTACGAGTTTTTCACAAAATAAGTGAACAAGGCCTCTGGCCTTGAGCTGGGGATTCTCAGAGATGGCTACAATTCTAAGTAAAGAAGTTACCAACTAGGCTCCATGGTAACAGCTGGCAGGGAGAAAAAAAAGAGAAAAAAAAAAAGCTCTCCCTGTCCCAAGTGTCCTTGAAAAGTTAACTTGCCGAGAACAGAGGAAAAAATAACAGAAACAAAAACTGCTTTTTGTGAACTTCTGCAGACTGTGAACTTCTGAGCCCCTTCCCTTACATGTTGGGTACAAATTCTGAAACTACCTAAACTTGGGGCTCAGAAGATTAATTGATTACAACAGAAGCAATACCCTCTAAATCCGTTTGCAACCAAATAGGGCTGTTTCCCTGTCTTCGGTGCTATCTTAGATTCCTTTCCTTTTCCGTACCTACAACAGTATAATTCTATATACTTAAACATTGTTTATGTTTTCATGAAATGGTCAACAGATGTGATTAATTATGTAATGGTGCAGATGTTTCCCAGAGTGTTCTAGGATGATGCATGTTCATTTAAAGATCAAATCGGAGGGCATACAACCTGTTTCCACCGGGAACCTGTATCTCTCACTTTAGCCATCCTATTAGGAATAGGAGTTGCTGCAGGAGTGAGCACAGGAACCCTAGTCCATGGGACACAACAAATGACCCAATTAGAAGCAGCAATAGACCAAAAATTAAAGATAATAAAACCTCCATCACAGCTTTACAGGAATGTTTAACCTCTCTCTCTGAAGTTGTTTTACAGAACAGGCGAGGGTTAAACCTTCTCTTCATGAGAGAAGGGGGACTTTGTGCTGCATTGAGGGAAGAAGGTTGTTTTTATGCCGACCATACTGGAATTGTATAAGAACCTATGAGTATATTAAGAAAATGCCTTTAAGAGTGTCAACGAGAGAGAGAGGCCCAAAAAGGGTGGTTTGAGTCTTGGTTCACACAGTCCCTCTGGTTAACTATGCTTTCATAAGCCCAGGCCTGTCCATTAATAATCCTCATATTATTGCTAACTGTAGGACCCTGTTGGCTCAACCATGTAGTTTCCTTTCTCAAAGCTCAAATTGGACAATTTAAACTTATGGTAATCAGACAACAATATACCCCACTAGGAGACATAAAATGTGACACCCTTCAATGATCACTTTCATGATTAAAAGTAACCAGAAGAAGAATTGGGGAATAAAAAGTTAATAAAATAGGTACTTGTCACTTCCTATTTTTCTGTATGCTTAATAAAACACTGTTGAAATCTTGAGAACTGTTTGCTAATCTTGTTCCCAGAATGTGCTGTCCCCAACTGCCAAACTGCAGAATGTACTCCATCATCCCGTTGAAAGCAAACTGCCCACTCTCCCTGACGCATCAATAAATTTCCCTCCCTGCCCTCTCCAAGGAAAGTATATAAGCTCTGTTTAAGCTGTTCTCAGGACTCTCTGCTCTATTCAAGTGAGCTCTGAGCCCCAGCATGCTGGACCCTCAATAAACCCTTTGTTGTTGCATGAGACAGTCTCTTGGTGGTCTCTTCCTCCTATGCCTGCCCGATCATTACAATATTCCAACTCTATATTCTTATAAATATCTCAGGTTCCCAATACCATTATTCATCCAGCAGAATAATTCCTAACCCATATCAAACATGTTATTAAACATAACCATACACTCTTCCCTCAATCTAACTTTACAGAAGAGCAGGCACAGAGTTGGTATTACAATACAGGAATGTAGGGGATTGTTCATCTGCTGAGAACCTCAAAGACGCATGCAGATATGATCACTGGAGAAGATGTAGGCAGCTATGAAGGACCTGAGAGAGCAAAAGTCATCTTCCATGGAAAACAACCTGGTCAGTATGAAGGGTTGTGTCTGAATCAGGCTCTCAAATTTTAATGTAGAGAAGATGGACCAAACCAGGCCTGTTTAGAGAGTTGTTCCCGGGTGCCTATGGTTGATATACCATTCTAACTTGTGAAACTGTCACAGGTAGTAGGGGCAGCCTGCATCTCATGGGACCCTTGGAATCAAATGTTAGGACAAAGTGGTTGCCAAGGCAGTGACCTCATTCAGTTCCTGAAGGAATTGACCTCACCTCACTTCCTTGTTGATGGAACTATCTGAACTTGGGATCCAGGAAGCCAGACACACAGAGCCAGTCCCAGTCCCAGTCCCAGTGGTCTCACTTGTTTGGATTTACCAAAGACAGAGTCAGTCTTTCTTGGTACCTACTGATGTGAGGATGGCAAAATGCCAAGAGAGCTCTGAAGAGGGGCCTTTCCTGAGAAAAAGGTAGTTGCTCAATGCTGGCTCCTGACAACTTTACAGAGTTGGCTAAGGAGGACAGATCTGAGAGAGAACATGCCATTTAAAGGGAACATACTGTGGCCCACTAGTCAGAGGACACTCCAAATAGTCTCAGAATTACTTAGGGAAAGGAGGTGCCTTTATGGGTGTAGGTGTAGGTTTGTGGTTTTCACTTGTTCTGAGAATAGGTATCAAAGGCGGTTTGTTTGGATTGAGTGAACTCTTTCTGGTAAATACTTTGACAAGGCGAGTGTTTTTATGTCTGTATATAAAACGGTGTTCGTGGTTGTAGACATAAGAAGAGAGAATGCATCAATGGATGTGTCCTGTCTAGTAGAAAGCTTGCCAGCCTTCATACTGCCCAATTTATGAATGGACTGCTACTTGACTTATGGATGGGCAACATCTGCTATCCTCCAAAGTTCCTGTTTTCTTCCTGAATTCTGGCCTCTCTAAAGAATAGGCTCATGCTTTTGTGCCCAAGATATGTACCACCTCCAAGCTCTGTGACATGGACATGTACTGGATACCTGAAGGGAATGACGAGCTTCTTAGAAAACTCAGATATCAGTATGACCAGTAAAGTCTCAGTGGAGAAAGCCTGCTTTGTGCCTTTTGCTTACCTATTGTTTTATTGCCCTGAATGTCAGGAAGGACTCTGCCTCAGGCCTCCCCTTTGTGAAGCCTGAAGAAAAGAGTTCTCAAATTGAAATGAATGGGCATCACCTGTGGCTCTGTGCTTAATTGCTTTGGAAAGGGATGTGTCTGAATCAGCCTCTTGGCACTGTGTGAGGCTGTGGCTTAGATTCTCAGCACTAGATGGATCCAAAGAAATATCTCATGTGTGCATCCAATACAAAAATGGCTAAAAGAGCAGATATTGTAGATGAAGTCTCTCGCCTTCCTATGTAAAGTTCCTGACCTCCATTAAGTGAGAATAGTGATACTTTGCGTCAAATGAGATATTTAAAGCCCTGTAGAGGCTAGCCTATAGGTGCATGTGTTTTCTCATGATTCCAGTTCACATAAAGAATCTAAACCGCACAGTAATTTGGCCTCAAATTGGAGAAGCAAAGCAGCATTAACGGCATGCCTATTTGATCACTCTTGGTTAACAGGAAGGGTGTCTAGGCCACACAGACTTTAGGAAAATGAGGGAAAAAGGGAGCTTATTTTGGACACTGTTGTGGGCTGCGCCCCTCATGGAAACCTGCTACCAGAGGTAATGATTAGTGTCTATATGGAAGAAGATGAGGGCCATGTGGGAGTGTTTTGGTTTTAATTGTGGACATTTGTATCGTGGTTGGAAGAGATGACTGGGTCCACCTGGGCTTGAACTCTGGTGTGACTCCCATTAGAGACTGAGTTCTGGAACTGACCTCAGAGCAGTATTGCCATAAATTTTGTCGGGATTTTATTAGGCCACGCATGAGAGTGACCCTTGGAAACTGAGATCTAAGGCCAGTGTGGATTTCCACAGAGCACTGGGAATCTCAGCCAGGATATAACATGATTTTATTTTTAAAGACTTGGCAGCCATAGTTGAGAGTCAAAACACACATGGAACTCACATTGTAGACCTCAATGGGTCTGGCTTCATGTGACCTTTTGGCCACTCTTTGGGAAGACTTGCCTGTGAGAGTTCTTCAGAGCATTCATTGAAATGAGCTTCCTCACCATTTAATGGTTCCTGAATTAATTGAAACCCATAGTGCCTCCAACTTCATCCTTGAAAAATGGCTAGATAAATACCATGAAATTTTTGAAATTCCCATGACCAGGTGGCACTGGAGAAACTTTGGATGTCCTGTTGCTGATCATGAGTATACCAGACGGTGCCTTGATTGACTGGGTTTCATGAAAATGGTGTAGATCAGATATGCCAGTAAGTTGGAGCCTGCTGAGCAGTGGGCCTAGAGCAATGTTGGGCAGGTGTGTGACACAAAATATGCACTGGGGCCATTTCGATCTGCCATTGGCTTCCAAATGCCTTGTGACTGACAGGATGCAGCCAGCAGACCCTTATTTGTAAAGGCATCTTGTTATATGGAGAGTTTTGACCCTGTCCCTTACTTTTGGAAACTCCTCTACCACCTCCAAGTTTGTGAACTACTGATCATATTCCATCCAGATTTGTATTCTCAGAATTCCTAACTCTTTTTCCCTAATTGTGTCTTACTTGGGGTGAAAGTATTGTCAAGGCATTGTTCTGGATGAGAGTGGGAAAAATTTTGTGTAGCACATATTTGCATACACATTGGATTCATTTTCCAATTTTCCATTCAGAATACTAAATCCCTGACACTAACATATACCCTATTAGACTCTGACTACTAATCCTAATATGGTGGAGTAAAATAACCCAAACGGAATAGAAATACAAGCAGTTCAGAGAAGGCATGGTGTGTAGTTGGAATTGTGTTTTGCATTATATTGGGTAGAAGGTATAAACTAGTTAATTTTTTTATTGAAAGAGTTCTCCATGTGTTTTTAAAGTAAACAAATGTATGAATTCGTGTCTCCCTTTCTCCGTAGCATATTCAACACATGTATTTTTATATGCACATACAGAATCCTACCTGGTACCACTCGTACAATCTTGTGAGGTGGCTTACTTGGAAGATACAAATTGCGAGAAGACATCACAGCTCCTAAACACTGTTGGAACAGAAAATTAAACCTATGGGTGAGCTTCCTAGATGAACAACATTATACATAAATCCATGATCAGTAAAATGAATATTTTTGCATCTGTGGATGATTTATATTTCATGGTGAATTTCGATTGGCATATATATTGCTACTTTTTAATGTCTGTGTGTATATATATATATATATATATATATATATATATATATATATATATATATATATATACAGTCTCCAGATTTTTCAAAATATGAAATATATGTGTCTTATTACACACTTCCTAAATTCATTCATATTCATGTATGTGGATTTATAATCAAATTTTCACATGATTATTCTCAGAAATATTCATCCACCTGAAATACATATTTTTTCCTACTAGTGAAAACTAACTTCAGTGAATGTTGCATACAAATCCTAATATTTCTACAGTAACTGACCCAGTTTAACATCAATGCGAGTAGATTCCAATGGGACATGCTGTGTGTTTTGACGTTCATTTTTATTCAACACTGGTACATTATGATTTCTTCAGTTTATGCACATCATAGGATATATTTTTCATCCACAGTTTCGCAAATTTATAGGCATTTGTTTCACTTTCAATCAATTCCTTCTTCAGAACACATGTATTCATCCATGTTTCTTGACTAGTCTTTTCATGAGACTTCTTTACAAAACACATTATTTTCAATTTTCATAATCATTTTTGAAGTGAAACTCAGACACCGTTCATGATAAACAATAACACTAATATTAACAATAGATGTATAACTGGTTGGAATGAATGATTTTATATCAATATAAGATATCTTAAATATTTTCAGATATCAATTCCATCCATTATTTAAAGTGGAATCAGCTATATTATTTATTCACAGTGTGGTCAATTCATGCATTATCTCTATATTCATAGACACAGGGCACACCTCTTTGTACAACCAATACTTATGTATATGTCTTCTAAATATTACTGCCAGAAATGGTGTAAGAAATACTCATGTCACCAGATCTACATACACATTTTATCACAGTAATATTCGGGACACAAAAAGTAAATGTCACACTTATGATTGTACCGGAGTCTGAATGGAAAGTGAACATGGATTACTAAAAACATTCCTGTCCATGTTGCCTAATCCTCTCAATTATCAATCCTGTTGGTGACTACATATTTGTTTCTTCCAGAGATTATATATTCAAACTCTACCCTGTTGAAAATGCCTAATCATATCACTCACTTTATACTTTGCCTGATTTCATTATGTCTCTATTGATATGTGGTTTCCTACATATTTTCCCCAGTTCATCATTGTGACTGACCCTTCACATGAAGTTATGTTTACTTTCACTCTCTAACCAAAACACTATTGCGATAGAACATATATTCCAAATCCTATATTGACACTTCTTCCTAAACCTACTATCTACCTAATCCTACCGACTATCCGTTTTTGACTGGATGTTCTCTTCGACATTCAATCATCCAAGGTACAAAGTTCTATGCCATTATATATCTATTTTTCTGAGACATCTGTGCACAATGTAAATCAAAGTTAAGTATCCCAATCAAGGGCCCAATGCCCTCTAGGCTTCAAAATTACCTAGATTTCTGTTTTTATTCATATATTTAACCTCTATATTTTTATAAATATCGCAGGTTCCCAATACCATTATTCATCCCGCAGAATGATTCCTAACCCAATTCAAACATTTTATTAACCCTAAGAATACACTGTTCCCTCAATCTAAATTTAATGAAAAGCAGGGACAGAGTTGGTCTTACAAGACAGGAATGTAGGGGATCTTCCACCTGCTGAGAACTTCAAAGATCCATGTAGAAATGAACCCTGGAGAAGATATAGTCATCTATGAAGGACCTGAGAGAGCAAAAGTCATCTTCCATGTCAAACACCGTGGTCAGGATGAAGGGATGTGTCTGAATCAGCCTCTCTCTTCTTAATGTAGAGGAGAAGGACCAAACCAGGCCTGTGTGGATAGCTATTCCCGGGTTCCTAAGGTTGACATACCATTCTAACTTGTGAACATTTCAGAGGAAGTAGGGGAACCCTCCATCTAATGGGACCCTTGGAAGCAACTATTAGGACAAAATGGTTTACAAGACAGTGAATTCATTCAGTTCCTGAAGGAAGTGACCTCACCTCACTTCCTTCGTGATGGATCTCTCTGAACTTGGGATCCTGGAAGCCAGGCACACAGAGCCAGTCCCAGTCCCAGTCCCAGTGGGCTCACTTGCTTGGATTTACCAAAGACAGAGTCAGTCTTTCTTTGTTCCTACTGATATTATGATGCCAAAAGCAAGGAGAGCTCTGAAGAGGGGCCTTTCCTGAGAAAGCAGGTAGTGGCTCAAAATTCCCTTCTGACAACTTAAAAGGGTTGGCCAAGTAGACCAGATCTGAGACAGGACAGGACACTTCGGGGAAACATTGTATGGCCCACCAGTCAGAGGACACTCCGTAGAGTCACAGACCTACTTGGGGGAAGGAGGTGACTTTGTGGGTGTGGTTGTGGGTTTATGATTTTGTCTCATCTTCTGAGAATAGGTAGGAAAGGCGGTTAGTTTTTGTTTTTTTTTTTTTTTTTTGGAGTGTACTGTTTCTAGTAAGTCGTTTGACAAGGCGAGTGTTTCTATGTCTGTGTATTCCACTGTGTCCATGGTTGTATACATTAGAAACGAGAATGCATCAATGTATGTGTCCTGTCTAGTAGAAAGTTTTCAGTATTAGGAAACAAATATGTATTTCAGGTGGATTAATATTTCTGAGAACATTCTTATGAAAAGTTGAATATAAATCCACATTCATGAACATCAATGAATTTAGGGAGTATATAATAAGACACATACATTTCATATTTTGAAAAATCTGGAGAGTTTATACATATATATATATGCACACACACACACACGTATACATTAAAAAGTAGCAATATATATGCCAATCGAAATACATCATGAATTACATATCATCCACAAATCCAAAAATCTTCATTTTTCTGAGCATCGATTTATGTATAATGTTGTTCAACTAGGGAGCTCACCCATAGTTTGAATTGTAAGTTCCAACAGCATTTAGGAGGAGTGATCCCTTCTCACAATTTGTATTTGCAAAGTCAGCAACCTCACAAGTATGTACATGTGATACCAGGTAGGATTCTATATGTGAATATAAAAATGCATGTGCTGAATAGGGTACAGAGAAATGGAGACAGGAATTCTCATATTTGTTAACTTTAGAAACACATGGAGAAGGGAGGGGCAGAGCCGCCAACCGCTCCTGTAAGGTAGGCGGACCTGCGAGCCACCCGTAGAACAGGCCTAGCGGCCCGCCATCGTGAAAGACACATCACCCTGGTTGGGGGTTGGGCAGAGCCACTGCACGCGTGCAAGGAACGCGGACATGCAACCCACAGGCAGAACAGGCCCAGACACCCGCGGAGGGGCAGAGACACCCCTTGTGACTTCAAAATAGGTGAACCTGCGACCCACCAGCTGAAGCGGCCCAGCTGCCTTCAGAGGGGCAGAGCCGGCCCCCGCGCCTGCGAAGTAGGTGGACCTGCGAACACCGACAGACCAGGTGCTAGGCCCCGCCAGGGTGCTAGACACATAACCAGGTTTGGGGAGGGGCCGAGCCGCTGCCCGTGCCTGCAAAGCAGGTAGACCTCTCACCCAGAGGCAGAACAGACCCAGCGACCTACCAGCGTGGTAGACACATCGCCCCGGTTTGGGGGGGGGCAGAGATGCCACTCACGCCTGCAATGTAGACAGCCCTGCAACCCACAGACAGAAGAGGCCCAGCGGAGCGCGGAGGGGCAGAGCCGACGCCTGTGCCTGCAAGGTAGCTGGACCTGTTACCCACTGGCTGAACAGGACCAGCACCCGCAGAGGGGTAGATCAACTGCCCGCTCCTGCAAGGTAGGCGGACCAGCTACCAAGAGGCAGAACAGGCCCAGCGGCGTGCTGGTGTGGTAGGCACATTGCCCCAATTGGAGGAGGGGCAGAGCCGCTGCTTACGCCTGTGAGGGAGACTTTTCAAGAATACAATAGCAATATAAACATTTAGGGGTAAAATTCAATAACACAAAAGTTTCACCAAGCCGAAAAAAACGTGAACAGTAGGGAAAGACAAGGAAAGAAAGGACCACAAGCAACGCAGGTCAACTCAACATTAGAAGAGGTAATATCTGCAGCATATGGAATGTCAGATAAAGAATCAGGATATACTTGCTTCAGATGATCTGAAGTCTCCAGGGAGACATTAGACAGCAAAATCAGACAATGAAAGATCACTTTGACACTGAATTACAAAAACAAATCCAAGAAGCAAAAGATCAACTATACAGGGAGATAGAGGTTATAAAAAACACACAAACAGAAATCATAGAAATGCAGGAAGCAATAAACCAACTTAAAAACTCAATTGAGAATACTACCAGCAGAATAGATCACTTAGAACAATGAAGACAAAGTATTTCAACTTGAAAAGAACATAGAAAGCTCAGCAAGACTGTTAAGAAACCATGAGCAGAACATCCAAGAAATATGGGATAACATGAAGAGACCAAACTAAAGAGTAATTGGGATACAGGAAGGTATACAGGTCCAAACCACAGGATTGAGCAATCTATTCAATGAAATAATATGAGAAAACTTTCCAGACATGAAGAATGAGACAGAATCCCAAATCCTAGAAGCCTACAGGACGCCAAATGTGCAAAATCATAAGAGATAAACACCGAGACATATTATAATGAAGATGCCAAACATACAGAATAAAGAGAGAATTTTAAAAGCTACAAGAGAAAGGAAGCAGATTACATTTAGGGGTAAACCAATCAGGATAACAGCTGATCTTTCAACACAGACTCTGAAAGCTAGAAGATCCTGGAATAACATTTTTCAATCACTGAAAGAAATTGGGTTCCAACCAAGAATTGTGTATCCAGCGATTTTAAGCTTCAGGATGGAAGATGAAATTAAAACCTTCCATGATAAACAAAAGTTAAAAGAATTTGCAGCTAGAAAACCATCTCCTCAAAAGATCCTTGGCAAAACATTATAGGAAGACCAAATGGAAAATAACAATAAAAACCAACAGTGGGAGGTAGTACAGTAAAGGGGCGAAAAATAATCAAAGAGAAAAACAAACCATGTTTAGTAACATAAATAAACAAATATGGCTGGAAGAACAACACATATTTCAAAAATAACCCTAAATGTTAATGCCTTAAACTCACCAATTAAGAGACACAGGCTAGTAGAATGGATCACGAAAGAAGACCCAAAAATTTTCTGCCTACAGGAGACACATTTGATAGGAAAAGACATATATAGACTAAAGGTGAAAGGTTGGGAGAAATCATATCACTCATATTGACTTCGGAAACAAGCAGAAGTGTCCATACTCATATCAAATAAAATAGATTTCAAGACAAAGTTAATCAAAAGGGATAAAGAGGGACACTACATATTGCTCAAGGGAACCATACACCAACAAGACATAACAATCATAAATACATGTGCCCCAAACAATGGTTCAGCTATGTTAATCAAACAAACTCTTCTCAAGTTCAAGAGTCTGGTAGACCACCATACAATAATCATGGGAGATTTCAACACACCTCTCTCACTACTGGACAGATATTCCAAACAAAAGTTGAATTAGGAAACTATAGAACTCAATAACACAAATAATAACCTAGACTTAATTAACATATATAGAATATACCACCCAACATCAAGCAGTTACACTGTTTTCTCAGCAGCACATGGATACCTCTCAAAAATAGATCATATATTATGTCACAGAACAACTCTTAGACAATATAAAGGAGTATAGATAATACCAGGCATCTTATCTGATCGTAATGGAATGAAACTGAAAATCAACAATAAAAGAAGGAAGGAAAATTCATGCATCACTTGGAGAATGAACAATACGTACTGAATGATCAATGGGTTATTGAAGACATCAAGGAGAAAAATAAAAAAAATTCTTAGACATAAATGAAAAAGACAGACAGAACATATCAGAATCTATGGGACACATTGAAAGCAGTTCTAAGTGGAAAATTCATTGCTTGGAGTTCTTTCCTTAAAAAAAGAAAAAAAAAAACAACAACAAATAAATGATCTCATAGTTCATTTCAAAATCCTAGAAAAAGAAGAGCAAAACAACAGAAAAAGAAGTAGAAGGCAAGAAATAATTAAAATCAGAGCTGAAATTAATGAAATCGAAACAAAAGAAACAATTGAAAAAATTGAAAATACTAAAAGTTGAAAAATTAATAAAATCGACAGACTCTTAGCCATGTTAATGAAGAGAAGAAGAGAGGGAACTCAAATTACTATCATAAGGGATGAAAAAGGCAATATCACAACAGACACTTCTGAAATACAGAAGATAATCAGAAATTATATTAGAAGATAGTGAAGGCATCAATAAATTTCTTAAGTCATATGATCTGCCCAGATTGAGTCAGGAGGATATAGACAACCTAAGCAGACCAATATCAATTGAGAAAATAGAAGAAACCATCCAAAGACTACCAACTAAGAAAAGCCCAGGACCGAATGGGTATACAGCAGAGGAGGCCAATATCACCCTGATTCCTAAACCAGACAAAGACCCTTCAAAGAAACAAATATACAGACCAATCTCTCTAATGAACCTAGATGCAAAAATCCTCAATAAAATTCTGGCGAATCAGATACAAAAACATATTTAAAAAATTGTGCAACATGATCAAGTAGGATTCATTCCTGGGATACAAGGCTGGTTCAATATACGGAAATCAATAAATGGTATTCACCACATCAATAGACTTAAAAATAAGAACCATATGATTGCCCCAATAGATGCAGAAAAAGCATTCAATAAAGTACAGCATCCCTTTATGTTTAAAACTCTAGAAAAACTGGGATAACAGGAACATACCTCAATATTGTAAAAGCAATCTATGCTAAGCCTTAGGCTAGTATCATTCTGAATTGAGAAAAAATTGAAGGCATTCCCTCTAAAATCTGGAACAAGACAGGGATGCCCTCTCTCACGATTTCTGTTCAACATAGTTCTCGAACACTGGCCAGAGCAATTAGACAAATGAAAGAAATTAAAGGCATAAAAATAGGAAAAGAAGAACTTAAATTATCACTATTTGCAGATGACATGATTCTATACCTAGTAGACCCAAAAGGGTCTACAAGAAACTATTAGAGATAATAAATGAATTCAGCAAAGTGGCATGATATAAAATCAACAATCATAAATCAAAAGCATTCCTGAATATCAGCAACAAATCCTCTGAAACGGAAATGAGGACAACCACTCCATTGAGAGTATCCTCAAAAAAAATAAAATAAAATATTTGGTTATCAACGTAACAAAAGATGTGAAAGACTTACACAATGAAAACTACAGAACCCTAAAGAGAGAAATAGAAGAAGATCTTACAAGATGGAAAAATATACCCTGTTCATGGATAGGCAGAATTAACATCATCAAAATGGCGATATTACCAAAAGTTCTCTATAGGTTTAATGCAATGCCAATCAAAATCCCAACGGCATTTCCTGTAGAAATAGATAAAACAATTATGAAATTCATATGGAATAATACAAGACCCAGTATAGCAAAGACAACTCTAAGCAGGAAGTGTGAATCAGGCGGTATAGCGATACATGTCCTCAAACTATACTACGGAGCAATAGTAACAAAAAGAGCATGGTACTGGTACCAAAACTGGCGGGTGGACCAATGGTACAGAATAGAGGACACAGAAATCAATCCACAAAATTACAGCAATCTTATATTTGATAAAGGAGCTAAAAGCATAAACTGAAGGAAGGATAGCATCTTCAACAAATGGTGCTGGAAAAACTGGAATTACATATGTAAGAAAATGAAACTGAATCCCTTTCTCTCGCCATGCACAAAAGTTAACTCAAAATGGATCAAGGAGCTTGATATCAAATCAGCGACACGGCATCTGATAGAAGAAAACTTTGGCTATGATCTACATACTGTGGGGTCGGGCTCCAAATTCCTCAATAGGACACCCATAGCATAAGAGTTAATAATTAGAATCTACAAACAGGACTTACTCAAACTAAATAGATTTTTCTCAGAAAAAGAAACAATAAGAGAGGTAAAAAAGGAGCCTACATCCTGGGAACAAATCTTTACTCCTCACACTTCAGATAGAGCCCTAATATCCAGAGTTATACAAAGAACTCAAAAAATTAAACAATAAGCAAATGAATTACCCAATCAACAAATGGGCCAAGGACCTGAACAGACACTTCTCAGAGGAGGACATACAATCAATCAATAAGTACATCAAAAAATTCTCACCATCTCGAGCATTCAGAGAAATGCTAAACTAACCCACCCTAAGATACCATCTCACTGCAGTAAGCTTGGCAGCCATTATGAAGTCAAACGACAACAAGTGCTGGCGAGGATGTGGGAAAAAGGGTACACCTGTACATTGCTGGTGGGACTGCAAATTGGTGCAGCAAATTTGGAAAGCAGTATGGAGATTTCTTGGAAACTTGGGAATGGAACCGCCATTTGACCCAGCAATTCCCCTTCTCGGTCTAATCCCTATAGACCCAAAAAGTGCATGCTACAGGGACACTGATAAATCTATGTTCATAGCAGCACAATTCACAATAGGAAGACTGTGGAACCAACCTAGATGCCCTTCAATAGATGAATGGATTAAAAAAAATGTGGCATTTATACACAATGGAGTATTACTCTGCATTAAAAAATGACAAAATCATACAATTTGCAGAGAAATCGATGGCATTAGAACGTATTATGCTACGTGAAGATAGCCAATCACTAAAAAACAAATGCCAAACGTTTTCTTTGATATAAAGAGAGTAACTAAGAACAGAGTTGGGAGGAAGAGCATGAGAAGATGATTAATATTAAACAGGGATGAGAGGTGGGAGGGAAAAGAAAAGAGAAGGAAAATTACATAGAAATGGAAGGAAACCCTCACGGTTATACAAAATTAAATACAAGATGAAGAGAGGTGAAAGGGGACAAAAACAAGTGGAAGAAATGAATTACAATAGATGGGGTAGAGAGAGAGGATTGGAGGGGAGGGGATGGGAGATAGTAGAGGACAGGAAAGGCAGCAGAATACAACAGACACTAGTATAGCAATATGTAAAATAGTGGATGTGTAACTGATGAGATACTGCAATCTGTATACGAAGAAAAATGGAAGTTCATAACCTACTTGAATCAAAGTGTGAAATATGACATGTCAAGAACTATGTAATGTTTTGTAGAACCAACAATAAATATTAAAAGAAAAAAAACACATGGAGAACTATTTCAATGAAAAATTGACTAGGTTTATAACACCTACAATTTATCATGCAAAAGGCAAGTCCAACTATACACCATGCCTCTTCAGAAGTGCTTGTATTTCTATTCTGTTTGGGTTATTTTTCTTCATCATATTAGGATTAGTAGTCAGAGTTTGGTAGGGTATGCGTTAGTGTCAGGGATTCAGTCTTTGGAATGGAAAATTGGAAAATGAATCCAATGTGTATGCAAATATGTGCTACACAAAAATCTTCCCACTCTCATCCAGAACAATGCCTTGACGTTACCTTCACGCCAAATAAGAAACAATTAGAGGAGAAGAATTAGAAAATCTGTAAATACATATCTGGAATGGAAAATATTCAGGAGTTCACAAACTTGGAGGTGGTAGAGGAGTATCCCAAAGTAAGGGACAGGGTAAACACTCCACAAACATGGAGGTCTGCTGGCCTAAAGACTTCTAGAGAAACTGCCTCTGAGGATGGGCACTTGAAATATATGTTGTCAGTAGCTTTAGCTTCCTTTGTAGTGAGATCATCAAAGCTGGGTCTGCATCTATGTGACCTGGAGGACATTCGTTCTTGCTTTCCAATACACATGAGGCAGCAGTGCTGAATTCTCTCTTCGTATGTAAACTGTGGCCACTGGGGTCTAAGTGTCTCCCTGTGTGGACTGTGAAGCCTTTTGTTCATCCTCCATTTTCGTAGAGTTTCCTGCTGCAGCACTGAGAGTTTGGTATTTGCCTCACAAAATACAAGGAGTTCAACTGGAACACAGTCCTGGAGGGAGTTCTGTCATTTGTGGTTTTTCAGGGTCTACAAGAGAATGCACCAACCAGGCTTCATTCCCACATAACTTGCCCCCTTCTCCATAGCAACCTGATTCTGCACATTGCCGTGAAAACTATCCATTTAACAAGACACCTTTACATATAAGTGTCTGGTCACTGCACCGTGTCAGTGACAAACCATTTGGAATTCAATGGCAAAACCACATGGCGCAACCACAGAAGATTTATCACACACCTGCACACCACAGCTCAGGGCTCACTACTCAGGAGGGTCCAACTTAATGGCATCTCTGTTCTACACCATTTTCATAAATCCCAGTCAATCAAGGCACTGTCTGGTACACTCATGATCAGCAAGAGGTGCTGACAATTTAAGCCACAGCCTCACACAGGGCCCAGAGTCTGATTCAGACATAACCATTTCCAAAACAATTCATCAAAGAGGCACAGGTGATGCCCATTCATTTCCATTTGAAAATTGTTTTCTTCTGGCTTTATAAAGGGGTGGCCTGAGGCAAAGAGGTTCCTGACATTCAGGGCAACAGAACAATAGTTAAGCAAAAGGCCCTAAGCCAGGTTTCACCATAGAGACTTTCCTGGTCACACCAATATCTGAGTTTTCCGGTGTGCTCGCCATTCCTTTCAGCTAACTAGTACATGGCCATGTCACAGAGCTTGGAGGTGGTACATATCTTGGACAAAAAACCATGAGCCTTTCTGGAGAGTTGCCAGAATTCAGGAAGAATTCAAGAACTTAGGATGATACTAGGTGTTGCCCATGGATAAGTCAAGCCTCAGTCCATTCATTAATTGGGCAGGATGAATGCTGTGAAGCTTTCTACTAGACAGGACACACCCAGTGAGCCATTTTCTTTTCTAATATCTACAACTAAGGACACAGTGGGATACACAGACATAGAAACAGTCTCCTTGTCAGATGACTTACTAGAAACAGTCCACTCCAAACCAAACAAACCTCCTTTTTTACCTATTCTCAGAATATGAGACAAATCCACAAACTGACAACCACACACACAAAGTCACCTCCTTCCCCAAGTATGTCTGTGACTATCCGGAGTGTCCTCTGACGAGTAGGCCATAGAATGTTCCCCAGAAATGGCCGGTCCTGTCTCAGATCTGGTCTCCTTGGCCAATTCTGTGAAGTTTTCAGGAGGCAGTGGTGAGCCATTTCCTGCCCTCTCAGGAAAGGACCCTCTTCAAAGCTTTCTTGGCATTTGGCCACCCTCACATCAGTAGGTACCAAGAAAGACTGACTCTTTACTTGGTAAATCCAAACAAGTGAGCCCACTTGGACTGGGACTGGTACTGGCTCTTGGTGCCTGGCTTCCTGGATCACAAAATTCAGAGAGTTCCATCATGAAAAAAGTGAGGTGAGGTCACTTTCTTCAGAAAATGAATGAGGCCACTGTCTTGGCCACCACTTTGTCCTAACAGTTGCTTCCTAGTGTCTCAGGAAAAGGAGGCTGCCTCTATTTCCTGTGACACTTTCACAAGTTAGAATGGTATAGAAACATAGGCACCTGGGAACAGCTCTCCACACATGCCTGGTTTCATACATCTTCCCTACATTAAGAAGAGATAGGATGATTCAGACACATCCTTTCATCCTGATCGGGTTGTTTGCAAAGGAAGATGACTTTTGCTGTCTCAGGTCCTTCATAGCTGCCTACGTCTTCTCCAGGGATCATTTCTGCATGGATTTTGAGGTACTCAGCAGGTGGAAGATCTCCTAACTTCCTGTATTGTAATACTAACTTTGTCCCTGCTCTTCTGTAAAGTGAGATTGAGTGAACAATCTCAGTTTACAGAATGGTTAGGGTTAATAGCATGTTCGATTTGGGTTATGAATCATTTTGCTGGATGAATAATGATATTGGGAACCTGTGATATTTACAAGAACATGGAGGTGAAATATAAGTATGAAAACAGAAATCTAGGTAATATTTGAAGCCCAGAAGGACTTTGGGCCCTTGATTGGGATACTTAGCTTAAATTATGTTCTGTGTGACCTTTGCATTTTGTGTCCAGAATATTAGTGTGATAATATGTATATGTAGCTAAGGTGACATGAATATTTCTTTCACCATTTCTGTGAGCAATATTTTGAAAACTTATAAATTAGTACTGGGGATACTATTAGGTTTACCCTGTTTTGATGAATATAGAGATGATGCATTAATAGACCATACTGTGAATAAATTATATAACTGGTTCCATATTTAAATAATGGATTGTATTGATATCTGAAAATATATAGAAAATCTTATATTGATATACATACATTCATTCCAACCAGTTATATATCTAATTGTATTGTTAGGGTTATCATTTATCATGAATAGTGTGTGAGTTTTGCCTCAAAAATGATTATGGAATCGAAAATAATATGTTTAGAAAGAAGTCTAGTAAAAAGACCAGTCAAGAAACATGGAGGAACATATGTCTTCCGAAGGAGGAAGTGATTGAAAGTGAACCAAATGTTTATAAATTTGTGAACTTGTGAATGAAAGGAAATATCTTATGATGTCCATGAACTGAAGAAATAATAACGTACCAGGTTTGAATAAAAATGAACTTTAACAAACACAATAGAGACATTAGGAATTCTGGCAAAGTATAGTTCGCAGTGAAAGGTTAATAAAATAAGTACTTGTCACTTCCTGTTTTTCTGTATGCTTAACAAAACACTTTTGAAATATTGAGAACTGTTTGCTAATCTTATTCCCAGAATGTGCTGTCCCCAATTGCCAAACTGCAGAATGTACTCCCTCAACCGGTTGCACGCAAACCGCTCACTCGCCCGGACCCATCAATAAACTTACCCCCCTGCCCTGTCCAAGGGAAATATATAAGCTCTGCTTAAGCTGTTCTCTGGGCTCTCTGCTCTATTCAAGTGAGCTCTGAGACCCAGCATGCTGGACCCCCAATAAACCCTTTGCTTTTGCATGAGACAGTCTCTTGGTGGTCTCTTCCCCCGATTGTCACCGGACCTTTACATATGGAGGTTCCACTGAGATCCGGCAGCGGTGGACAAGAGACCCCAACAAACTCCTCTCAGGGTAAGTAAGGTGCCTCTTTCTGGTCAGGTTTCAGGTCAGGGCTTGGCAAAATGGATGTCAATGAAGAGCGTGAACTCTCTCCAACGATGGCTGACAGTCATGTCACAGAGCCACAGGCCAAGTCCCTGGGTGACGTCATAGAGGACTCAGTAAATTGAGGAACAATAGTCTCCATGACTCAGTGATATTTTGTTTCAGATTCGTTATTGCCAACCGATCGGGTTCTGCCAACTACTAAGTCCTGGTCTCAGTGTTGGACTTCCATATCCTGTCTTTATTGTCTTGTCTTGTCTTTATTGTCTTGTCTTGTCTTGTCGGCTGGCCGGTCCAATAATAATCCTCATATTATTGCTAACTATTAAACCCTGCTTGCTCAACCATGTAATTTATTTTCTCCAAGCTCAAATTGGACAAGTTAAACTAATGGTAATACCCCACTAACAGACATAGAATGTGACACCCCCCAATGATCATTTTTATGATTAAAAGTAGCCAGAAAAAGAAGTGTCGAATGAAAGGTTAATAAAATATGTAGTTGTCACTTCCTGTTTTTCTGTACGCTTAACAAAACACTGTTGAAATCTTGAGAAATGTTTGCCAATCTTGTTCCCAGAATGTGCTGTCCCCAACTGTCAAACTGCAGAATGTACTCCTTCACCAGGTTGCATGCAAATTGACCACTCGCCCTGACACATCAATAAACTTCCCTCCCTGCACTCGCAAGGGAAAGTATTTAACCTCTGCTTAAGCTGTTCTCAGGGCTCTCTACTCTTTTCAAGTGAACTCTGAGCCCCAGCATGCTGGACCCCCAATAAACCCTTTGCTGTTACATGAGATAGATTCTTGGTGGTCTCCTCTTCCGACACTCGACCGACCTTTACTTGGATGATTGAATGTAGAAGAGAACATCCAGTCAAAAAGGGATAGTCAGTAGGATTAGGAATATAGTCCGTAGGTTTAGGAAGAAGAGTGAGTATAGGATTTGGACCAAAAGTTCTTTAGTAATAGGGTTTCGGTTAGAGAATGAATGTAAATGTCAGCACATGTGAAGAATGAGTCACAATGATGAACTGGGGAAAATATGTAGGAAAGCAGATATCAATAGAGACATTAGGAAATCAGTCAAAGTATAAAGTGAGTGATAGGATTAGACATTATCAACAGGGTTGAGTTTCAATATATAATCTTAGGAAGAAACAAATATGTAGTCACCAATAGGATTGACATTTGAGAGTATTAGGCAACCTGGACATGAATGTTTTTAATAATACAGGTTCACTTTCTATTTAGCCTTTGGTACAATCATAAGTGTGACTTTTGCATTTTGTGTTCCGAATATTACTGTGATAAAATGTATATGTAGATCAGGTGACATGAGTATTTCTTCCACAATTTCTGGGAGCAATATTTTGAAGACGTATAAATTGAGCACTCTAGGATATGCCAACAAACAATTCTTACACAAACTTTTACCAATGTGGTTCCAAAGGTAGAGGCGCATACGCAAGGAATGCAAAGTGAACTAATTCTAACCAAAAAAAAAAAGAAAAAAAAATTGATACTTTATCTTCCACTTCTTGTGCCACTCCTGTTTCAAATTACTTAGTCTTGACTGCATGTCTCCTGCAGAAATAATCAAAATCTCTGGAATACGTCTTTTGTTTGTTTTGCTTTTGCGGTGCTGCAGATAGAACCCAGGGCCTCCACATGCTTCGGAAAGCACTTGACTGCTAAACTACATCCATGCTCCCCACCCCCACTACTTTTTTGTTGTTTTGAGAAAGGGTCTTAGTAGCTGGGATTTCAGGCATGCACTATTGCACCAGACTCCTGAATATATCTTGCCACTACATTTAGATGCAGAATTGGCTCAACAATAAGAAATTAAGTGGGTGTGAATAAAATAGTAATAGTGAAGAACCACTAAGAATACAGAGAAAGCACACTAAACAATACCTTTTGTTCAAATGCAATCTCTTTTAAAAGATTTTTTAAATGGATGACAATAAACTTCTGAAAAACAGACACAAATATCTTTCCTATCCTTTGCCTGAATTTCAATACTTTAAATTTTATTTTAATTACAGCTTTACTGAGATACAAATTTATATACCATGCAATCTATTGTATCACATGTGTATCTATTTTATATCCAGTATGGTTATTTCAATAAAATGACACACTAACTTTTCTGAATGAGTAGAATTACTAGTTACTACTAGGGTTCAATTCCTAGCTTTGCAAAAGCAAACAAACAAACAAACAAAGTTGGCTAACGGATCATATATTCTAATATTCCTAGCATTTTTTCAGTACAAAAAACCCACATTATCCCACAAAGGGATATGAAATAGAATTATATTTTTTCATCTGGGTATGCTAAAGACAAGTCTATTTAGAAAATCCTGTTGTTTCAAATGTTGTTGAAAATAATATAAAAATACTTTAAGAAAGAATGCAAAATAAAAAAAAATAAATTAGTATTGGGGGTACAAAGAGGTGTACCCTGTGTCTATGAATATAGAAGTAATTCATGAATTGACAATACTGTGAATAAATAATATAACTGATTCCACTTCAAATAATGGATTGCTAGAATTGATATCTGAAAATATATAAGAAATCTTATATTGATATAGAATCATTCATTCCAATGTGTTATACATCTAATGGTAATATTAGGGTTATATTCTATCATGAAAGGTGTGTGAGATCTGCTTCAAAAGTGAGAATGGAAAAGGAAAATAATGTGTTTGGAAAGAAGTCTCATGAAAAGACCAGTCAAGAAACATAGAGGAATGCATGTGTTCTGAAGTAGAAAGTGATTGAAAGTGACACAAATGCAAATAATTTTGCTAACTTGTGGATGAAATACATATCCTATGATGTGAATAAACTGAAGAAATAGTAAAGTACCAGTGTTGAATAAAAATGAACGTCAAAATGTACATCATGTCCCATAGTAATCTACTTGGATTGATGTTAAACTGGGTCAGTTACTGTAGAAATATTAGGATTTGTATGCACCATTCACTGATGTTACTTGTCAGTACTAGAAAACAAATATGTATTTCAGGTGGATGAATAATTCTGAGAATAATCTTGTGAAAAGTTTATTATAAATCCACATACATGAATATGAATGAATTTAGGGTGTGTAAAAGAAGACAGAAGTATTTCATATTTTTAAAAATTTGGAGAGTATATATATATATATATATATATATATATATATATATATATATATATACACACACACACACAAACAAACACATATACACACAGAGACATTGAAATGTAGCAATATATATGCCAATTGAAATTGATGTAGAAATACATATTGTCCAAAGATCCAAAAATATTTAATTTACTGAACATGGATTTGTGTATAATGTTGTTCAACTAGGAAGCTCCCCCTTAGGTTAAATTTTCAGTTCCAACAGCATTTAGGAGGAGTGATCTCTTCTCATAATTTGTATCTGCCAAGTCAGCCACCTCACAAGAATGTACATTTGATACCAGGTAGGATTCTATATGTGCATATAAAAATGCATGTGCTGAATAGGCTACAGACAAACGGAGACAGGAATTCAAATACTTGTTAAATTTAAAAACACATGGACAACTATGTCAACAAAATATTGATTAGATTTATAACTCCTACACTATATAATGCAAAAGGCAAGTTCAACTATACACCATGCCTCCTCTGAACTTCTTGGATTTCTATTCTGTTTGGGTTATTGTTCTCCATCATATTAGGATTAGTAGTCAGATTCTAGTAGGTTATGGGTTAGTGTCAGGAATTCAGTATTTCCAATGGAAAATTGGAAAATGAATCCAATGTGTATGCAAATATGTGCTACAAAAAAATCTTCCAACTCTCATCCACAACAATGCCTTGAAATTACCTTCACCCCAAATAAGACACAATTAGAAGAGAAGAGGTAGAAAATCTGTGAATATATATCTGTAGTGGAATATGCTCAAAAGTTCACAATTTTGGAGGTTGTAGAGCAGTTTCCAAAAGTAAGGGACAGGGTAAACACTCCACAAACATGGAGCTCTGTTGGCCAAAAGATTTCTTGAGAAACTGCCTCTGAGGGTGGGCACTTGAAATATATGTGTTTGTCAGAAGCTTTAGCTTCCTTTCTAGTGAGACCATCAAAGCTGGGTCTGTATCTATGTGACATGAAGATCTTGGTTTCTTATTTTCCAATGATCCTGAGGCAGCAGTGCTGATTTCTCTCTTTGTATGTAAACTGTGGCCACTGGGGGCTAAGTGTCACCCCATGTGGACTCTGAAGCCATTTGTTCATCCTCCAACTTTTGTGGTGTTTCTTGCTGCTGAACTGGGACATTGGTATTTGCTTCACGAAATACAATGAGTTCAACTGGAACACAGTGCTGGAGGAAGTTCTGTCACGTGTTGTGGGTCACGTTCTGCAGGAGAATGTACCAACCAGGCTTCAATACCAGATAGCTTGTCCCCTTAACCTCAGGAACCTGTTTCTTAACATTACCCTGAAACCTCTCCATATACAAGATGCCTTTACATAGAAGGGTCTGCTGGCTGAACCATGTCAGTCACAAGCCATTTGGAAGTCAATAGCAGATCCACATGGTCCCACCACAGATATTTTATCACACACTACTGCTCTAGGTCCACTACTCAGCAGGCTCCAACTTATTGGCATTGCTGTTCTAGATAATTTTTATGAAACTCAGTCAATAAAGGCCCTGGCTAGTATACTCATGATCAGCAACAGACCATTTAAGAGTTCTCCAGTGCCACCTGTTAATGGCCTCCACAGGGCTTTGAAGAACTCATTTGACCCAAAGAATGCCTAATCTCACTTGATGGAGGTCAGGAACCTTACAGAGGAAGGCAAGAGACTTCATCCACAATTACTGATCTTTTTGCCATTTTGGTTTTGAATGCACACATGGGATCTTTCTTTAGATCCATCAGGTGCTGAGAATCTAAGCTATAGCCTCACATAGGACCAAGAGGCTGATTCAGACGCATCCCTTTCCAAAACAATTAAGCACAGAGCCACAGTTGATGTCCATTTATTTCCATTTGAAAGCTGTTTTCTTCAGGATTCACAAAGGGATGGCCTGAGGCAAAGACTTTCCTGACATTCAGGGCAACAGAACAATAGCAAAAGGCCCAAAGCAGGGTTTATCCACTGAGACTTTCCTGGACACACTGATATTAGAGTTTTCTGAGATGCTCGCCATTCCCTTCATCTATCTTGTACATGGCCATGTCACTCAGATTGGAGGTGGTACATATCTTGGACACAAAACAATGAGCCTATTCTTGAGAGTGACCAGAATTGAGGAAGAAATCAGGAACTTAGGAAGATTGCAGGTGTTGCCCATCCATAAGGCAAGGGGCAGTCCACTCCTAAATTGGGCAGGATGAATGCTAGGAAGATTTCTACTAGACAGGACACATTGATGCATTCTTTTTTCTAAGGTCTACAACCACGAACACAGTGGGTTACAAAGACATGCAAAAAATCGCCTTGTCAAACGACTTACTAGAAGCAGTCCACTCCAAACCAAACAAACCGCCTTTCCTACCTATTCTCATAAGAAGAGACTAAACCACAAAATCACACACACATGCGCAAACGCACCTCCTTCATTCAAGTAGGTCTGTGACTATCTGGAGTGTCCTCTGACTGGTCTGCCATACTATGTTCCCCCAAAAGGCCTGTCCTGTCTCAGATCTGGTCGCGGTGAACCACTACCTGCTTTCTCAGGAAAGGCCCCTCTTCAGAGCTCTCCTGGCATTTGAAATCCTCATATCAGTAGGTACCAAGGAATACTTAGTCTATCCTTGGTTTTTCCAAACAATGGAGCCCACTGGCACTGGAACTGTGACAAGGTCTTGGTATTCTCTGTCTTCCTGGAGCCCAAGGTCAGGGAGTTTCTTCACCAAGGAAGTGAGGTAGGTTGCTTCATTCAGGAACTGAGTGACTTTACTGCCTTTGCAACCACTTTGTCCTAACAGGTGATTGCAAGGTTCCCATGAGGTGGAGGCTGCCCCTACTTCCCGAGACAGTTTCAACAGTTAGAATGGTATATCAACCATAGGAATCCGGGAACAGCTCTCCACACAGGCCTGGTTTGGTCCCTCTTCTCTACATTAAGAAAAGAGAGGCTGATTCAGACACAATGCTTCATCCTGAGTACGTTGTTTGCCATGGAAGATGACTTTTGCTCTCTCAGGTCCTTCATAGCTGCCTATGTCTTCTCCAGGGATCGTTTCTGCTTAAAACTTTGAGGATCTCAGCATCTGGAAGATCCCCTACATTCCTGTATTGTAAGACCAACTCTGTCGCTGCTCTTCTGTAAAGTTAGATTGAGGGAACAGTGTTTGGTTAGGCTTAATAACAGGTTCGATTTGGATTAAGAATCATTCTGAGCGATGAATAATGGTATTGGGAATGTGCGATATTTACAAGAATATTTAGGTGAAATATAAGTATGAAAACAGAAATCTAGGTAAAATTTGAAGCCCAGAAGGGCATTGGGCCTTTAATTGGGATACTTAGCTTTGACTTACGTTCTGCACAGATGTCTTAAATAAATCCATATACAATGTCATAGGACCTTGTACCTTGGATGATTGAATGTCACGAGAATATCCAGTCAAAAAGCTATAGTCGGTAGGATTAGGAAAAGTGTCGGTAGGTTTAGAAAGAATAGTGATTATAGGTTTTGGAGGAAATGTTTTTAGCAATTGGGTTTCGGTTAGAAAGTGAATTTAAATGTCAGCACATGTGAAGAGTCAGTCAAAATGATAAACTGGGAAAATATTTAGGAAAGCAGAAATCAATAGAGACATTAGGATATCAGGCAAAGTATAAAGTGAGTGATAGGATTACACATTTTCAACAGGCTTGAGGTTGAATATATAATCTTAGGAGGAAACAAATATATAGTCACCAATAGGATTGACATTTGAGAGCGGTAGCAACCTGGACAGGAATATTTTTAATAATCCATGCTCACTTTTCATTTAGGTTTTGGTACAATCATAACTGTGACCTTTGCATTTTGTTTCCAGAATATTACTGTGATAACATGTACATGTAGATCAGGTGACATGAGTATTTCTTCCACCATTTCTGGGAGCAATATTGTGAAGACGTATAAGTTAGTACTGGGGGTACAAATAGGTGTACCCTGTGTCTATGAATATAGAGATAATGCATGAATAGACCATACTGTGAATAAATAGTATTACTGGTTCCAACTTTGAATAATGGATTGAATTGATAAATGAAAACATAGAGGAAATCTTATATTGATATATATACATTCATTAAAACCAAATATACATCTAATGGTAATATTAGGGTTATGGTTCATCATGAAGAGTGTGTGAGTTTTACTTCAAAAATGATTAAGGAAATCGAAAAAGAAACCTCATGAAAAGATCAGTCAAGAAATATGGAGTTATACATGTGTTCTGAAGTAGGAAGTGATTGAAAATGAAACAAATGCCTATTAATTTTCGAATTTCTAGATGAAATATATATTTTATGATGTGCATAAACGGAAGAAATTGCAATGTACCAGTGTTGAATAAAAATGAATTTCAAAATACACATCATGTCCCATAGAAATCTATTTGCATTGATGTTAAACTGGGTAAGTTACTGCAGAAATACAAGGATTTGTATGCACCATTCACTGAAGATAGTTCTCAGTATGAGGAAACAAATATGTTTTTCAGGTGTGTGAATATTCCTGGGAATAATCTAGTGAAAAGTTGATTAAAAATCCACATACATGAATATGAATTATTTTAGGGAGTGTATAATAAGACACATATTTCATATTTTGAAAAATCTGGAGAGTATGTATACACACACACACACAAACAGACTTTAAAAAGTAGGAATATATATGCCAATTGAAATTCACCATGAAATATATATCATCCACAGATCAGAAATATTTATTTTACTGAACATGGGTTTTTGTGTAAAGTTGTTCAACCAGGAAGCTCACCCATTGGTTGAATTTTCAGTTCCAGCATCATTTAGGAAGAGTGAACTATTCTAACAATTTGTATCTGCCAAGTGAGCCATCTCACAAGAATGTACGTGTGATTCCAGGTAGGATTCTATATGTGCATATAAAATTACATGTGCTGAATAGGCTGCAGAGAAAGGGAGTCAGGTATTCACATATTTGTTAACTTTAGAAATACATGGAGAAATATTTCAACAGAAATTTGACTAGATTTATAACTCCTACCCTATATAATGCAAAAGGCAAGTCCCACTATACAACATGCATCCTCTGAACTGCTTATATTTCTATTCTGTTTGGGTTTTTATTCTCCATCATATTAGGATTAGTAGTCAGAGTCTAGTAATGTAGTGGTTAGTGTCATGGATTCAGTATTTCTAATGGAAATTTGGAAAATGAATCCAATGTGTATGTAAATATATGCTACACAAAAATCTTCCCACTCTCATCCAGAAAAATGCCTTGACATTACCTTCGCACCAAGAAAGACACAATTAGAGGAGAAGAATTAGAAAATGTGTGAATACATATATTCAATGAAAAATCCTCAGAAATTCACAACCTTGGAGGTGGTAGAGGAGTTTCCAAAAGTAAGGGACAGGATAAACACTCCACAAACATGGAGCTCTGCTGGCCTAAAGACTTCTTGAGAAATGCCTCTGAGTTTGGGCACTTGAAATATATGTTGTTTTCAGGAGCTTTAGCTTCTTTCTAGTGAGACCATCAAAGCTGGGTCTGCATCTATGTGACCTGGAGGACATGGCATCTTATTTTTCAATGAACATGAGGCAGCAGTGCTGGTTTCTCTCTTTGCAGGTAAACTGTGGCCACTGGGGGCTAAGTGTCTCCCCGTTTGGACTGTGAAGCAATTTGGTCATGATCCACTTTTCGTTGTGTTTCTTGCTGCTGCACTGGGAGTTTGGTGTTTGCTTCATGAAATACAACGAGTTTATCTGGGACACAGTGCTGGAGGGAGTTCTGTCACGTGTGGTGGGTCAGTGTCTGCAGGAGAATGCACCAACCAGGCTTCTATCCAGATAGCTTTCCCCCTTGACCATAGCAACCTGATTCTGAACATTGCCCTGAAACCTCTGCATATAACAAGATGCCTTTACATAGAAGGGTCTGCTGCCTGCACCATGTCAGTCACAAGGCATTTGGAATCCAATGCTAGATCCTCATGGCCGTACCACTGATGTTTTATCACACACCTGCCCACCACTGCTCTAGGTCCACTTCTCAGCAGACTCCAACTTACTGGCATCTGTGTTCTACACCATGTTAAAGAAACCCAGTCAATCTAGGCACTCTCTGGTATACTCATGATCAGCAACAGGACATCCAAAGGTTCTCCAGTGCCACCTGGTCATGGTAATTTTAAAAATTTCATGATATTTATGTAACCATTTTCAAGGATGAAGTTGGAGGCATTGTGGTTTTCAATTATTCAGAAACCATTAAACGGTGAGGAATCTCATTTTAATGAAAGCTCTGGAGAACTCTCACAGGCAAGGCTTCCCAAATAGTGGCCAAAACGTCACTTGAAGCCAGGCCCATTGAGGTCTAAAATGTGAGGTCCATGTGTGTTTTGACTCTCAATTGTGGCTGCCATGTCTTTCAGAATAAAATTATGTGATTCTCTGGCTGAGAGTCCCAGTGAACTGTGGAAAGTCCCCCTGGGACTAGATCACAGCTTCCCATGGCGACTCACATGCGTTGCCTCCGAAAATCTTAACACAATTCATGGCAATTCTTCTCTGAGGTCAGTTCAAGAACTGAGTCTCTAAGGGGAATCACACCAGAATTCAACCCAGGTTGAACCAGTAATCTCTCACAATTAAAACCTAAACACTCCCACATGACCCTCATCTTCTTCCATATAGACACTCATCATAACCTCTGGCTGGAGGTTTCCATGAGGGCACAGCCCAAGACAGTGTCCAAAATAAGCTTCCTTGTCCCTCATTTGCCTAAAGTCACGTTTGCCTGGACACCCTTCCTATGAACCAGGAGTGATCAAATAGGCCTGACATTTATACTGCTCCACTTCTCCAATTTGAGGCCTACTGACTGAGGGGTTTAAATTCTTTTTGGGAATTGGACGCATGAGAAACCACAAGAACTATGGGCAAGCCACTGCAGAGCTTTGAAGAACCCATTTGACACAAAGGATCCCTATTCTTCCTTGATGGAAGTAAGTGCCCTACCAGAGGAAGGCAAGAGACTTCATCCACAATGACTCTACTTTTAGCCATTTTGGTTTTGGATGCACATATGGAATCTTTCTTTAGATCCATAAGGTGCATAGAATCTAAGCCACAGCCTCACACAGGGTCAAGAGGCTGATTCAGACACATCCCTTTCCAAAGCAATTAAGCAAAGAGCCACAGGAGATGCACATTTATTTCCAATTGAAAAGTCTCTTGTTAAGGCTTCCAAAAGTTTTGGCCTGAGGAAAACACCTTCCTGACATTCAGGGCAACAGAAAAATATGTATGCATAAGGCCCAAAGCAGGGTTTCTCCACTGAGATATTCCTGGTCACACTGCTATCTGAGTTTTCTGAGATGCTCGGCCATTCCATTCAGCTATCCAGTACATGGCCATTTCACAGACCTTGGAGGTGGTACATATCTTGGACACACAACCATGAGTCTATTCTTGAGAGTGACCAGAATTGAGTAAGAAATCAGGAACTTAGGAAGATTGCAGGTGTTGCCCATCCATAAGGCAAGCCGCAGTCCATTCATTAATTGGGCAGGATGAATGCTGGGAAGCTTTCTACTAGACAGGACACATCCATTGATGCATTCTCTTTTCTAATGTCTACAACCACTAACACAGTGGGATACACAGACATAGAAAAACTCGCATTGTCAAAGGACTTAGAAGAATCAGATAATTCCAAACCAAACAAACCTCCTTTCCTACCTATTCTGAGAACATGAGACAAAACCACAAACCCCACCCGAACTCACAAATTCAACTTCTTCCCCCAAGTAGGTCTGTGACTATCCGGAATGTCCTCTGACTTGTGGGCCATACTGTGTTCTCCCGAAATGGCCTGTCCTGCCTCAGATCTGGTCACCTTGGCCAACTCTGTGAAGTTGTCAGGAGCCAGTGTTGAGCCACTACCTGCTTTCTCAGGAAAGGCCCCTCTTCAGAGCACTCCTGGCATTTGGCCATCCTCACATCAGTAGGTACCAAGAATGACTGACGCTGTCCTTGGTAAATCCAACAAGTGAGCCCACTGGAACTGTGACTGGGACTGGCTCTGGGTGCCTGGCTACTTGGGTCACAAGTTCAGAGAGTTCCATCACCAAGGAAGTTAGGAAGGTCATTTCTTCGGGAACTGAATGAGGTCACTGCCGTGGCAACCACTTTGTCCTAACACTTGCTTCCAAGGGTCCCATGAGATGGAGGCTGCCCCTAATTCCTGAGACACTTTCAAAAGTTAGAATGGTATACCAACCATAGGTACCCAGGAACAGCTCTCCACACAGGCCCGGTTTGCTCCATCTCCTCTACGTTAAGGATAGAGAGTTGATTCAGACTCAACCCTTCATCCTGACCAGGTTGTTTTCCATGGAAGATTACTTTTGCTCTCTCCGGTCCTTCATAGCTGCCTACATCTTCTCCAGGGATAATTTCTGCATTGACCTTTGAGGTTTTCAGCAGGTTGAAGATCCCCTACATTCCTGTATTGTAAGAACAAATCTGTCCCTGCTCTTCTGAATACTTAAATTGATGGAACAATGTATGGTTAGTGTTATTAACATGTTCAATTAAAACCAAAACACTACCACATGGCCCTTATATTCTTCCATATAGACACTCATCATTACGTCTGGCTGGAGGTTTCCACAAGGGGCGAAGCCCAAGACAGTGTCCAAAATAAGTTCCCTTGCCCCTCATTTGCCTAAAGTCTGGGTTTCCTGGACACCCTTCCTGTGAACCAGGATTGATCAAATAGGCCTGCCATTAATAATGCTCTTTTTCTCCTTTTTGAGGCCTACTGAACGTGAGGTATAGATTCTTTATGTGATTTGGAGTCATGTGAAACCCAAGCACCTTTTCTCGTCTTTGAAGAACTCATTAGACCCAAAGGATCCCTATTCGTACTTGATGGAGGTGAGGAGCCTAACAGAGGAAGCAAGAGACTTCATCCACAATGTCTGATCTTTTTGCCATTTTGGTTTTGGATGCACACATGGGATCTTTCTTTAGATCCATCAGGTGCTGAGATTGTAAGCCACAGCCTCACACAGAGCCGAGAGGATGATTTAGACACATCCTTTTCTAAAGCAATTAATCTAAGAGCCACGGGTGATGCTCATTCATTTCCATTTGAAAGCAGTTTCATCAGGCTTCACAAACTGGTGGTCTGAGGCAAAGACCTACCTGACATTCAGGTCAACAGAACAGTAGGTAAGCAAAAGGCACAAAGCAGGGTTTCTCTACTGAGACTTTACTGGTCACACTGATATCTGAGTTTTCTGAGATCCTCCCCATTCATTTCAGGTATCCAGTAAATGGCCATGTCACAGAGCTCGGAGGTGGTACATATCTTGGACAAAAAAAAAATGAGCCTATTCTGGAGAATGGCCAGAATTCAGGAAGAAAACAGGAACTAAGGAAAATAGTAGGTGTTGCCCATCGATAAGGCAAGCAACAGTCCATTCATAAATTGGGCAGGATGTGTCCTGGAATGCTTTCTACTTGTCAGGACACATGCATTGATTCATTCACTTTTCTCATATCTTCAACCACCGACAAAGTGGGATACACAGACATAGAATCACTCACCATGTCAAATGACTTATTAAAAACAGTCCACTCCAAACCAAACAAACTGCCTTTCCTACCTATTCTCAGAACATGAGACAAAACCATAAACTCACATCTACACCCTCAAAGGCATATCGTTTACCCACATAGGTCTGTGAGTAACCAGAGTGTCCTCAGACTGATAGGCCATACTATGTTCCCCTGAAATGGCCTGTCCCGTCTCAGATCTGGTCTCCTTTACCAACTCTCTAAAGTTTTCAGGAGCCATCGGTGAGTCACTACCTGCTTTCTCAGGAAAGGCCCCTCTTCAGAGCTTTCCTGGCATTTAGTGATCCACAAGAAAGACTGACTCTGTCCTTGGTAAATCCAAACAAGTGAACCCACTGGGAAAGGGACTGGGACTGGCTCTTGGTGCCTGGCTTCCTGGATCCCAAGTTCAGAGGGTTCCATCACCAAGGAAGTGAGGTAGGTCACTTCTTTCAGGAACTGAATGAGGTCACTGCCTTGGCAACCACTTTGTTCTAACATTTGCTTCCAATGGCTCCATGACATGGAGGCTGCCCCTACTTCCTGTGTCACATTCACAAGTTAGAATGGTATACCAACCATAGGCACCCGGGAACAGTCAGAGTCTACTAGGGTATGGCTTACTGTCAGGAATTCAGTATTTCAAATAGAAAATAGGAAAATGAATCTAATGTGTATACAAATATATGCTAGACAAAAATCTTCCCACTGTCCTCCACAACAATGCCTTGATATTTCCTTCACCACAAGTAAGACACAATTAGTGGAGAACAGTTTGAAAATCTGTGAATATATATCTGGAAAAAAAATGAATGGAGTTCACAACCTTGGAGGTGGTAGAGGAATTTCCAAATGTAAAAGAAAGGATAAACACTCCACAAACATGGAGCTCTGGTGGCCTAATAAATTTTTGAGAAACTGCCTCTGAGTTTGGGCCCTTGAAATATTTGTTGTTGTCAGGAGCTTTAGCTTCCTTTGTAGTGAGACCATCAAATCTGGGTCAGCATCTATGTGACCTGGATGACATGGTTCCTTATTTTCTATTGAACATGAGGCAGCAGTTCTGAATTCTCTCTTTGTAGGTAAACTGAGGCCACTGGGGTCTAAGTGTCTAACCGTGTGGTCTGTGAAGCCATTTGGTCATACTCGAATTTTTGTGGTGTTATTTACTGCAGTACTCTGAGTTTGGTATTGGCTTCATGAAGTACAAGGAGATAAACTGGGACACAGTCCTAGAGGGAGTACTCTCATGTCTGGTGAGTGAGGGTCTGCAGGAGAATGCACCAACCAGGCTTCTATCCCAAAAAGCTTGCACCCATGTCCATAGCAACCTGATTCTGAACATTGCCATGAAACCTCTCCATATAACAAGATCCCTTTATTTGTAAGGGTCTGCTGGCTGCACCATGTCAGTCACAATCCATTTGGAAGCCAAGGGAAGATCCATGTGGCCCCACGACAGATGTTTTATCATACACCTGCCAACCACTGCTCTAGGCCCACTACTCAGCAGGTTCCAACTTTCTGGCATCTCTGTTCTACAACATTTTCATGAAACCCAGTCAATCAGGGCACTGTCTGGTATACTCGTGATCAGCAACAGACATCCAAAGATTTTCTAGTGCCACCTGTTCATAGGAATATCAAAAATTTTATGGTGTTTATCTAGCCAATTTTCAAGGATGAAGTTGGAGGCACTGTGGGTTTCAATTCATTCAGGAACCATGAAATAGTGAGGAAGCTCATTTCAATGAAAGCTCGGGACAACTCTCACAGGCAAGGCTTCCCAAGGAGTGGCCAAAAGGTCACATGAAGCCAGGCCCATTGAGGTTTACAATTGAGGTCCATGTGTGTTTTGACTCTCAACTATGACTGCTAAGTCTTTCTGAATAAAGTCATGTGATATCCTGGCTGAGAATCCCAGTGCTCTTTGGAAAGCCAACCTGGGCCTAGATCTCAGTCTCCAAGGGCAACTCTCATGTGTGGCCTCCTAAATTCCAAACACAATTCATGCCAATACATCGCTGAGATCTGTTCCAGAACTCAGTCTCTAAAGGGAATCACACAAGAGTTAAAGCCCAGGTTGACCCTGGAATCTTTTCCAACCGTAACACAAATGACCACAATTAAACCAAAACACTCCAACATGGCCCTCATCTTCTTCCATATAGACAGTCATCATAAACTCTGGTTGGAGGTTTCCATGAGGGGCGCAGCCCAAGACAGTGTTCAAAATAAGCTCACTTGGCACTCATTTGCCTAAAGTCAGGGTGACATGGAAACCCTTCCTGTGAACGAGGGGTGATCAAATAGGCCTGCCATTAATAGTGCTCTACTTCTCCAATTTGAGGCCTACTCTCTGTGGGGTATAGATTCTTTATGAGAATTGGGGTCATGAGAAAACCCAAGCACCTATGGGCTACCCTCTGAAGGGATTTGAAGAACCCATTTGAGTGAACCAAGGAGTTGGATCAAAAGACTTTAGATATAGGGTTTTGGTTAGAGAGTGAATGTAAATTTCAGCATATGTGAAGAGTCAGCCACAGTGATGAACTGGGGAAAATGTGTAGGAAAGCAGATATCAATAGAGATATTAGGAAATCAGGCAAAGTACAAAGAGAGTGATAGGATAAGACATTTTTAACAGGGTTGAGTTTGAATATACAATCTTAGGAAGAAACAAATATGTAGTCACCAATAGGAATGATATTCGAGATCATTAGTGAATCAGGACATGGATGTTGTTAGTAATACATGCTCACTTTCAATATAGGCTTTGGTACAATCATAAGTGTGACACTTGCATTTTTTGTCAGGAATATTACTGTGATGAAATGCATATGTATATCAGGTGACTAGAATATTTCTTCCACCATTTTTGAAAGCAATATTTTAAAGGCTTATAAATTAGTATTGGGGATACAAATAGGTATACCCTGGGTCTATGAATATAGAGATGATTCTTTAATAGACCATACTGTGAATAAATAATATAACTGGTTCAAAATTTAAATAATGGATTGAATTGATATCTGAAAATATACAAGAAATCTTACATTGATATACATACATTCATTCCGAACAGTTATACATCTAATGATAATATTAGTGTTACGGTTTATTATGAAGAGTGTGTGAGTTTTGTTTCAAAAGTGATTATGGAAATCGAAAATAATGTGTTTGGAAAGAATCTCATGAAAGGAACAGTCAAGAAACATGGAGGAATACATGTCTTCTCAAGTAGGAAGTGATTGAAATTGAACCAAATGCCTATAAATTTGTAAAATTGTGGATGAAATGATATATCCTATATTGCCCATAAACTGCAGAAATAGTAATGTACCAGTGTTGAATAAAAATGAACTTCAAAATACACATCATGTCCCATAGGTGTCTACTTGCATTGATGTTAAACTGGGTGAGTCACTGTAGAAATATTAGGATTTCTTAGCACCATTCCCTGAAGTTAGTTTTCAGTACTAGGAAACAAATATGTATTTCAGTGGATGTATATTTCTAAGAATAATCTTGTGAAAAATTGATTATATATCCCCATACAGGAACATGAATGAATTTAGGCAGTGTATAGTAAGACACTTATATTTCATATTTTGAAAATCTGGAGACTATATATATATATATAGACACAAACACACACACATTATAATGTAGCAATATATATGCCAATTGAAATTCATCATGAAAAATAACTCATCTGCATATCAAAAAATATTCATTATACTGAACATGGATTATGTATAATGTTGTTCATCTAGGAAGGTCACCCATGGGTTGAATTTTTAGTTCCAACAGCCTTTAGGAGAAGTGATCTCTTCTCACAATTTGTATCTGCCAAGTCAGCCACCTCACAAGAATGTACGTGTGAAACCAGGTAGGATTCTATTTTTGCATATAAAAATACATGTGCTTAATAGGCTAAAGAGAAAGAGAGACAGAAATTCACATATTTCTTAACTTTAAAAACACATGGAGAATTATTTCAACAAATAATTGACTAGATTTATAACTCCTACCTTATATCATGCAAAAGGCAAGTACAACTACACACCATGCCTCTTCTGAACTGCTTGTATTTCTATTCTGTTTTGGTTATTTTTCTCATCATATTAGTATTAGTAGTCAGAGTCTATAAGGGTATGGGCTAGTGACAAGGATTCAGTATTTCGAATGAAAAATTGAAAAATGAATCCAATGTGTATGCAAATATGTGCTACAAAAAAATCTTCCTTCTCTCATATAGAAGAATGACTTGACATTACCATTGCCCCAAGTAAGTCACAATTAGAGGAGAAGAGTTAGAAAATCTGTAAATATATATCTGCAACGAAAATGCTCAGGAGTGCACAACCTTGGAGGTGGTAGAGGAGTTTCCAAAAGTAAGTGACATGGGAAATACTCCACAGACATGAAGATCTGTTGGCCTAAACACTTCTTGAGAAACTGCCTTTGAGGTTGGGCACTTGAAATATATGTTGTTTTCAGGAGCTTTCGCTTCCTTTATAGTGAGACCATCTAAGCTGGGTCTGCATCTATGTGACCTGGAGGACATGGCATCTTATTTTCCAATGAACATGAGGCAGCAATGCTCTATTCTCTCGTTGTAGGTAAACTATTGCCACTGGGGGCTAAGTGTCTCCCCGTGTGGACTGTGAAACCATTTGGTCATCTTCCACTTTTCGTGGTGTTTCTTGCTGCTGCACTGGTAGTTTTGTATTGGCATCACGAAATACAAGGAGTTCAACTGGGACACAGTGCTGGAGGGAGTTCTGTCACGTGTGGTACGTGTACCCTGGTCTACAGTAGAATGCACCAACCAGGCTTCTATCCCACATAGCTTGCCCCCTTGATCATAGCAACCTGATTCTAAACATTACTCTGAAACTTCTCCATATAACAAGATGCCTTTATATACAATGGTCTGATGGCTGCACCATGTCTGTCTCAAGACAATTGAAAGTCAATGGCAGATCCACATGGCCCCACCACAGATGTTTTATCACACACCTTCCCACCACTGCTCTAGGCCCACTACTCTGCAGTCTCCAACTTTCTGGCATCTCTGTTCTAAACATTTTCATGAAGCCCAGTCAATCAAGGCACTGTCTGGTATACTCATGATCAGCAAAAGTACATCAAAATGTTCTCCAGTGCCATCTGGTCATGAAAATTTCTAAACATTCATGGTATTGATCTAGACAAATTTCAAGGATGAAGGTGGAGGCACTGTGGGTTTCAATTCATTCAGGGACCATTAAATGTTGAGGAAGCTCATTTCAATGAAAGATCTGGAGAACACTCACAGGCAAGGCTTCCCAAAGAGTGGCCAAAAGGTCACATGAAGCCAGGCCCATTGAGGTCTACAATGTGAGGTCCATGTGTGTTTTGACTCTCAACTATGGGTGCCAAGTCTTTCAGAATAAAATCATGTGATATCCTAGCTGAGATTCTCAGTACTCTTGGGAAAGCCACCCTGGGCCTAGATCTCAGTTTCAAAGGGCGACTCTCATGTGTGGCCTCCTGAAATCGCAACACAATTCATGGCAATACTTTTCTGAGGTCAGTTCCAGAACTCATTCTCTAAGGGGAATCACACCAGTGTTCAAGCCCAGTTGGACCCAGTCATCTCTTCCATCTGCCACACAAATGACCACAATTAAAACCAAAACACTCCCACATTGTCCTCATCTTCTTCCACATAGACACTCCTCATAACCTCTGGCTGGAGTTTTTCATGAGGGGCACAGCCCAAGACAGTGGCACAAATAAGCTTTCTTGCCCCTCATTTGCCTAAAGTCAGGGTGGCCTGGACACCCTTCCTGTGAACCAGGAGTGATTAAATAGGCCTGCCATTAATACTGCTCCACTTCTCCACTTTGAGGCCTTCTTACTGTGGGGTTTAGTTTCTTCTTTTTAAAAAAAAAAATTGAAATTTAATTGGAAAGTTAAAAAAAATTGTATTGCAGAATATTAAATTTCTTATGCAAAAGCCTTTATCTTGTTTGTGAGGGAAACCTTGATGCCTTGCCAATCTGGTTATATGGAGACACTGAAAATTTTCTGTTACATACTACATGGATGAATGGCTACAGCACATCGTTTTTTCAAACTGAAAGGCAGATAACAGCAAGTAAGATAACAAATAAAAGCCAATTTTATTAAAAAATAAAGTTGTAAAATGTCTCAAATATTGGAAATTAAATTCCTTTTTTTTTTCTTTTTTTTGGTTGTTCAAAAGCTCATGCTATATCATCTTTCATACATTTGACTCATTTGGGTTATGAACTCCCATTTTTACCCCAATACAAATCGTAGAATCACATCAGTTACACACTCACGTTTTTACATAATGGCATATTAGTGATTGTTGTATTCTTCTACCTTTCCTATCCCCTACTATCCCCCTCCCCTCCCCAACCATCTACCCTCTATACCTCATCTGCTATTGTTCAATTCTCTCCCTTGTTTCCCCCCCTTTCCCCTCACAACCTCTTATATGGAATTTTGTGTAACATTAAGTGTCTCCTACCATTTCCATATGCTTTCCATTCTCTCTCCCTTTCTCTCCCCCCACTCATCTCCATTTAGTGTTAATATTTTCCTCATGCTCTTCTTCCCTGTTCTGTTCTTATTTGCTCTCTTTATATCAAAGAAAACATTTGGCATTTGTTTTTTAAGGATTGGCTAGCTTTGCTTAGCATTATATGTTCTAATGCCATCCATTTCCCTTCAAATTCAATGATTTTTGTCATTTTTTAATGCTGCATAATACTCCATTGTGTATAGATGCCCCTTTTTTATCCATTCGCCTATGGAAGGTCATCTAGTTTGGTTCCACAGTTTAGCTATTATGAATTGTGCCGCTATGATCAGTGATGTGGCAGTATCCCTATAGTGCACTCTTTTAAGATCCTCAGGGAATAGTCCGAGAAGTGAGATAGCTGGGTCAAATGGTGGATCCTTTCCCTGCTTTCCCAGGTATCTCCATACTGCTTTCCAAATTGGCCTCAACATTTTCCAGTCCCACCAGCAGTGTACAAGTGTACCCTTTTCCCCACATCCTCGCCAACACTTATTGTTGTTTGATTTCATAATGGCTGCCAATCTTACTGGAGTGAGATGGTATCTTAGGGTGGTTTTGACTTGAATTTCCCTAACTGCTAGAGATGGTGGGCATTTTTTCATGTTCTTGTTGATGGATTGTATGTCCTCCTCTGTGAAGTTTCTGTTCAGGTCCTTGGCCCATTTGTGGATTGGTTTATTTGTTATCTTATTGTTTAATTTTTGAGTTCTTTGTATATTCTAGATATTAGGGCTCTATCTGAAGTGTGAGGGGTAAAAATTTGTTCCCAAGATGTAGGCTCTCTATTTACCTCTCTTATTGTTTCTCTTGTTTCGAAAAAAACTTTTTAGTATAAATAAGTCCCATTTGTTGGTTCTTGTTATTAACTCTTGTGCTATGGCTGTCCTATTAAGGAATTTGGAGCCCAACCCCACAGTATGTACATCGTAGCCAAATTTTTCTTCTATTAGATGCATTGTCTCTGATTTTATATCTTGCTCCTTGATCCATTTAGAGTTAACTTTTGTGCATGGCGAGAGAAAGGGATTCATTTTCATTTTGTTGCATATGGATTTCCAATTTTCCCTGGACCACTTGTTGAAGATGCTATCCTTCCTCCATTGCATGCTTTTAGGCCCTTTTTCAAATATAAGAAAGTTGTACTTTTGTGGATTGGTTTCTGTGTCCTCTATTCTGTACCATTGGTCCAGCTGACTTTTGTGATACCAGTACCACGCTGTTTTTGTTACTATTGCTTTGTAGTACAGTTTGAACTCTGTTATCACTATACATCCTGATTCACACTTCCTGCTTAGAATTGCTATTGCTATTCTGTGTCTATTGTTTTTCCATATGAAATTCATGATTGCTTTATATATTTCTACAAGAAATGCCATTGGGATTTTGATTGGCATTGCATTAAACCTGTAGAGAACTTTGGGTAATATCGCAATTTTGATGATGTTAGTTCTGCCTATACATGAACAGGGTACATTTTTCCATCTTCTAACATCTTCTTCTATCTCTTTCTTTAGAGTTATGTAACTTTCATTGTATAAATCTTTCACCTCTTTTTTTAGGTTGATTCCCAAGTATCTTATTTTCTATGAGGATATTGTGAATGGAGTGGTTTTCCTCATTTCAATTTCAGAAGTTTTGTTGCTGATATACAGGAATGCCTTTGATTTTTTCTTGTTGATTTTATATACTGGCACTTTGCTGAATTCATTTATTAACTCTAGCAGTTTATTTGCATACCCTTTAGGGTTTGTTAAGTATATTATCATGTCATCCTCAAATAGCGAATATTTAAGTTCTTCTTTTTCTATTTTTATGCCTTTAATTTCTTTTGTCTGTCTAATTGCTCTGGCTAGTATTTCAAGAACTAAACTGAATAGAAGTGGTGATAGAGGGCATCTCTGTCTTGTTCCAGATTTTAGAGGGAATGCCTTCAGTTTTTCTCCATTTAGGATGATGCTAGCCTGAGGTTTAGCATATATAGCTTTTACCATGTTGAGGTAAGTTCTTGTTATCCCTAATTTTTATAGTGTTTTGAACATAAAGGAATGCTGTACTTTGTCAAACGCTTTATCTACATCTATCGAGATGATCATATGGTTTTTGTCTTTAAGTCTATTGATGTGGTGGATTACATTTATTGATTTCCATTTATTGATCCAGGCTTGCATCCCAGGGATGAATCCTACTTGATCATGAAGCACAATTATTTTGATATGCTTTTGTATTCAATTCACCATGATTTTATTGAGAATTTTTGCATCCAAGTTTATTAGAGGTATTGGTCTGTAGTTTTCTTTCTTTGAAGTGTCTTTGTCTGGTTTTGGAATCAGGGTGATGTTGGCCTCATAGAATGAATTTGGAGGAACTCCTTCTTTTTCTATTTTTTGAAATTGCTTGAAAAGTATTGGTATTAATTCTTCTTTGAGGGTTTTGTAGAACTCCACTGTATACCTATCCGGTCCAGGGCTCTTTTTGGTTGGTTGTCTTTTGATGGTTTCTTATTTTTCTTCCTTTGTTATTGGTCTATTTAAATTGTGGGTGTCTTCCTGACTCAATCTGGGCAGATCATATGACTTAAGAAATTTATCGATATCTTCTTTATCTTCTATTTTATTGGAATATAGGGTTTCAAAATACTTTCTAATTATCTTCTGTGTTTCTGTAGTGTGTGTTGTGATATTTCCATCTTTATTCCATATGTTAGTAATTTGAGTTCTCTCTCTTCTTCTCTTCGTTAGCATGGCTAAGGGCCTGTCGAACATATTTATTTTTTCAAAGAACCAACTCTTATTTATTTCAATTTTTACAATGTAGATTTTTTGTTTCAATTTCATTGATTTCTCCTCTAATTTCAATTATTTCTTGTCTTCTACTACATTTGATGTTCTTTTGCTCTTCCTTTTCTAGGTTTTTGAGGTGTAGTGTGAGTTCATTTATTTGTTGTTGTTTTTTTCTTTTTTTGAGGAAAGAATTACAAGAAATGAATTTCCCTCTTAAAACGGCTTTCATTGTGTCCCATACAAACCGGTATGTTGTGTCTCTATTGTCATTTGTCTCTAAGAATTTTTTTATCTCCTCCTTTATGTCTTCTGTAACCCACTGATCATTCAGTAACATATTGTGCATTTTCCATGTGATGTAGAATTTTTCCTTCCTTTTTTTTTTCATTGATTTAAAGTTTCAATCCATTATGATCAGATATGGTGCATGGTATTATCTCCATACCTTTATATTTACTAAGAGTTTCCCTATTGCATAATATATGGTCTATATTGGAGTAGGATCAATGTGCTGCTGAGAAGAACGTGTATCCACTTGATGATGGTTGATATATTTTATATATGTTGGTTACGTCTAGGTTATTGACTGTGCTATTGAGTTCTATAGTATCTTTATTCAGCTTTTGTCTGGAGGAAGGCAAGAGACTTCATCCACTATGACTGCCCTTTTTGCCATTTTAGTTTTGGATGCACACATGGGATCTTTCTTTAGATCCATCAGGTGCTGAGAATCTAAGCCACAGGCTCACACAGGGCCAAGATGCAGATTCAGAAACATCCCTTTCCAAAGCAATTAAGCAAAGAGCCACAGGTGATGCACATTTATTTTCATTTGAAAACTCTTTTCTTCAGTCTTCACAAAGGGGTTGCCGGAGGCAAAGACCTTCCTGACATTCAGGGCAACAGACAGGGAAGCAAAAGGCCCAAAGCAGGGTTTCTCCACTGAGACTTTCTTGGTCACACTGATATCTGAGTTTTCTGAGATACTCGCCATTCCCTTCAGCTATCCAGTACATTGCCATGTCACAGTGCTTGGGGTGGTACATATCTTGGACACAAAACCATGAGCGTATTCTAGAGAGTGGCCAGAATTCAGGAAGAAAACAGGAACTTAGGAAGATGGCGAGTGTTGCCCATTTATAAGGCCAGCTGCAGTTCATTCATAAATTGCACAGGATGAATGCTGGGAAGCTTTCTAGTAGACTGGACAAATCCCTTGATGCATTTTCTTTTCTAATGTCTACAACCACGGACACAATGGGATATATAGACTCAGAAACACTCACCTTGTCAAATGACTTACTAGAAACAGTCCACTCCAAAACTAACAAACCACCTTTCCTACCTATTCTGAGAACAGGAGACAAAACAACAAACCCACAACCACACCCACAAAGACACCTCCTTCCCCCAGTAGGTCTCTGACTATCCAGAGTGTCCTCTGACTGGTGGGCCATGATATATTCCCCCATATTGGGGTGTCCTGTCTCTGATATGGTCTCCGTGGCCAACTCTGTGATGCTGTCAGAAGCCAGCGATGAGCCACTACCTGCTTTCTCAGGAAAGGCCCCTCTTCAGATCTTCCTGGCATTTGGCCAACCTCACATCAGTATGTACCAAGAAAGACTGACTCTGTCCTTGGTAAATCCAAACAAGTTTGACCACTGGGACTTGCACTGGGACTGGCTTTGGGTGCCTGGCTTCCTGGATCCCATGTTCAGAGAGTTTCATCACCAAGGAAGTAAGTTGAGTTCATTTCCTTCAGGAACTGAATGAGGTCACTACCCTGGCAACCACATTTTCCTAACAGTTCCTTCCGAGGGTCCCATCAGATGGAGGCTGCACCTACTTGCTCTGACATTTTCACAAGTTAGAATGGTATATCAACCGTAGGCACCCGGGATCAACTCTCCACACAGGCCTGGTTTGGTCCATCTTCACTACATTAAGAAAAGAGAGGCTGATTCAGACACATCCTTTCATCATGACCAGGATGTTTTCCATGTAAGATGACTTTTGCTCTCTCAGGTCCCTCATAGCTGCCTACATCTTCTCCAGGGATTATTTCTGCATGGACTTTTGATGTTGTCAGCTGGTGGAAGATCCCCTACCTTCCTGTATTGTAAGACCAACTCTGTTCCTGCTCTTCTGTAAATGAGATTGAGGGAACAGTGTATGGTTAGGGTTAATAGCATGTTCGATTTGGGTTAGGAATAATTATGCTGGATGAATAATGGTATTGGGAACCTGTGATATTTATAAGAATATAGACGTGAAATATATGTATGAGAACAGAGATCTAGGAAAGATTTGAAGCCCAGATAGGAATTGAAACCACGATTGGTATACTTAGCTTGAATTATGTTCTGCACCGAGGTCTCAGATAAATTGATATACAATGGCATAGGACCGTGTACCTCGGATGTTTGAATGTAGAAGAGAACATGCAGTCAAAAAGGGATAGTCTGTAGGATTAGGAAGATAGTCAGTAGGTTTAGGAAGAATAGTGAGTATAGGAGTTGGACCAAAAGTTCTTTAGCAATAGGGTTTCAGATAGAGAGTGAATGTAAATGTCAGCACATTTGAAGTTACAGTCACAATGATGAACTGGGGACAATATGTAGAAAAGCAGATATCAATAGGGACATTAAGAAATCAGGCATAGTATAAAGTGAGTGATAGGATTAGATATTTTCAAAAGGCTTGAGGTTGAATATATAATCTTAGGAAAAAAACAAATATGTAGTAACAAAGAGGATTGACATTTGAGAGCATTACTCAACCTGGACAGATGTTTTTAATAATCCATGCTCACTTTCCATTTAGGCTTTGGTACAATCATAAGTGTGACCTTTGCATTTTGTGTCCAGAATACTACTGTGATAAATGTATATGTAGATCAGGTGACATGAGTCTTTCTTCCACCATTATGGGGAGCAATATCCTGAAAACTTATAAATTAGTACTGGGGATACGAAAAGGTGTACCCTGTGTTGATGATTATTCAGATGATGCATGAATAGACCATATTGTGAATAAAGTATATAACTGGTTCCAACTTTAAATAATGGATTGAATTTGCATCTGAAAAAAATATATGAAATCTTATATTGATATACATAAATTCATTCCAACCTGTTATATATCTAATGGTAATATTAGGGTTACAGTTTATCATGAAGAGTGAGTTTTGCTTGAACAATGATAATGGAATCGAAAATAATGTGTTTAGAATGAAGTCAAGTGAAAAGAACAGTAGAGAAATATGGAGGAATACATGTGTTCTGAAATAGTAAGTAATTGAAAGTGAACCAAATGCCTATAAATTTGTGAAGTTGTGAATGAAAAAAATATATCCTATGTTGTACATGAACTGAAGAAATTTTAATGTACCAGTGTTTAATAAAAATGAACTTCAAAATACACATCATGTCCCATAGAAATCTATTTGCATTGATGTTAAACTGGGTCAGTTACAGTAGAAATATTAGGATTTGTAAGCACCATTCACTGAACTTAGTTTTCAGTAGTAGGAAACCAATATGTATTTCAGGTGGTTGAGTATTTCTTAGAATAATCTTGTGTAAAGTTGATTATACACCCAAATACATGAATACGAATGAATTTAGGGAGTGTATAATAAGATACATATATTTCATATTTTGGAAATTCTGGAGAATATATATATATATATATATATATATATATATATATATATATATATATATATTCTCCAGAATTTATATATATATATACACACACAAATACACACACAAACACACACACACAAATTAATATGTAGAAATATATATGCCAATTGAAATTCATCATAAAATATAATTCATCCACATATCCAAAAATATTCATTTTACTTAACATGGATTTATGTATAATGTTTTTTACTAGGAAGCTCACCCATAGGTTGAATTTTCAGTTCAATCAGTATTTAGGGGGAGTCATCTCTTTTCACAATTTTTATATTCCAATGTCAGTGAGCTCACAAGAATGTACGTGGGATACCAGGTAGGATAGTATATGTGCATAAAAAATACATGTGCTGAATAGGATACAGAGAAAGGGAGACAGGAATTTACATATGTGATAACTTTAAAAACTCATGAAGAAATATTATAATAAAAAGTTGACTAGATTTAAAACACATACTCTTGATAAAGCAGAAGGCAAATACAAGTATACACCATGCTTCCTATGAAAGGACTGTATTTCTATTCAGTTAGGTTTCTTTTTCTCCATCATATTAGGATTAGTAGTCAGATTCTAGTAGGGTATGGGTTGGTGTCAGGGATTCAGTATTTCAAATGGAAAATAGAAAAATTAATCTAATGTGTATGCAAACATGTACTACAGGAACAATTTCCCACTCTCTTCCAGAACAATGGCTTGACATAACCATCACTCCAAGTAAGACACAATTAGAGGAGAGGAGTTAGAAAATCTGTGAATACATATGAGAAATGTAAAATGCTCAGAAGTTCACAACACTGGAAGTAGAAGAACAGTTTCCAAAAGTAAGGGAGAGGGTAAACACTTCACAAACATGGAGCTCTGCTGGCCTAAAGACTTCTTGAGAAACTTCCTCTGTGGTTGGGCACATGAAATATTTGTAATTGTCAGGAAATTTAGTTTCGTTTGTAGTGACACCATGAAATCTGGGTCTGCATCTATGTGACCTGGAGGACATGGTTCCTTATTTTCTAATGAAAATGAGGCAGCAGTTCTGAATTCTCTCTTTGTAGGTAAACTGTGGCCACTGGGAGCTAAGTGTCTTCCCGTGTGGTCTGTGAAGCCATTTGGTCATGCTCCAATTTTCAGGGTGTTTCTTACTCCTGAACTGGGAGTTTCGTATTAGATTCATGAAATACAAGGAGTTCAACTGCGACACAATGATAGAGGGAGTTCTGTCACGTGTGGTTTGTCATGGTCGACAAGAGAATGTACGAACCAGGCTTTAATCCCACATAGCTTTCCCACTTGACTATAGCAACCTGATTCTGAACATTGCCCTGAAACCTCTCCATATAAAATGATGCCTTTACATATAAGGGTCGGGTGCCTGCACCATGTCAGTCGCAAGTCTTTTGGAAGCCAATGGAAGATCCAGGTGATCCTACCAAAAATATTTATTTACACACCTACAGTCCACTGCTCTATGCCCACTACTCAGCAGGCTCCAACTTACTGGCATCTCTGTTCTACAACATTTTCACGAAACCCAGTCAATCAAGGCACAGTTTGGAACCATCATGATCAGCAACAGGACATTCAAAGTTTATCCAGTGCCACCTGGTCATGGAAATTTCAAAAATTTCATGGTATTTATCTAGCCATTTTTCAAGGATGAAGTTGGAGGCACTGTGGGTTTCAATTAATTCAGGAACCATTAAATGGTGAGGAAGCTCATTTCAATGAAAGCTCTGGAGATCACTCACGGGGAAGGCTTCCCAAAGAGTGGCCAAAAGGTCACATGAATCCAGGCCCATTGAGGTATACAAAGTGAGATCCATGTGTGTTTGTATTCTCAACTAAGGGTCCCAAGTCTTTAAGAATTAAATCATGTGATATCCTGGCTCAGAATCCCCGAGCACTGTGGAAAGCCATCCTGGGCCTAGATCTCAGATTACAAGGGTGATTCTCATGCGTGACCTCCTAAAATCCCAACACTATTTTTTGCAATACTTCTCTGAGGTCAGTTCCAGAACTCAGTCTCTAAGGGTAATCACACCAGAGTTCATGCTCCGGTGGACACAGTCATCTCTTCCAACTACCACACAATTGACCACAATTAAAACGAAAACACTCCCATATGGACCTCATCTCCTTCCATATAGACACTCATCATAACCTCTGGCTGGAGGTTTCCATGAGGGGCGCAGACCAAGACAGTATCCACAATAATCTACCTTGCCCCTCATTTGCCTAAAGTCAGGGTGGCCTGGACACGCTTCCTGTTAACCAGGAGTGATCAAATAGGCCTGGTGTTAATACTGTTCTGCTTGTCCAATTTGAGGCCTACTGACTGTCAGATATTGATTCTTTATGTGAATTGGAGTCATGAGAAAACCCAAGCGCCTATGGGCTAGCCTCTGCAGGTTTTGAAGAACTCGTTTGACCCAAAGGATTCCTATTCTCACTTGATGGAGGTCAGGAACCTTACAGAGGAAGGCTAGAGACTTCATGCCAATGACTGCTCTTTTGGCCATTTTGGTTTTGAATGCAGGCATGGGAAATTTCTTTAGATCCCTCAGGTGCTGAGAATCTAAGCCACTGCCTCATACAGAGCCAAGGGGCTGATTCAGACACATCCCTTTTCAAAGCAGTTAAGGAAAGAGCCACATGTATGCCCAATAATTTCCATTTGAAAACTGTTTTCTTCAGGCTTCACAAAAGGGTGGCCTGAGTCAAAGACCTTCCTGAAATTCAGGAAAACAGAACAATAGGTAAGCAAATGGTCCAAAGCAGGGTTGCTCCACTGAGAATTTCCTGGTCACACTGATACTTGAGTTTTCTGAGATGCTTGCCATTTCTTTCAGCTATCCAGTACATGGCCAGTCACAGAGCTTGAAGGTGGTACATATCGTGAACAAAAAACCATGGTCCTATTCTGTAGAGTGGCCAGAATTCAGAAAGAAAACAGGAACTTAGGAATATAGCAGGTATTGCGCATCAATAGGGCAAGCTACAGTCCATTCATAAATGGGGCAATTTGAATGCTGAGAAGCTTTCTACTAGACAGGACACATCCATTGATGCATTCTCTTTTCTAATGCATACAACCATGGACACAGTGAAATACTGAGACATAGAAACACTCGCCATGTCAAAAGACTTACTAGAAACACTAAACTTCAATCCAAACAAACCGACTTTAATACCTATTCTAGGAAAATGAGACAAAACCACAAACCCACAACAACACCCACAAAGGCACCTCCTTCCCCCAAGTAGGTCTGTGACTATCCAGAGTGTCCTCTGACTTGTGGGCCAAAATATGTTCCCCCAAATTGGCCTGTCCTGTCTCAGATCTGGTCTCCTTGGCCAACTCTGTGAAGTTCTCAGTAGCCAGCGGTGAGCCACTACCTGCTTTCTCAGGAAAAGCCCCGCTTCAGAGATTTCCTCTCATTTGGCCTTCCTCACATCTGTAGGTACCAACAAAGACTGACTCTGTCCTTGCTGAATCCAAACAAGTGAGACCACTGGGACTGGAACAGGGACTGGCTCTGGGTGCCTGGCTTCCTGGATCCCAAATTCAGAGAGTTCCATCACCAAGGAAGTTAAGTGAGGTCCCTTCCTTCAGAAATTGAATGAGGTCACTGTCTTGGCAACCACTTTGTCCTAACTGTTGCTTTCAAGGGTCCCATGATACGGAGGCTGCCCCTACTTTCTGTGACACTTTCACAAGTTAGAATGGTATATCAACAATAGGCACCCAGGAATAGATCTCCAAACAGGCCTAGTTTGGTCCAACTTCTCTACGTTAAGAAGAGAAGCTGATTCATACACAACCTTTTATCCTGACCAGGTTGTTTGCCATGGAAGATGACTTTTGGTCTCTCAGGTCCTTCATAGCTGCCTACCTCTTCTCCAGGGATCATTTCTGCATGTACCTTTGAGGTTCTCAGGAGGTGGAAGATTCCCTACATTTCAGTATTGTAAGATCAACTCTTTCCCTGCTCTTCTGTAAAGTTAGATTGAGGGAACAGTGTATGGTTATGGTTAATAACATGTTCGGTTTGGGTTAGAAATCATTCTGCTGGATGAATAATGGTATTGGGAACTTGCTATGTGTATAAGAATATATAGGTGAAATATATGTATGAAAACAGAAATCTAAGTATGATTTGAAGTCCAGAAGGGCATTGGGCTCTTGATTGGGATATGCAGCTTTGAATTACGTTCTGCAGAGGTGTCTCAATTAAATCGATATACAATGCCATAGGACCTTGTACCTTGGATGAATTAATGTAGAAGGAACATCTAGTCGAAAAGGGATAGTCCGTAGTGAAAGGTTAATAAAATAGGTACTTGTCACTTCCTGTTTTTCTGTATGCTTAACAAAACACTGTTGAAATCTTGAGAAATGTTTGCTAATCTTGTTTCCAGAATGTTCTGTTCCCAACTGCCAAACTGCAGAATGTACTCCCTCACTCAGTGTCATGCAAACCGCCCACATGCCCTCACCCATTAGTAAACTTCCCTCTCTTCCCTCTCCAAGGAAAGTATATAAGCTGTGCTTAAGGTGTTCTCAGGGCTCTCTGCTCTATTTAAGTGAGTTCTGAGCCACAGCATGCTGAACCCCAAATAAACCCATTGCTGTTGCATGAGACAGACTCTTGGTGGTCTCTTCCTTCGACACTCGCCCGACCTTTACATATTGAGGTTCCACAGAGTTCTGGCAGTGGCAGACGAGAGACCCCAATGGGCTCCTCTCGGAGCAAGTAAGGCACCTCTTTCTGGTTTCAGGTTTCATGTTAGGGCTTGGCAAAATCTCTGGCGATGAAGAGCCTGAGCTCCCTCCAAAGGTGGCTGAGAGACGTGTCATGGAGACACAGGGCACCTCCCTGGGGGACGCCGCAGAAAACTCGGGAAATTAAGGAACAATAGTCTCCTCAACTCAGTGATATTTTGTTTCAGATTCGGTATTGTCATCCCATCGGGTTTTGCCGGCTACTCATTCCTGGTTTCAGTGTTTGACGTCCATTGCCTGTGTTTATGGTCTTGTCTTATCTGTGTCATGTGTCCTTGCTTTTGCTGTTTGTGTACCTTTCATTATGGGACAGAGCAGTTCAATGCCTCTGTCCCTGACCCTTGATCACTGGAACAAAGTCCGCTTAAGAGCTCAGAATCTTTCTTGTTTTAGTAAAATGCTGGACCTGGCAGAATCTCTGTGCCTCAGAATGGCCCACCTTTGAATTCGGATGGCCCCTAGAAGGATCTTTCTACTTCGCACTAATTTAAAAATTCAGAGATATTATCTCAGCCGGGGACACATAGCCATCTGGATCAACAGCCATATATCTTAACTTGGCAGAACATCTGCAAATCTCCTCCTCCATGGGTGAAGCCTTTCCTTGAGCCTGCCTCTGCTCCTACTCCTTCCCCCATGATCTCTCAAACCCTCTCAACCTCCTCCTCCTCCACCCCCTGTTCTCCCCGAGTCACAGATTTGACTCTACTGGACTCTTCTTCCCTTACTAATCCCCTGCCCTTGTCCCCTAACCCACAACACCCTCAAATGGATTTCCCTGCTGCTGACTCAGCCTCTTTACCATTGGAGGAAGCTAAGCCGGTAATAGGGTCTGATAATGGACCGGTGTTCATGGCCCAGGTAAGTCAGGGGTTAGCCAGGAACCAGGGAATTAATTGGAAGTTATATTGTGCTTATAGATACCCGAGTTCAGGACAGGCAGATAGAATAAATTGAACCATTAAAGAGACCTTAAGAAAATTAAACTTAGAGAACAGCATAAAAGATTGGACTATGCTTCTGCCTTATGCAATGTTTCATGCAAGAAATACTCCCTCTGTTTCTTTGAGTAACCTTAGCCCCTGTGAAATTCTCTATTGTTGCCCTCCTGCAGTAAGGGACCTAAGCCCGACTCAAAGACCTAACCATTCCATCCACACCCCCTTGCTTGACAGACTTAAAGCTCTAAAAAGAACTCAGTGATACCTGTGTAAACAGCTGGCCACTGCCTACCAAACTGGGGACAAAGGGACTCCACATCGATATCATGTAAGAGACTTCATCTACGTAAGACGACATCAGGTATCATGCTTGAAACCCCGCTGGAAAGGACCATAGCCGGTGCTACTTATAACACCTCCAGTGGTAAAGGTAGATGGAATCAATTTCTGGATCCATGCCTCTCATCTCAAGCCTGCGCCCTGTCCAGACTCTGGCTGGAAACTGGAAAAGACTGGTAAAACCTTCAAATTGCGTATTCGCCATGTGGATAAGTCTGTGGACTCTCTCCTTGGCCACAAGTAGTCCTAAGCCACATCAGCCCATTCAGCAGTGATGGCTGATCACAATTCCTACTGGAAAAGAAGTATAATCTATCTCGCATACAGCCCCCTGAGGGACCTGGTGGCCATCATTCCTCCCAGACATTTGTCAGCTGGCTATAGGTCTTCCCTATTGGGATATCCCTGATGAAGAGGATACCACTAAAATTCCATTAAATTACTTCTGTAGCATAGATAATGGAAACAAACATTATGGATGAAGGGACATGCAAGCCAGATGCAGGTTGGCTAGCCTAGATTACTATGTTTGCCGGGCAGACTCTCAAAGCCACAGTCACGGCTGTGTGGGGGGAAAGCCGACTTCTTCTGTAAGTCATGGGGATTTGAGCAAACAGGGGCTGCCTGATGGAACCCAAACTCCTCATCAAATTCAGTACACATCATTGGCCATATTACCAATTAGATAAGAAGAACCGATGGCCCCCAGAGGGGTCTCTAGATCCTCAAATTCTGCGTGACCTTTTCCCTCCTTCACTCACATCCTGAACTATGCTTCTCCAATAGATCCTCACCCTCAGCCTTCTGCTCCAGACATTCTGCTGTCACTCCCACCTCAGCAACCTGATTTCTCCCCTCCAATTACTAGATCAAAAACCCAAACCTCTGCCGGTTCTCAGACCATTGCCTCCTTGCTGAGGCAGCAGTTACTGAAGTACCCCTCCACCCACTCACTCCTCTCTTGTCCTGTCAGTGCCCGCACCGGGTCCCGCCAGGTCTTCTTACCAGCTAAACCAAAGCTCAAACCAGCTGAGGAGAGCCCTCAGTCCCCTATCTAAGATGTAATAAAAATGGCCTTTAAAGTTGGTTTGTCATCACTGAAAACAGTTTACTAATAATTAAACGTCCCGCATATGCGTTTTGAGATACTCACTCCCATCATCCTCTCTGCTCTACCTGTTCTACTGCTCAAGTTTTTGTTGCTAGGAAAATCTCAAACCCGTTTCCCATTATTCTTTTACATCTCTCCTTCCTCATTCTCAGATCCACGGAGCTGATCACAGCCCACCTTCCCCGTCTTCCCCCTCTGCACTAGGCCCACAGAAAAGTCTTAACTGACCTTCTCCAGAAGTCTTCACCATGGCTGACTTTAGGACTTTCAGCAAAAGAGTCCCTATAAAAGAGTTCAATGTAGATAAACTTCCTCTTTTCGTGTTGCCCTGTTCTACTTGGCCAGTGGCTAAAAAAATCAGCACTTCTCAGGTAGACACCCTTTTTCTAGTTTTTCACAAAATATGTGAACAAGGCCTCTGTCCTTGAGCTGGGGATTCACAGAGATGGCTACATTTCTAAGATAAAGAAGTTACCAACTGGTCTCCATGGTAACAGCTGGCAGGGGTAAAATAAGAAAGGGAAGAAAAAGCTCTCCCCCTCCCAGGTGTCCTTTAAAAGTTAACTTGCCCAGAACAGGGAAAAAACAGGAACAAATACTGCGTTTTTGAACTTCTGCAGACTGTGAGCTTCTGAGCACCTTCCCTTACATGTTGGGTACAAAATTCTGAAACTACCTAAACTTGAGTTTCAGGGGATTAATTGATTACAACAGAAGCAATGCCCTCTGAATCCGGTTGCAACCAAATAGGACTGTTTCCCTCTCTTGAGTGCTATCTTAGGTGCCTTGCCTTGTCCTCCTTACAACAGAATAATTCTATATACTTAAACCTTGTTTATGTTTTCATGAAATGGTCAACAGATGTGATTAATCGTGTAATGGTGCAGATGTTTCCCAGAGTGCTCTATTATGAAGCAGGTTCATTTGAAGATCAAATAGGGGGACATACAACCAGGTTCCACTGGGAGCATATATCCCTCACTTTAGCCATCATATTAGGAATAGGATTTGCTGCACGGGTGGGCCCAGGAACCACTGCCCTTGTCCATGTGACACAATAAATTACCCAATTAGAAGCAGCAATAGACCAAAACTAAGATATTAGAAACCACCATCAGAGCTTTGCATGAAACTTTAACCTCTCTCTCTGAAGTTGTTTTACAGAACAGTTGAGGTTTGGACCTCCTCTTCATTAAAGAAGGGGGCCTTTGTGCTGCATTGAGGGAAGAATGTTGTTTTTATGCCAAACATACTGGAGTTGTAATAAAATCTATGAGTAAATTAAAAAGACACATTAAAGAGCATCAACAAGAGAGAGAGAGACCCAAAAAGGGTTGTTTGAGTCTTGGTTCACACAGTGCCCCTGGTTAACTACGTTTTTATCAACCCTGGCCGGTCCAATAATAATCCTCATATTATTGCTAACTATAAAACCCTGTTTTCTCAACCGTGTAATTTCTTTTCTCCAGGCTCAAATTGGACGAGTTAAACTTATGGTAATACCCCACTAGGAGACATAGAATGTGAAACCCCCCAATGATAATTTTTATGATTAAAAGTAGCCAGAAAAAGAAGTGAGGAATGAAAGGTTAATAAAATAAGTACTTGTCACTTCCTGTATTTCCCTATGCTTAACAAAAAACTGTTGAAATCTTGAGAAATGCTTGCAAAACTTGTTCCCAAAATGTGCTGTCCCCAACTGCCAAACTACAGAATGTACTCCCTCACCCAGTTGCATGCAAACTGCCCACTCGTTGTGACCCATCAATAAACTTCCCTCCCTGCCTTCTCCAGGGAAAGTATACAAACTCTACTTAAGCTATTCTCAGGGCTATCTGCTCTATTAAAGTGAGCTCTGAGCCCCAGCATGCTGGAAACCCAATAAACCTTTTGCTGTATCATGAGTACTCTGTTGGTCGTCTCCTTCTCCGAAGCTTCCCCGACATTTACTTGGATGATTGAATGTAGAAGAGAACATCCAGTGAAAAAGGTATAGTTGGCAGGATTAGGAAGATAGTCAGTAGGTTTAGGAAGAAGAGTGAGTATAGAATTTAGAACAAAAGTTCTTTAGCAATACGGTTTCAGTTAGAGAGTGAATGTAAATGTGAGCACAGTTGAAGAGTCAGTCACAATGATGAACTGGGGAAAATATGTAGGAAAGCAGATATCAATAGAGACATTATGAAATCAGGGAAATTACAAAGTGTGTGACAGGACTAGATATTTTGAAAAGGATTGAGTTTGAATATATAATCTTAGGAAAAAACAAATATGTAGACACCAATAGGATTGATATTTGAGAGCATTAGGCAAATTTCAGGTGCATGAATATTTCTGAGAATAATCTTGTGAATAGTTGATTATAAATCCAGATACATGAACATGAATGAATTTAGGGAGTGTATATGAGACACATATATTTCATTTTTTGAAATATCTGGAGAGTGTATATATATATATATATATATATATATATATATATATATATATATATACACAAACACAAAACACATACAGACAAAAAAGTAGCAATATATATGTCAATCAAAATTCATCATATAATATATATTATCCACAGATCTAAAAATATTCATTTTACTGAACATGGATTTATGTATAATGTTGTTCAACTAGAAAGCTCACCCATATGTTGAATATTCAGTTTCAATGGGGTTTAGTAGGAGTGATCTTTTCTCTCAATTTGTATCTGCCAAGTCAGCCACCTCACAAGAATGTACGTGTGGTACCAGGTAGCCAACCTGATTCTGAACATTGCCCATAAACCTATCCATATAACAAGATGCCTTTACATATAAGGGTCTGCTTGCTGTACCCTGTCAGTCACAAGGCATTTGGAAGCCAATGGCAGATAAACATGGCCCCACCACACATGTTTTATCACACACCTTCACACCACTGCTCTAGGCCCACTAATGAGCAGGCTCCAACTTACTGGCATCACTGTTCTACACAATTTTCATGAAACAAAGTCAGTCAAGGCACTGTCTGGTACACTGATGGTCAGCAACAGGATATCCAAAAGTTCTCCAGTGCCACCTGGTCATGGGAATTTCAAAAATTTTATGGTATTTATCAAGCCATTTGTCGAGGATGAAGTTGGAGGCTCTTTGGATTTCAATTTATTCAGGAACCATTAAATGTTGAGGAAGCTCATTTCAATGAAAGCTCTAGAGAACACTCACAGGCAAGACTTCCCAAAGTGTGGCTAAAAGGGTCACATGAAGCCAGGCCCATTGAGGTCTACAATGTGAGGTCCATGTGTGTTTTGACTCTCAACTGTGGCTGCAAAGTCTATCAGAATAAAATCATGTGATATCCTGGCTGAGATTCCCAGTGCTCTGGGGAAAGCCACCCTGCACCTAGATCTCAGGTTCCAAGGGCGACTCTCATGCATGGCCTAGTAAAAACCAAACACAATTCATGAAAATACTTCTCTGAGGTCAGTTCCAGAATTCATTCTCTAAGAGGAATCACAACAGAGTTCAAGCCCAGGTGGACCCAGTCTTTTCTTCTAAGTGCCACACAAATTACCACAATTCCAAACAAAATGCTCCCACATAACCCTTTTCTTCTTCCATATAGACACTCATCATAACCTCTGGATGGAGGTTTCCATGAGGGGCGCAGGACAGGACAGTGTCCAAAATAACCTCCCTTGCCCCTCATTTGCCTAAAGTCAGTGTGGCCTGGAAATCCTGACTGTGAAACAGGAGTGATCAAATCGGCCTGCCGTTAATACAGCTTGGCTTCTCCAATTTGAGGCCTACTGACTGTAGGGTTTAGATTCTTCATGTAAATTGGGGTCATGAGAAAACCCAAGCACCTATGGGATAGCCTCTGCAGGGCTTTGAAGAACTCTTTTGAAACAAAGGATCCCTATTCTCACTTGATGGATGTCAGGAACCTTAGAGAGGAAGGCGAGAGTCTTCATAAACAATGACTGCTCTTTTGGCCATTTTGGTTTTTAATGCACCCATGGGATCTTTCTTTAGATCCATCAGGTGCTGAGAATCTAAGCTACAGCCTAACACAGGGCCAAGAGGCTGATTCAGACACATCCCTTTCCAAAGCAATTAAGCAAAGAGCCACAGGTGTTGCCCATTCATTTCCATTTGAAAACTGTTTTCTTCAGGCTTCACAAAGGGGTGGCCTGAGGCAAAGAACTTCCTGACATTCAGGGCAACAGAACAATAGGTAAGCAAAAGGCCCAAAGCAGGGTTTCTCCACTGAGATTTAATGGTCACACTAATATCTGATTTTTCAGAGATGCTCGCCATTCCTTTGAGCTATCCAGTACATGGTCATGGCACACAGCTTGGAAGTGGTACATACCTTAGACATAAAACCATGAGCCTATTCTGGAGAGGGGCAGAAGTCCAGAAGAAAACTGAAACTTAGGAAGATTGCAGGTGTTACCCATTGAAAAGGCAATCTGAAATCCATTCATAAATTGGACAGGATGAATGCTGGGAAGCATTCTACTAGACAGGACACATCCATTGATGCATTTTCTTTTCTAATATCTGCAACCACGGACACAGTGTGATAGACAGACATAGAAACACTCGCCTTGTCAAATGACTTACTAGAAACAGTTCATTCCACACCAAAAAAAGCGCCTTGCCTACCTATTCTCTGAACATGAGACAAAACCAGAAACCCACCCCCACACCCACAAAGGCACCTCCTTCCCCCAAGAAGTTCTGTGACTATCCGGACTGTCCTCTGACTGGTGAGCCATACTATATTCCCACGGAATGGCCTGATCTGTCTCAGATCTGGTCTCCTTGGCCAACTCTGTGCAGGTGTCAGGACCCAGAGGTGAGAAACTACCTGCTTTCTCAGGAATGACCCCTCTTTAGAGCTTTCCTGGCATTTGGCCATCCTCACATTAGTAGGTACCAAGAAAGACTGACACTGTCCTTGGTAAATCCAAACAAGTGAGACCACTGGGACTGGGACTGGGACTGGCTCTGGGTGCCTGGCTTCATGAATCCCAAGTTCAGAGATTTCCATCACCAAGGAAGTGAGGTGAGGTCACTTCCTTTAGGAACTGAATGAGGTCACTGCCTTGGCAACCACTTTGTCCTACCAGTGGCTTCCAAGTGTCACATGAGAAGGAGGCTGCCCCTACTTCCTGTGACACTTTCACAATTTAGAATGGTATACAACCATAGGCACCCAGAAACAGCTACCCACACAGGCCTGGTTTGGTCCATCTTCTCTAAATTAAGATGTGAGAGGCTGATTCAGACAGAACCCTTCATCCTGAACAGGTTGTTTGCCATTGAACATGACTTTTGTTCTCTCAGGTTCTTCATAGCTGCCTACATCTTCTTCAGTCAACATTTCTGCATGGGACTTTGAGGTTCTCAGCAGGTGGAAGATCCCCTACTTTCCTGTATTGTAAGACCAACTCTGTCCCTCCTCTCTGTAAATTTAGAATGAGGGAACAGTGTATGGTTAGGGTCAATAACATATTTGACTTGTGTTAGGAATCATTCTGCTGGATGAATAATGGTATTGGGAACCTGCAAAATTTATAAGAATATATATTTGAAATATAAGTATGAAAACATAAATCTAGTTACGATTTGAAGCCAGAAAGGGCATTGGGCCCTTCTTTGGGATATTTAGCTTTGAATTACATTCTGCATTTTAGTCTCAGATAAATCTATACACAATGGAATAAAACCTTGCACCTCAGATGCCTGAATGTCGAAGAGAACATCCAGTCAAAAATGGATAGTCGGTAGGATTTGGAAGATAGTAGGTTTAGGAAGAAGAGTGAGTCTTCGAGTTGGACCAATAGTTTTTTAGCAATAGGGTTTCGTTTAGAGAGTGAATGTAAATGTCAGCACATGTGAAGAGTCAGTCACAATGATGAACTGGGGAAAATATGTAGGAAAGCAGGTCTCAATAGAGACATTAGGAAATCAGACAAATTATAAAATGCGTGATAGGATTAGACATTTTCAACAGGGTTGAGGTTGAATATATAATCATAGGAAGAAACAAATATATAGTCCCCAACAATATTGACACTTGGGAGAATTAGGCATCCTGGACAAGGATGTTTTTAGTAATATATACTCACTTTCAATTTAGGGTTTGGTACAATCATAAGTGTGACCTTTGCATTTTTGTCCAGAATATTACTGTGATAAAATGTATATGTAGATCAGGTGACATGAGTATTTCTTCCACCATTATGGGAAGCAATATTTTTAAAACCCATAAATTAGTATTGGGTATACAAATAGGTGTACCCTGTGTCAATGAATATAGAGATGATGCATGAATAGATCGTACTGTGAATAAATAATATAACTGGATCCAACTTTAGAAATTGGAGTTAGAATAAATTGATATCTGAAAATATACAGGAAATCTTATATTGATATTGGTATACATACATTCATTACAACCAATTATAAGTCTAATGGTAATATTAGGGTTACGGTTTATCATGAAGAGGGTGTGTGAGTTTTCCTTCAAAAGTGATTATGGAAATCGAAAATAATGTGTTTGTTAAGAAGTCTCATGAAACGACCAGTCGAAAAACCTGGAGGACTACATGTGTTCGGAAGCAGGAAGTGATTGAAAGTGAAACAAATGTCTTTAATTTTGAAATTTTGGGTGAAAAATTTATCCATGGATGTGCATAAACTGAAGAAATAGTACTGTACCAGTTTTAAATAAAAATGAACGTCAAAATACACATCATGTCCCATAGGAATCTACTTGCATTGATGTTAAACTTGGTAAGTTACGGTAGAAATATTAGGATTTGTATGCACCTTTCACTGAAGTTTGTTTTCAGTACTAGGAAACAAATAAGTATTTCAGGTGGATGAATATTTCTGAGAATAATCTTGTGCAAAGTTGATTACAAATCCACATACATGAATATGAATGTATTTAGGGAGTGAATAATAAGACACATATTTCATATTGTGAAAAATCTGGAGAGTATATATATACAAAACACACACAGACATTATAAAGTGGCAATATATATGCCAATCGAAATTCATGGTGAAATATATATCATTCGTAGATCCCGAAATATTAATTTTAATGAACATGGATTTATGAATAATGTTGTTCAACTAGGAAGCTCACCCATAGGTTGAATTTTAAGATCCAACAGCATTTAGCAGGAGTGATCTATTCTCATAATTTGTATCTGCCAAGTCAGCCACCTCACAAGAATGTATATGTGATACCAGGTAGGATTCTATATGTGCATATAAAAATACATGTGCTGAATAGGCTACAGAGAAAGGGATACAGGAATTCACATATTCATTAACTTTAAAAACACATGGAGAACTATTTCAATTAAAAATTAACTAGATTTATAACACCTAACCTACATAATGCAAACGGCAAGTCCAACTATACACCATGCCTCTTCTGAACTGCTTGTATTTCTATTCTGTTTGAGTTATTTTTCTCCATCATATTAGGAATAGTAGTCAGAGTCTAGTAGGGTATAGTTTCGTGTCAGGGATTCAGTATTTTGAATGGAAAATTGGAAAATGAATCCAATGTGTATGCAAATATGTGCTACACAAAAATCTTCCCACTTTCATCCACAACAATGCCTTGACATTACCTTTGCCACAAGTAAGACACAATTAGAGGAGAAGAGTTAGAAAATACGTGAATACATATCTGGAATGGAATACGCTCAGGATTTCCCAACCTTGGAGGTGATAGAGCAGTTTCCATAAGTAAGGGACATGGTAAACACTCCACAAACATGGAGCTCTGCTGGCCTAAATACTTCTTGAGAAACTGCCTCTGAGGTTGGGCACTTGAAATATATGTTGTTGTCAGGAGCTTTAGCTTCCTTTATAGTGAGCCCATCAAAGCTGGGTCTGCATCTATGTGACCTGGAGGACATGGTTTCTTATTATCCAATGAACCTGAGGCAGCAGTGCTGAATTCTCTCTTTGTAGGTAAACTGTGGCCACTGGGGGCTAAGTGTCACCCCGTGTGGACTGTGAAGCCATTTGGTCCTCTTCCACTTTCTGTTGTGGTTCTTGCTGCTACACTGGGACTTTGGTATTTGCTTCACGAAATACAACAATTTCAACTGGGACACAGTGCTGGAGAGAGTTCTGTCACTGTGGTGGGTCACGGTCTGCAGGAGAATGCACCAACCAGGCTTCTTTCCCACATAGCTTGCACCATTGACCATGTCAACCTGATTCTGAAAATTGCCCTGAAATCTCTCTATATATCAAAATGCCTTTACAAATAAGGGTCTGCTGGCTGCACCATGTCCTTCACAAGGCATTTGGTAGCCAATGGCCAAACCACATGGACCTACCACAGATGTTTTATCACACACCTGCACACCTGCCCACCACTGCTCTAGGCCCACTACTCAGTAGGCTCCAACTTACTGGCATCTTTTTTCTACATTATTTTTATGAAACCCAGTCAATCAAGGCACCCTCTAGTATACTCATGATCAGCAACAGGACACCCAAAGATTCTCCAGTTCCACCTGGTCATGGGATTTTCAAAAATTTCATGGTATTTATCTAGCCATTTTTCAAGGATGAAGTTGGAGGCACTGTGGGTTTCAAGAACCACTAAATGTTGAGGAAGCTCATTTCAATGAAACTCTGGAGAACTCTCATAGGCAAGGCTTCCCAAAGAGTGGCCAAAAGGTCAAATATAGCCAGGCCCATTGAGGTATACGTTGTGAGTTCCATGTGTGTTTTGACTCTCAACTATGGCTAGCAAGTCTTTAAGAATAAAATCATGGGATATCTTGGCTGATATTCCCAGTGCTCTGTGGAAAGCCACCCTGGGCCTTGATCTCAGTTTATAAGAGCGACTCTCATGCGTGGCCTCCTAAAATTTCAACACAATTCATGCAATACTTCTCTGAGGTCAGTTCCAGAACTCAGTCTCTAAGGGGATTCACACCAGACTTCAAGCCCAGGTGGACCCTGTCATCTCTTCCAACCGTCACACAAATGACCACAATTAATACCAAAACAATCCCACATTGCCCTCCTCTTCTTCCATAAAGGCACTCATCATAACATCTGGCTGGAGGTTTCCATGAGGCTCACAGCCCAAGACAGTGTCCAAAATAAGCTCCCTTGGCCCTCATTTGCCTAAAGTCAGGGTGGCTTGGACACCCTTCTTGTGCACCAGGAGTGATCTGTAAGCGTAAAAGAAATTGAAATTAAAGTGTAAAAGTTAAAGTGTAAAAGACCGGGTGTTGTAAAGATTTTAAGCAGCAAGGCTTGAGTTAAAATGTAAAGGACCAGGTATTGTTAAGTTCCTATGCTACACGCAAAACCTGAAATTCCTGTAGCTTGTAGGACAATTCCCGGACTACCCAGTAAATATTCCCCCTGACCGCCTGGTTTTTTAATAAAATAGGACCCTGTGAGGCCTGGCACATAGGCATTGCAGGGCCTAAACCAATCATTTTGAATGTGTACCCCGCTTTAGAACTGACCTATCACTCCCGCCTTACATGTTCCCACCAATAAATGAACTAATCATGTTTAAGAATTGTTGTTTGATTTTCCCGTGGTGTATGATGATTTCTTAAAGGAGACTGTAATATATGTAAAGTCCCGCCCTGCCCAAAAAGTGTACTTAAGCACTGCTCAACCCCTGCTCGGGGCTCTGGGATGCTCTCCCATCTTGAGTGAGCACGTAGCCCCAGCATGCTGGATTGGATCCTCAATAAACGGCTTTTACTGTTGCATGAGCCGCAGTTTCTTGATGGTCTCTTCCTCCAACATTCGCCGGAACCTTACATTTGGTGCATTGGCCGGGAATCACGCAGCGCAGGACAAGGAGACCTCAACGAACCTTTCTGGGGGTAAGTAAGGCGCCTCTTTCCTTCAAAAATGATTATGGAAATCGAAAATAATGTGTTTGGAAAGAATCTCATGAAAAGAACAGTCAAGAAACATGGAGGAATACATATGTTCTGAAGCAAGAAGTAATTGAAAGTGAACCAAATGCCTGCAGATTTGTGAACTTGTGGATGAAAAGTTATATCCTATGATATCCATCAACTGAAGAAATAGTAATGTACCACTGTTGAATAAAAATGAACTTCAAAATACACATCATGTCCCATAGGATTATACTTGCATTAATGTTAAACTGGGTCAGTTACCATGCAAATATTAGGATTTGTAAGCACAATTCACCGAAGTTTGTTTTCAGTACTGGAAAATAAATATGTATTTTATGTGGATGAATTTTTCTGAGAATAATCTTGTGCAAATTTGATTACAAATCCACATACATGAATATGAATGTATTTAGGGAGTGAATAATAAGACACATATATTTAATATTGTGAAAAATCTGGAGAGTATATATATATATATATATATATATATATATATATATATATATATATATATTATAAAGATAAAAACACAGACATTAAAATGTAGAAATATATATGCCAATCAAAATTCATCATGAAATATATATCATCCTCATATCCAAAAATATTCTTTTTACTGAGCATGGATTTATGTATAATGTTGTTCATCTAGGAAATTCACCAATTTGTTGAATTTTCAGTTTCATCAGTATTTAGGGGGAGTGATCTCTTTTCACAATTTGTATCATCCAAAAACAGTGAGCTCACAAGAATGTATGTGTGATACCAGGTAGGATTCTAAATATGCATAATAAAATACATGAGATGAATAGGCTACAGAGAAAAGGAGACAGAAATTTACATATGTGTTAACTTTAAAAACTCATGGAGAAGTACTACAATGAAAAGTTGACTAGATTTATAACACATACACTTGATAAAGCAGAAGGCAAGTCCTAGTATACACCATGCCACCTATGAATGGCCTGTATTTCTATTCTGTTAGGTTTCTTTTTCTCCATCATATTAGGATTAGTAGTCAGAGTCTAGTAGGGTATGGGTTAGTGTCAGGGATTCAGTATTTCAAATGGAAAATAGGAAAATGAATCTAATGTGTATGCGAATATTTGTTAGACAAAAATCTTCCTACTGTCATCCAAAAAAATGCCTTGATAGTTCCTTCACCACAAGTAATACACAATTAGTGGAGAAGAGTTTGAAAATCTGTGAATATATATCTGGAAAAGAAAATGCTCAGGAGTTCACAACCTTGGAGGTGGTAGAGGAATTTCCAAAAGTAAGCTAAAGGGTAAACACTTCACAAACATGGAGCTCTGGTGGCCTAATTAATTTCTGAGAAACTGCCTCTGAGTTTGGGCCCTTGAAATGTTTGTTGTTGTCAGGAGCTTTCGCTTCCTTTGTAGTGAGACCATCAAAGCTGCGTCAGCATCTATGTGACCTGGATGACATGGTTCCTTATTTGCAATAGAACATGAGGCAGCAGTTCTGAATTCTCTCTTTGTAGGTAAACTGAGGCCACTGGGGTCTAAGTGTCTAACCATGTGGTCTGTGAAGCCATTTGGTCATACTTCACTTTTCGTGGTGTTTCTTACTGCTGCACTGGGAGTTTGGTATTGGCTTCAAAAAATAAAAAAAGAAAAACTGGGACACAGTGCTATAGAGAGTACTCTCACGTGTAGTGGGTGAGGGTCTGCAGGAGAATGCACCAACCAGGCTTCTATCCCCAAAAGCTTGCACCCATGTCCATATCAACCTGATTCTGAATATTGCCCTGAAACCTCTCCATATAATAAGGTCCGTTAACTTGTATGGTTCTGCTGGCTGCACCATGTCAGTCACAAGGCATTTGGAAGCCAATGGCAGATCCACATGGCCCCACGACAGATGTTTTATCATACACCTGCCCACCACTGCTCTAGGCCAACTAGTCAGCAGGCCTCAACATTCTGGCATCTCTGTTCTCACCGTTTTCATGAAACCCAGTCAATCAATGCAATGTCTGGTACACTCGTCATCAGCAATAGACATCCAAAGGTTCTCCAGTGCCACCTGTTCATAAGAATTTAAAAAATTTCATGGTATTTATCTAGCCAATTTTCAAAGATAAATTTGGAGGCACTGTGGCATTCAATTCATTCGGGAACCATGAAATGGTGAGGAAGCTCATTTCAATTAAAGCTCGGGAGAACTCTCAGAGGCAAGGCTTCCCAAAGAGTGGCCAAAAGGTCACATTAAGCCAGGCCCATTGAGGTCTACAATTGAGGGCCATGTTTTTTTTGACTCTCAACTATGGCTTCCAAGTCTTTCTGAATAAAGTCATGTGATATCCTGGCTGAGATTCCCAGTGCTCTTTGAAAGCTATCCTGGGCCTAGATCTCAGTCTCCAAGGGCAACTCTCATGCGTGGCCTCCTAAAATCCCAACACAATTCATGCCAATACTTCTCTGAGATCTGTTCCAGAACTCAGTCTCTAAGGGGAATCACTCCAGAGTTCAAGCACAGGTGGACCCAGTCATCTCTTCCAACCACCACACAAATGACCACAATTAAACCAAAACACTCCCACATGGCCCTCATCTTCTTCAATTTAGAGACTCATCATAACCTCTGGCTGGAGGTTTCCATGAAGGGCGCAGCTTAAGACAGTGTCCAATATAAGCTCACATGCCTCTCATTTGCCTAAAGTCAGGGTGGCATGGAAACTCTTCCTGTGAAGCAGGAGTGATCAAATAGGCCTGCCAATAATACTGCTCTACTTCTCCAATTTGAGGCCTATTCTCTGTGGGGTATAGATTCTTTATGTGAATTGGGGTCATGAGAAAACTCAAGCAACTATGGGCTACCCTCTGCAGGGCTTTGAAGAATCCATTTGAGTGAGTCAAGGAGTTGGACCAAATGTTCTTTAGATATAGAGTTTTGATTAGAGAGTGAGTGTAAATGTCAGCATATGTGAACAGTCAGTCACAGTGATAAACTGGGGAAAATGTGTAGGAAAGCAGATATCAATAGATACATTAGGAAATAAGGCAAAGTACAAAGTGGGTGATAGGATAAGACATTTTTAACAGGGTTCAGTTTCAATATATAATCTTTGGAAGAAACAAATATGTAGTCACCAATAGGAATGATATTTGAGATCATTAGTTAATCAGGGCATGGATGTTGTTAGTAATACATGCTCACTTTCATTATAGGCTTTGATACAATCATAAGTGTGACCCTTGCATTTTGTTTCAGGAATATTACCGTGATGAAATGTATATGTATATCAGGTGACTACAGTATTTCTTCCACCATTTCTGAAAGCAATATTTTAAAGACTTAAAAATTAGTATTGGAGATACAAACAGGTATACCATCGGTCTACGAATATAGAGATGATGCCTTAATAGACCATACTGTGAATAAATAATATAACTGGTTCAAACGTTAAATAATGGATTGAATTGATATCTGAAAATATATAGGAAATCTTATATTGATATACATACATTCATTCCAACCAGTTATACATCTAATGGTAATATTAGCGTTATGGTTTATCATGAAGAGTGTGTGAGTTTGGCTTCAAAAGTGATTATGGAAATCAATAATACTGTGTTTGGAAAGAATCTCATGAAAAGAACAGTCAAGAAACATGGAGGAATACATGTGTTCTGAAGTAGGAAGTGATTGAAAGTGAACCAAATGCCTATAAATTTGTGAAATTGTGGATGAAAGGATATATCCTATAATGTCCATAAACTGCAGAAATAGTAATGTACCAGTGTCTGAATAAAAATGAACTTCAAAATACACATCATGGTCCCATAGGTGTCTACTTACATTGATGTGAAACTGGTTCAGTCACTGTAGAAATATTACGAATTGTATACACCATTCACTTAATTTACTTTTCAGTACTAGGAAAAAATATGTATTTAAGGTGGATGAATATTTCTAAGAATAATTTTGTGAAAAGTTGATTATAAATCTACATACACACACATGAGTTTACTTAGGGAGTGTATAATAAGACACATATATTTCATATTTTGAAAATCTTAAGAGTAGATATCTATATCTATATAGATAGATAGATAAATAGATAGATACACACATACACAGACATTAAAATGTAGCAATATATATGCCATTCGAAATTCATCATGAAATATATATCATCCACGTATCCAAAAATATTCATTTTACTGAACATTTATTTATACATAATATTGTTCATCTAGGAAATTCACCCATAGGTGGAAATTCCAGTTCCATCTGTATTTAGAGGGAGCGATCTCTTCTCACAATTTGTATCTTCCAAAATAAGCGATCTCACAAGAATGTACATGTGATACCAGGTAGAATTCTAAAAATGCATTAAAAAATACATTTGATGAATAGGCTACAGAGAAAGGGAGACAGAAATTTACATATGTGTTAACTTTAAAAACTCATGGAGAAGTATTACAATGAAAAGTTGACTAGATTTATAACACATACCATTGATAAAGCAGAAGGCAAGTCCAAGTATACACCATGCCTCCTATGAAAGGCCTGTATTTCTATTCTGTTAGGTTTCTTTTTCTCCATCATATTAGGTTTAGTAGTCAGAGTCTAGTAGGGTATGGGTTAGTGTCAGGGATTCAGTATTTCAAATGGAAAATAGGAAAATGAATCTAATATGTATGCAAATATGTGCTACACAAAAATCTTCCCACTCTCAGCCAGAACAATGCTTTGACATTACCTTCGCCCCAAATAAGACACAATTAGTGGAGAAGAGTTAGAAAATCTGTGAATACATATGTGGAAAGGAAAATGCTCAGAACTTCACAAACTTGTAGGAGGTAGAACAGTTTACAAAAAGGGAGAGGGTAAACACTTCACAAACATGGAGCTCTGCTGGCCTAATGACTTTTTGAGAAACTGCCTCTGAGGTTGGGCAGTTGAAATATGTTTTTGTCAGGAGCTTTTGCTTCCTTTGTAGTGAGACCATCAATGCTGGGTCTCCATCTATGTGACCTGGATGACATGGTTCCTTATTTTCTAGTGGACATGAGGCAGCAGTGCTGAATTCTCTATTTGTAGGGAAACTTTGGCCACTGGGGTCTAAGTATCTAACCGTGTTGTCTGTAAAGCCATTTGTTCATGCTCCACTTTCGTGGTGTTTCTTACTGCTGCACTGTGAGTTTTGTATTGGCTTCACGAAATACAAGGAGCTCCACTGGGACACAGTGCTGGAGGATGTACTCTCATATGTGGTGGGTGAGGGTCTGCAGTAAAATGCACCAATGAGGCTTAAATCCCACATAGCTTTTCAACTCGACAATAGCCCCCTTATTCTGATCATTGGCAGGAATCCTCTCCATATAACAAGATGCCTTTACATAGAAGGGTCTGCTGGATGTACCATGTCAGTGACAAGTCATTTCTAAGCCAATGCCAGATCCACGTGGACCCACAACTGATGTTTTTTCACACACCTACACTCCACTGCTTTATGCCCACTAGTCTGCAGGCTCCAACTTACTGGCATCTATGTTCTACAGCATTTTCATGAAACACAGTCAATTAAGGCACTGTCTGGTACAATCATGATTAGCAACAGGACATCCAAATGTTCTCCAGTGCCACCTGGTCATGGTAATTTCAAAAAATTCATGGTATATATCTAGATATTTTTCAATAATGAAGTTGGAGGCACTGTGGGATTCAATTTATACAGGAACCAATAAATGGTTAGGAATCTCATTTCAATGAAAGCTCTGGTGAACTCTCACAGGCAAGGCTTCCCAAAGAGTGGGCAAAAGGTCTCATGAAGCCAGGCCCATTGAGGTCTACAATGTGAGTTGCATGTGTGTTTTGACTCTCAACTATGGCTGGAATCTTTCAGAATAAAATCTTGTGATATCCTGGCTTAGATTCCCAGTGCTCTGTGTAAAGTCACCCTGGGCCAAGATCTCAGATTCCAATGGTGAATCTCATGTGTGGCCTCCTGAAATCCCAACACAATTCATGGCAATACTTCTCTGAGGTCAGTTACACAACTCAGTCTCTAAGGGGAATCACAACAGAGTTCAAGCCCAGGTGGACCCAGGCATCTCTTCCAATTGCTACACAAATGATGACAATTAAAACCAAAACACTCTCACACGGCCCTCTTCATCTTTTATATAGACACTAATCATAACCTCTAGCTGGAGGTTTCCATGAGGGGCACAGCCCAAGACAGTGTCAAAAATAAACTCCCTTGCCCCTCATTTGCCTAAAGTCAGGGTGGCCTGGACAACGTTAGTGTGAAACAGAAGTGATCAAATAGGCCTGCCGTTAATACTACTCCACTTCTCAAATTTGAGGCATACTGACTGTGGGGTATAGATTTTTAGTGTGAATTGGAGTTATAAGAAAACCCAAGCACCTATTGTCTCCCCTCTGCAGCCCTTTGAAGAACTTATTTGACACAAATGATCCCTATTCTCACTTGATGGAGGTCAGGAATCTTACAGAGGAAGGCGAGAGGCATCATCCACAATCACTGATCTTTTTTCCATTTAGGTTTTGGATGCCCACATGGGATCTTTCTTTAGATTCATCAGGTGCTGAAAATCTAAACCACAGGCTCACACAGGGCCAAGAGGCTGATTCAGACACATCCATTTCCAAAGCTATGAAGCAAAGAGCCACAGGTGATGCCCATTCATTTCCATTTTAAAACTGTTTTCTTCAGGCTTCACAAAGGGGTGGCCTGAGGCAAAGACCTTTCTGACATTCAGAGCAACAGAACAATAGGTAATCAAAAGGCCCCAAGCAGGGTTTCTCCACGGAGACTTTCCTGGTTACTCTGATATATGAGTTTTCTGAGATGCTCGCCATTCCCTTCAGCTATCCAGTACATGGCCATGTCACAGAGCTTGGAGGTGGTACATATCTTGTACAAAAATACATGATACTAATCTTGAGAGTGGCCAGAATTCATGAAAAAATGGAAAATTAGGTAGATAGCCAGTGTTGCCCATGGATAAGGCAAGCCTCAGTCCATTCATTAATTGGAAAGGATGCATGCTGGGAAGCTTTCTACTAGACAGGACACAACCAATGAGCTATTTTTTTTCTAATATCTACAAAGAAAAATACAGTGGGATACACAGACATAGAAACAGTCTCCTTGTCAAATGACTTACTGGAAACAGTCCACTCCAAACCAAACAAACCTCCTTTTTTACCTATTCTCAGAACATGAGAAAAAAACCACAAACACAAACCAACACCCACAAATGCAACTTTTTCCCACAAGTAGGTCTGTCACTATCTGGAGTGTCCTCTGACTGGTAGGCCATATGATGTTCCCCAGAAATGGCCTTTCTGTCTCACATCTGGTCTCCTTGGTCAACTCTGTGAAGTTGTCAGGAGGCAGTGGTGAGCCAATTCCTGTCCTCTCAGGAAAGACCCCTCTTCAGAGCTTTCTTGGTATTTGGCAACCCTTACATCAGTAGGTACCAAGAAAGACTGACTCTGTCCTTAGTGAATCCAAACAAGTGAGCCCACTGCAACTGGGACTGGGACTGGCTCTGGGTGCCTGGCTTCCTGGATCACAAAATTCAGAGAGTTCCATCACCAAGGAAATGAGGTGAGGTCACTACCTTCAGGAAATAAATGAGGTCCCTGTCTTGGCCACCACTTTGTCCTAACAGTTGCGTCCTAGTGTCTCCTGACATGGAGGCTGCCCTACTTCCTGTGATACATTCACATGTTAGAATGGTATAGAAACCATAGTCACCTGGGAACAGCTCTCCACACAGGCCTGCTTTGGTCCATCTTCCCTGCATTAAAAATAGAGAGGATGACTCAGACACATCCTTTCATCCTGACCATGTTGTTTGCCATGGAATATGACTTTTGTTCTCTCAGGTCTTTCATAGCTGCCAACATCTTCTCCAGGGATTATTTCTGCATGGATTTTGAGGTACTCAGCAGCTGGAAGATCTCCTAACTTCCTGTATTGTAATATCAACTTTATCCCTCCTCTTCTGTAAAGTGAGATTGAGGGAACATTGTATGGTTAGGGTCAATAGCATGTTCCATTTGGCTTAGGAATCATTCTGCTGGATGAATAATGGTATTGGGAACCAGCGATATTTAAAAGAATATAGAGGTAAAATATAAGTATGAAAACAGAAATCTAGGTAATATTTTAAGCCCAGAAGGATTTGGGCCCTTGATTGGGATCCTTAGCTTGAGTAATGTTTTGCACCGAGGTCTCAGTTAAATCGATATACAATGGCATAAGACCCTGTACCTCAGATGATTGAATGTAGAAGAGAACATCCAGTGAAAAAGGGATAGTGTGTAGGATTAGAAAGATAGTCCGTAGGTTTAGAAGGAAGAGTGAGTCTAGGATTTGGACCAAAAGTTCTTTAGCAATAGGTTTCGGTTTGAGAGTGAATATTAATGGCACCATATGTGAAAAGTCGGGCACAATGATGAACTGGGAAAAAATATGTAGGAAAGCAGACATCAATAGAGACATTAGGAAATCAGGCAAAGTATAACGTGAGTGATAGGATTAGACATTTTCAACAGGGTTGAGGTTGAATACATAATCTTAAAAAGAAACAAAAATGTAGTCACCAATTGGATTGACATTTGAGAGCATTACGCAAACTGGGCATAGATGTTTTTAGTAATCCATGTTCACATTCCATTGAGGCTTTATTGCAATCATAACGGTGACCTTTGCATTTTGTGTCCAGAATATTACTGTGATAATATGTATATGTAGATCAGGTGACATGAGTATTTCTTCCACCTTTTCTGGGAGCAATATTTTGAAAACATATGAATTAGTACTGGGGATACTAATAGGTTTACCCTGTGTTGATGAATATAGAGATGATGCATTAATAGACCATACTGTGAAAAAATTATATGACTGGTTCCAAATTTAAATAATGGATTGTTTTAATATCTGAAAATATAGAGGAAATCATATATTGATATACGTACATTAATTCCAACCAGTTATATATCTAATGGTATTATTAGGGTTACCGTTTATCATGAATAGTGTGTGAGTTTTGCTTCAAAAATGATTATTCAATCGAAAATAACGTGTTTAGAAAGAAGTCCAGTGAAAAGACCCGTCAAGAAACATGAAGGAATATATGTGTTCCGAAGGAGGAAGTGATTGAAAGTGAACCAAATATTTATAAATTTGTGAACTTGTGAATGAAAGGATATATTTTATGATGTCCATAAACTGAATAAATAATAACGTACCAAGTTTGAATAAAAATGAACTTTAACAAACACATCATATCAAATAGGAATGTATTTGCATTGATGTTAAACTTGGTCAGTTACTCTAGAAATATTAGGATTTGTAAGAACCCTTCCCTGAAGTTAGTTTTCAGTACTAGGAAACAAATATGTATGTCAGTGGATGTATATTTCTGAGAATAAACTTGTTAAAAGTTAATTATAAATCCACATATATGAATATGAATGAATTCAGGCGGTGTATAAGAAGACATATATTTCATATTTTGGAAAATCTGGAGACTATATATATATATATATATATATATATATATATATATATATATATATATATATATATATATATAGACACAAACACACACACATTATAATGTCACAATATATATGTCAATCGAAATTCATCATGAAAAATAACTCATCCGCATATCCAAAAATATTCATTTTACTGAACATGGATGTATGTAGAATGTTGTTCATCTAGGAAGCTCACCCATGGGTGGAATTTTCTGTACCAACAGCATTTAGGAGGAGTGATCTCTTCTCACAAATAGTATCTGCCAAGTCAGCCACCTCACAAGAATGTACGTGTGAAACCAGGTAGGATTCTATTTGTGCATATAAAAATACATGTGCTTAATAGGCTACAGAGAAAGGGAGACAGGAATTCATATATTTCTTAACTTTAAAAACACATGGAATAGTGTGTAGTGTCCCTCTTTATCCCTTTTGATTAACTTTGGCTTAAAAAAAAGAATTTTATTGAGAATTTTTGTATATATGTTTGTCAGGAATATTGCTCTGAAGTTTTCTTTCCTTGATGTGTCTTTGTCTGATTTTGGTATGTGAGTGATACTATCCTCATGAAATGAGTTTGGAGGAGTTCCATGCTTTTCTATTTTATGGAATAATTTGAGGAGTATTGTGATGAATGCTTCTTTGAAGGTCTTGTAGAACTTGACTGAGAATCTGTCTGTTCCTGGGCGTTGCTTGATTGGTAGGCTGTTGACAGCAACTTCTATTTCATTGCTTGAAATTGATTTGTTTAAATTGTTCATGTCCTACTAATTCAGTTTGGGTATATCTCTAAAATTTTATTGATGTCATCATGGTATTTTAATTTATTAGAGTATAAATTTTCAAATTAGTTTTTAATTATTCTCTGTATTTTAGTTGTGTACTCTGTAAAAGTTCTTTTACGATCCTTAATTTTAGTAATTTGAGGTTTTTTTTCTTCATTAGCTTGGTTAAGGATGTGTCAATTTTATTTAGTTTTCGAAGATTAAATTTTGTTTTGTGTCAAAAAAAAATAACATATGGAAAAGTATTTCAGCAAATTGAATAGATTTATAACTCCTACCTTATATCATGCAAAAGGCAAGTCCAACTATACACCATGTCCCTTCTGAAATGCTTGTATTTCTATTCTGTTTGGGATATTTTTCTCCATTATATTAGTATTAGTAGTCAGAGTCTAGTAGGGTATATGAATGTTTCTGAGAATAATCTTGAGAAAAGATGATTATAAATACACATTCATGAATATGAAAAATTTAGGAAGTGCAAAATAAGACAAAAATATTCCATATTTTCAAAAATTTGGAGAGTGTATCTATATCTATCTATATCTATATCTATATCTATACACACACACACACACACACACACAACACTCACAGACATTAAAAAGTACCAATATAAATGCCAATAGAAATTCATCAGTAAATATATATGATCCACAGATGCAAAAATATTTATTTTACTGAACATGAGTTTATGTATAATGTTGTTCTACTAGGACGCTCTCCTATAGGTTGAATTTTCATTTAAAACAGTTTTAGGAGGAGTGAACTCTTCTCACAATTTGTATCTGCCAAGACAGCCACCTCACAAAAATGTACGTGTGATACCTGGTAGGATTCTATATGTGCATATAAATATACATATGTGAATAGGCTACAGAAAAGGAAAACAAGAATTCACATATTTGTTAAATTTAAAAACACATGGAGAATATTTCCATTAAAATTTGACTAGATTTATAACACCTACCTTATATAATGCAAATGTCAAGTCCAACTATACAACATGTCTCCTCTGAAGTGCTTGTATTTCTATTGTGTTGGGTTAATTTTTCCCATTATAATAGGATGAATAGTCTGAGTCTACTAGGTATGGGTTAGTTTCAGGGATTCAGTATTTGAATGGAAAATTGGAAAATGAATCCAATGTGTATGTAAATATATGCTGCACAAATATCCTCCCGCTCTCATCCAGAACAATGCCTTGATATTACCTTCACCCCAAGTAAGACGCAATTAGAGGAGAAGAGTTACAAAATCAGTGAATACATATCTGGAATGGAAAATGCTCAGGAGTTCACAACCTTTGAGGTGGTAGAGGAGTTTCCAAAATTAAGGGACAGGGTAAACACTCCACAAACATGGAGCTCTGTTGGCCTAAAAACTTTTTGAGAAACTGCGTCTGAGCTTCTGCAATTGAAACATATGTTGTTTTCAGATGATTTGGCTTCCTTTGTAGTGAGACCATCAAAGCTGGGTCTGCATCTATGTGACCTGGAGGACATGGTTTCTTATTTTCCAATGAACAAGATGAAGCAGTGCTGAATCCTCTCTTTGTAGGTAATCTGAGGCCACTGGGGACTAAGTGTCTCCCCGTGTGGACTGTGAAGCCATTAGGTCCTCCACCACTTTTTGTGGTGTTTTTCCTGCTGCATTGTGAGTTTGGTATTTGTTTCACGAAATACTAGGAGCTAAACTGAGACACAGTGCTGGAGGGAGTTGTGTCACGAGTGGTGGGTCAGGGTCTGCAAGAGAATTCACAAACTAGGCTTCTATCTCTCACAGCTTGGCCCATTGCCCCCTTGTCCATATCAACCTGATTCTTCATTTTCCTCTGAAAACTCTCCATATAACAAGATGCCTTTACATATAAGGGTCTGCTGGCTGCACCATGTCAGTTACAAGCCATTTGGAAACCAATGGTAGATCCACATGGCCCTACCACGGATGTTGTATCAAACACCTCCCCACCACTGCTCTAGACCCACTACTCAACAGGCTCCAACTTACTGGCATCTCTGTTCTACATCATTTTCATGAAACTCAGTAAATCAAGGCACAGTCTGGTATACTCATGAACAATAACAGGACATCCAATATTTCTCCAGTGCCACCTGGTCATAGGAATTTTAAAAATTTCATGGTATTTATCTATCCATTTCTCGAGCATGAAGTTGGAGGCACTGTGGATTTCAATTCATGCAGCAAACATTAAATGGTGAGGAAGCTCATTTCAATGAATTCTCTGGAGAACTCTCACAGGCAAGGCTTCCCAAAGAGTGGACAAAAGGTCACATTAGGCCAGGCCCATTGAGGTCTACAATGTGAGGTCCATGTGTGTTTTGACTCTCAACTATGGCTGCCATTTCTTTAACAATAAAATCATGTGATATCCTTGCTGAGATTCCCAGGCCTCTGTGGAAATCCACCCGGGGCCTAGGTCTCAGTTTCCAAGAGCGACTTTCATGCTTGGCCTATTAAAATCCCAACAAAATTCATGACAATGTTTCTCTGAGTTCAGTTCCAAAACCCAGTCTCTAAGGGGTATCACACCAGAGTTCAAGCCTACGTGTACCCAGTCATTTTTTTCCAATGCCACACAAATGACCAAAATTAAAACCAAAACACTCCCACATGGCCCTCATCTTATTCCATATACGGAATCATCTTAACCTCTGGCTGGAGGTTTCCATGAGGGGCGCAGCCCAAGACAGTGTCCAAAATCAGCTCGTTTGCCCTTCATTTGCCTAACGTCAGGGTAGCCTGGACACAGTTTCTGTGAACCAGGAGTGAACAAATAAGCCTGCCGTTAATACTTCTGTCTTCCTCCAATTTGACGCCTACTGATTTTAGATATCGATTCTTTAGGTGATTTAGAGTCATGCAAAAACACAAGCACCTCTGCAGGGCTTTGAAAAACTCATTTGACCCAAAGAATCCCTATTCTCATTTGATGGAGTGCAGGAACCTAACAGAGGAAGGCAAGAGACTTCATCCACAATGAATGATATTTTTTGCCATTTTGGTTTTGGAAGCTCACATGGGATCATTCTTAAGATCCATCAGGTGCTGAGAATCTAAGTCACAGCCACACACAGGTCCAAGAGGCTGATAAAGACACATCCCTTTCGAAAGCAATTAAGCAAGAGCCACAGGTGAGGCCCATTCATTTCCATTTGAAAACTGTTTTCTTCAGGCTTCACAAAGGGGTGGCCTGAGCAAAGACCTTCCTGACATTCAGTGCAACAAAACAATAAGTAAGCAAAAGGCCCAAAGCAGGGTTTCTGCACTGAGACTATCCTGGTCACACTGATATCTGAGTTTTCTGAGATGCTCGCCATTCTCTTCAGCTATCCAGTACATGGTCATGTCACAGAGCTTGGAGGTGGTACATATTTAGGACACAAATCCATGAGCCTATTCTGGAGAGTGGCCAGAATTCAGGAAGAAAACAACAACTTAGAAAGATAGCAGGTGTTGCACATCGATAAGACAAGCTGCAGTCCATTCATATATTGGGCAGGATGAATTATGGGAAGATTTATACTAGACAGGACACATCCATTAATGCATTCTCTTTTCTAATGTGTACAACAACGGACACAGTGGGATACACAGAAACAGAAACACTCGCCGTGTCAAATGACTTACTAGAAACTGTCCAGTCCAATCCAAACAAACCGCCTTTCCTATCTATTCTCAGAACATGAGACAAAACAACAAACCCACACCCACTCCCACAAAGGCACCTCCTTCCCCCAAGTAGGTCTGTGACTATCCGGAGTGTCCTCTGACCAGTGGGCCATACAATGTTCCCCCGAAATGGCCTGTCTTCTCTCAGATTGTGTTTCCTTGACCAACTCTGTGAAGATGTCAGGAAAAAGTGGTTATCCACTACCTGTTTTCTCAGAAATGGTCCACCTTCAGAGCTCTCCTGACATTTGGCCATCCTCACATCATTAGGTACCAAGAAAATTGACTCTGTCCTTGGGAAATCCAAACAAGTGAGCCCACTGGGACTGGGACTGGGACTGCCTCTGGCTGCCTGGCTTCTTGGATACCAAGTTCAGAGAGTTCCATCACCAAGGAAATGAGGTATGTCACATTCTTTGGAACTGAATGAGGTCACTGCCTTGGCAACCACTTTGTCCTAACAGTTGCTTCCAAGGGTAACATAAGATGGAGGTTGCCCCTACTTCCTCTGACACTTTCATAAGGTAGAATGTATATCAACCATTGGCACCCGGGAACATCTCTCCACTAAGGCCTGGTTTGGTCCCTCTTCTCTACAATAAGAAGAGAGATGCAGATTCAGAAACATCCCTTCATTCTGACCAGGTTGTTTGCCATGGAAGATGACTTTTGCTCTCTCAGTTGCTTCATACCTGTGTACAACTTCTCCAGGTATCATTTTTGCATGGACATTTGAGGTTCTCATTAGGTGGAAGGTCCCCAACTTTCCTGTATTGTAAGAACCACTCTGTCCCTGCTCTTCTGTAAAATGATTGAGGGAACAGTGTATACTTGGGGTTAAAAACAGGTTTGATTTGGGTTACGAACGATTCTGTGCGATGAATAATGGTATTGGTAACCTGCAATATTTACAAGAATATAGAGGTGATATATAAGTATGAAAAGAGAAATCTAGGTATGATTTGAAGCCAGAAGGTTTTTGCCCTTGATTGGGATACTTAGCTTTGAATTATGTTCTGCAAAGATGTCTCAGATAATTCGATATACAATGGCATAGGACTTTGTACATTGGATGATTAAATTTAGAAGAGAACATCCAGTCAAAAAGGGATATTCAGTACTATTAGGAAGATAGTCGGTAGGTTTAGGAAGAAGAGTGAGTATAGGATTTGGACCAAAAGTTCTTTAGCAATACACTTTTGGTTATAGAGTGAATGTAAATGTCAGCTCATATGAAGAGTCAGTCACTATGTTGAACTGGGGAAAATATGTAGAAAAGCAGATATCAATAGAAACATTACGAAATCAGGCAAATTATAAAGTGAGTGATAGAATTGGACATTTTCAACAGGGTTGGGTTTGAATATATAAATTAGGAAAAAACAAAAATGTAGTCACCAATAGGATTGACAATTGACAGCATTAGGCAACCTGGACACGGATGTTTTTAGAAATCCATGTTCACTTTCCATTTAGGATTTGGTACAATCATAAGTGTGACCTTTCCATTTTTGTCCAGAATATTACTGTGATAATGAGGTGACATGAGTATTTCTTTACCCATTTCTGGGAGCAATATATTGAAGATGTAAAATAAGAATCGGGGTACAAAGAGGTGTACCCTGTTTCTATGAACATAGAGAAAAAGCATGAATAGACCATACTGTGAATAAATAATATAACTTTTTTGAACTTGAAATAATGAATTGAACTGATATCTGAAAAATTAAAGGAAATCGTATATTGATATACAATCATTCATTCCAACCAGTTATATATCTAATGGAAATATTAGTGTTTTGGTTTATCATGAAGAGTGTGTGAGTTTTGCTTCAAAATGATTATGGAAATTCAAAATAATGTGCTTGGAAAGAAGTCTCATGAAAAGACAAGTCAAGAAACCCTGACAATACATGTGTTCTGAAGCAAGAAGTGATTAATGTTGAAACAAATGCCTATTAATTTGTGAACTTGTGGATGAAATGTATATCCTATGATGTGCAAAAACTGAAGAAACAATAATGTACCAGTGTCGAATACAAATGAATGACAAATTACATATCATCTCCCATAGGAGTCTACTTGCATTGATGTTAGACTGGGTCAGTTACTGTAGAATAATTAGGATTTGTATGCACCATTCACTGAAGTTAGTTTTCAGTACTAGGAAACAAATATGTATTTCAGGTGGATGAATATTTCTGATTATAATCTTGTGAAAAGTGGATTATAAATCCACATACATGAACATGAATGAATTTAGAGAGTGTATATTAGACATATATATTTCATATTTTGAAAAATTTGGAGAGTATATCTATATCTATATCTACACACACACACACACACACACACACAAACACACACAACACTCACAGACATTAAAAAGTGCCAATATACATGCGAATCGAAATTCATCAGTAAATATATATCATCCACAGATGCAAACATATTTATTTTACTGAACATGAGTTTATGTATAATGTTGTTCTACTCGGACGCTCTCCTATAGGTTCAATTTTCATTTCCAACAGCATTTAGGAGGAGTGAACTCTTCTCACAATTTGTATCTGCCAAGACAGCCACCTCACAAAAATGTACGTGTGATACCTGCTAGGATTCTATATATGCATATAAATATACTTGTGTGAATAGGCTACAGAAAAGGGAAACAAGCATTCACATATTTGTTAAGTTTAAAAACACATGGAGAATATTTCCATTAAAATTTGACTAGATTTATATCTCCTAACTCATATAATGCAAATGTCACGTCCAACTATACAACATGTCTCCTCTGAAGTGCTTGTATTTCTATTGTGTTGGGTTAATTTTCCCCATTATATTAGGATGAATAGTCTGAGTCTACTTGGTATGGGTTAGTGTCAGGGATTCAGTACTTCGAATGGAAAATTGGAAAATGAATCCAATGTGTATGTAAATATATGCTGCACAAATATCCTCCCGCTCTCATCCAGAAGAATGCCTTGACATTACCTTCACCCCAAGTAAGACACAATTAGAGGAGAAGAGTTACAAAATCAGTAAATACATATCTGGAATGTAAAATGCTCAGGAGCTCACAACCTTGGAGGTGGTAGAGGAGTTTCCAAAACTAAGGGACAGGGTAAACACTCCACAAACATGGAGCTCTGCTGGCCTAAAAACTTTTTGATAAACTGCCTCTGAGCTTCCGCACTTGAATTATATATTGTTTTCAAGATTTTGGCTTCCTATGTAGTGAGACCATCAAAGCTGGGTCTACATCTATGTGACCTGGAGGACATGGTTTCTTATTTTCCAATGAACAAGATGAAGCAGTGCTGAATCCTCTCTTTGTAGGTAAACTGAGGCCACTGAAGACAAATTGTGTCCCCGTGTGAACACCGAAGCCATTTGGTCCTCCTCCACATTTTGTGGTTATTTTTCTGCTGCACTGTGAGTTTGGTATTTGTTTCCCGAAATACTAGGAGCGAAACTGGGACACAGTGCTGGAGGGAGTTCTGTCACGTGTGGTGGGTCAGGGTCTACAAGAGAATGCACCAACTAGGCTTCTATCTCTCACTGCTTGCCCCATTGCCCCCATGTCCATATCAAACTGATTCTTCATTTTCCTCTGAAAACTCTCCATATAACAAGATGCCTTTACATATAAGGGTCTGCTGGCTGCACCATGTCAGTTACAAGCCATTTGGAATCCAATGGTAGATCCACATGGCCCTACCACGGATGTTTTATCAAACACCTCCCCACCACTGCTCTAGACCCACTACTCAGCAGGCTCCAACTTACTGGCATCTCTGTTCTACACCATTTTCATGAAACTCAGTAAGTCAAGGCACTGTCTGGTATACTCATAATCAGCAACAGGACATCCAATGTTTCTCCAGTGCCACCTGGTCATAGGAATTTCAAAAATTTCATGGTATTTATCTAGCCATTTTCAAGCATGAAGTTGGAGGCAATGGGGGTTTCCATTCATTCAGAAAACATTAAATGGTGAGGAAGCTCATTTCAATGAATTCTCTGGAGAACTTTCACAGGCAAGGCTTCCCAAAGAGTGGACAAAAGGTCACATTAGGCCAGGCCCATTGAGGTCTACAATGTGAGGTCCATGTGTGTTTTGACTCTCAACTATGGCTGCCATTTCTTTAAGAATAAAATCATGTGATATCCTTGCTGAAATTCCCAGGCCTCTGTGGAAATCCACCCGGGGCCTAGGTCTCAGTTTCCAAGAGTGACTTTCATGCGTGGCCTCTTAAAATCCCAACAAAATTCATGGCAATGCTTCTCTGAGTTCAGTTCCAAAACCCAGTCTCTAAGGGGAATGACACCAGATTTCAAGCCCACGTACACCCAGTCATTTTTTCCAATGCCACACAAATGAACAAAATTAAAACCAAAACAAAAACCAAAACACTCCCACATGGCCCTCATCTTATTCCATATAGTCAATCATCTTAACCTCTGGCTGGAGGTTTCCATGAGGGGCGCAGCCCAAGACAGTGTCCAAAATCAGCTCGTTTGCCCCTCATTTGCCTAAAGTCAGGGTAGCCTGGAAACCGTTTCTGTGAATGAGGAGTGAACAAATAAGCCTGCAGTTAATACTTCTGTGTTTCTCCAATTTGAGGCCAACTGAATTTAGGTATCGATTCTTTAGGTGATTTCGAGTCATGCGAAAACACAAGCACCTCTTCAGGGCTTTGAAGAACTCATTTGACCCAAAGAATCCCTATTGTCATTTGATGGAGTGCAGGAACCTAACAGAGGAAAGCAAGAGACTTCATTCACAATGAATGATATTTTTTGCCATTTTGGGTTTGGAAGCTCACATGGGATCTTCTTAAGATCCATCAGGTGCTGAGAATCTAAGTCACAGCCACACACAGGTCCAAGAGGCTGATAAAGACACATCCCTTTCCAAAGCAATGAAGCCAGAAGCCACAGTTGATGCCCATTCTTTTCCATTTGAAAACTGTTTTCTTCAGGCTTCACAAAGGGGTGGCCTGAGGCAAAGACCTTCCTGACATTCAGTGCAACACAACAATAAGTCAGCAAAAGGCCCAAAGCAGGGTTTCTGCACTGAGACTTTCCTGGTCACACTGATATGTGAGTTTTCTGAGATGCTCGCCATTCTCTTCAGCTATCCAGTACGTGGCCATGTCACAGAGCTTGGAGGTGGTACCATTTTGGACACAAATCCATGAGCCTATTCTGGAGAGTGGCCAGAATTCGGGAAGAAAACAAAAACTTAGAAAGATAGCAGATGTTGCACATCGATAAGACAAGCTGCAGTCCATTTATATATTGGCAGGATGAATTATGGGAAGATTTATACTAGACAGGACACATCCATTAATGCATTCTCTTTTCTAATGTCTACAACAATGGACACAGTGGAATACACAGAAACAGAAACACTCGCCGTGTCAAATGACTTACTAGAAACTGTCCACTCCAAACCAAACAAACCTACTTTCCTATCTATTCTCAGAACATGAGACAAAACAACAAACCCACACGCACTCCCACAAAGGCACCTCCTTCCCCCAAGTAGGTCTGTGACTATCTGGGGTGTCCTCTGACTGGTGGGCCATACTATGTTTTCCCGAAATGTCCTGTCTTCTCTCCGATCTTGTTTCCTTGAACAACTCTGTGAAGAAGTCAGGAAAAAGTGGTTAGCCACTACCTGTTTTCTCAGGAAAGGTCCATCTTCAGAGCTCTCCTGGCATTTGGCCTTCCTCACATCATTAGGTACCAAGAAAACTGACTCTGTCCTTGGCAAATCCAAACAAGTGAGCCCACTGGGACTGGGACTGGGACTGCCTCTGGCTGCCTGGCTTCTTGGATACCAAGTTAAGAGAGTTCCATCACCAAGGAACTGAGGTATGTCACATTCTTTGGAACTGAATGAGGTCACTGCCTTGGCAACCACTTTGCCCTAACAGTTGCTTCCAAGGGTAACATAAGATGGAGTTTGCCCCTACTTCTCTGACACTTTCATAAGGTAGAATGTATATCAACCATTGGCACCCTGGAACAGCTCTCCACCCAGGCCGGTTTGGTCATGTTCTCTACAATAAGAAGAGAGAGGCCGATTCAGACACATCCCTTCATCCTGACCAGGTTGTTTGCCATGGAAGATGACTTTTGCTCTCTCAGGTGCTTCATACCTGCTTACAACTTCTCCAGGTATGATTTGTGCATGGACATTTGAGGTTCTCTTAATGTGGAAGGTCCCCAACTCTCCTGTATTGTAAGAACCACTCTGTCCCTGCTCTTCTGTAAAATGATTGAGGGAACAGTGTATACTGGGGGTTAAAACAGGTTTGATTTTGGTTATGTATGACTCTGTGCGATGAATAATGGTATTGGGAACCTGAAATATTTACAAGAATATTGAGGTGAAATATAAGTATGAAACAGAAATCTAGGTATGATTTGAAGCCCAGAAGGGTTCTGCCCTTGATTGGGATACTGAACTTTGAATTATGTTCTGCAAATTTGTCTCAGATAATTTGATATACAATGGCATAGGACCTTGTACATTGGATGATTGAATTTTAGAAGAGAACATCTAGTCAAAAAGGGATATCAGTAGGATTAGGAAGATAGTCAGTAGGTTTCGGAAGAAGAGTGAGTATAGGATTTGGACCAAAAGTTCTTTAGCAATAGACTTTCAGTTATAGAGTGAAAGTATATTTCAGCACATATGAAGAGTCAGTCACTATGTTGAACTGGGGAAAATATGTAGAAAAGCAGATATCAATAGAAACATTACGAAATCAGGCAAAGTATAAAGTGAGTGATAGAATTAGACATTTTCAACAGGGTTGAGTTTGAATATATAAACTAGGAAAAAACAAAAATGTAGTCACCAATAGGATTGACAATTGACAGCATTAGGCAACCTGGAAATGGATGTTTTTAGAAATCCATGTTCACTTTCCATTTAGGCTTTGGTACAATCATAAGGGGACCTTCCATTTTTGTCCAGAATATTACTGTGATAATGAGGTGACATGAGTAATTCTTTCACCATTTCTGGGAGCAATATATTGAAGATGTAAAATAGAATCGGGGGTAGAAAGAGGTGTACCCTGTTTCTATGAACATAGAGAAAAAGCATGAATAGACCATACTGTGAATAAATAATATAACTTTTTTGAACTTTAAATAATGAATTGAACTGATATCTGAAAAATTAAAGGAAGTCGTATATTGATATACAATCATTCATTCCAACCAGTTATATATCTAATGGAAATATTAATGTTTTGGTTTATCATAAAGAGTGTGTGAGTTTTGCTTCAAAATGATTATGGAAATTCAAAATAATGTGTTTGGAAAGAAGTCTCATGAAAAGACCATTCAAGAAACCCTGACAATACATGTGTTCTGAATCAAGAAGTGATTAAAGTTGAAACAAATGCCTGTTAATTTGTGAACTTGTGGATGAAATGTATATCCTATGATGTGCAAAAACTGAGGAAACAATAATGTAGCAGTGTCGAATACAAATGAATGACAAATTACATATCATGTCCCATAGGAGTCTACTTGCATTGATGTTAGACTGGGTCAGTTACTGTAGAATAATTAGGATTTGTATGCACAATTCACTGAAGTTAGTTTTCAGTACTAGGAAACAAATATGTATTTCAAGTGGATGAATATTTATGATTATAATCTTGTGAAAAGTTGATTACAAATCCACATACATGAACATGAATGAATTTAGAGAGTGTATATTAGACACATATATTCCATGTTTTGAAAAATTTGGAGAGTATATCTATATCTATATATATATATATATATATATATATATATATATATATATATATATTATATATATATATATATATATACACACACACACACGCACACACACACACACACACACACACACACACACAACACTCACAGACATTAAAAAGTACCAATATAAATGCCAATCGAAATTCATCAGTAAATATATATCATCCACAGATGCAAACATATTTATTTTACTGAACATGAGTTTATGTATAATGTTGTTGTACTAGGACGCTCTCCTATAGGTTGAATTTTCATTTCCAACAGCATTTAGGAGGAGTGAACTCTTCTCACAATTTGTATCTGCCAAGACAGCCACCTCACAAAAATGTACATGTGATACCTGGTAGGATTCTATATATGCATATAAATATACATGTGTGAATAGGCTACAGAAAAGGGAAACAAGAATTCACATATTTGTTAAGTTTAAAAACACATGGAGAATATTTCAATTAAAATTTGACTAGATTTATAACTCCTACCTTATATAATACAAATGTCAAGTCCACCTATACAACATGTCTCCTCTGAAGTGCTTGTATTTCTATTGTGTTGGGTTAATTTTCCCCATTATATTAGGATGAACTGTCTAAGTCTACCAGGTATGGGTTAATGTCAGGGATTCAGTACTTCGAATGGAAAATTTGAAAATGAATCCAATGCGTATGTAAATATATGCTGCACAATTACCTCCTGCTCTCATCCAGAAGAATGCCTTGACATCACCTTCACCCCAAGTAAGACACAATTAGAGGAGAGGAGTTACAAAATCAGTGAATACATATCTGGAATGGAAAATGCTCAGCAGTTCACAACCTTGGAGGTGGTAGAAAAGTTTCCAAAACTAAGGGACAGGGTAAACACTCCACAAACATGGAGCTCTGCTGGCCTAAAAACTTTTTGAGAAACTCCTCTGAGATTCCGCACTTGAAATATATGTTGTTTTCAGGAGATTTGGCTTCCTTTGTAGTGAGACTATGAGAGCTGGGTCTGCATCTATGTGACCTGGAGGACATGGTTTCTTATTTTCCAAAGAACTAGATGAAGCAGTGCTGAATCCTCTCTTTGTAGGTTAACTGATGCCACTGGAGACTAAGTGTCTCCCCGTGTGGACTGTGAAGCCATTTGGTCCTCCTCCACTTTTTGTGGTGTTTTTCCTGCTGCACTGTGAGTTTGGTATTTGTTTCACGAAATACTAGGAGCTAAACTGGGATACAGTGCTGGAGGGAGTTGTGTCACGTGTGGTTGGTCAGGGTCTGCAAGGGAATGCACCAACTAGGCTTCTATCTCTCACAGCTTGGCCCATTGCCCCCTTGTCCATATCAACCTGATTCTTCATTTTCCTCTGAAGACTCTCCATATAACAAGATGCCTTTACATATAAGGGTCTGCTGGCTGCACCATGTCAGTTACAAGCCCTTTGGAATCCAATGGTAGATCCACATGGCCCTACCACGGATGTTTTATCAAACACCTCCCCACCACTGCTCTAGACCCACTACTCAGCAGGCTCCAACTTACTGGCATCTCTGTTCTACACCATTTTCATGAAACTCAGTAAATCAAGGCACTGTCTGGTATACTCATAATCAGCAACAGGACATCCAATGTTTCTCCAGTGCCACCTGGTCATAGGAATTTCAAAAATTTCATGGTATTTATCTAGCCATTTTTCAAGCATGAAGTTGGAGGCACTGTGGGTTTCAATTCATGCAGCAAACATTAAATGGTGAGGAAGCTCATTTCAATGAAATCTCTGGAGATCTCTAAAAGGCAAGGCTTCCCAAAGAGTGGACAAAAGGTCACATTAGGCCAGGCCCATTGAGGTCTACAATGTGAGGTCCATGTGTGTTTTGACTCTCAACTATGGCTGCCATTTCTTTAAGAATAAAATCATTTGATATCCTTGCTGAGTTTCCCAGGCCTCTGTGGAAATCCACCCGGGGCCTAGGTCTCAGTTTCCAAGAGCGACTTTCATGCGTGGCCTCTTAAAATCCCAACAAAATTCATGGCAATGCTTCTCTGAGTTCAGTTCCAAAACCCAGTCTCTAAGGGGAATCACACCAGAGTTCAAGCCCACGTGGACACAGTCATTTCTTCCAACTGTCACACAAATGACCAAAATTAAAACCGAAACACTCCCACATGGCCCTCATCTTATTCCATATAGTCAATCATCTTAACCTCTGGCTGGAGGTTTCCATGAGGGGCGCAGCCCAAGACAGTGTCCAAAATCAGCTCGTTTGCCCCTCATTTGCCTAAAGTCAGGGTGGCCTGGACACCGTTTCTGTGAACCAGGAATGATCAAAGAAGCCTGCCGTTAATTCTTCTGTGTTTCTCCAATTTGAGGCCTACTGATTTCAGGAATACATTCTTTATGTGATTTAAAGTTATTCGAAAACCCAAGCACCTCTGCAGAGATTTCAAGAACTCATTTGACCCAAAGAATCCCTATTCTCACTTATGGAGTTCAGGATTTTAACAGAGGAAGGCAAGAGAATTCATCCACAATGAAAGATTTTTTGCCATTATGGTTTTGGATGCACGCAGGGGATCATTTTTAGATTCATCAGGTGCTGAGAATCTAAGTCAGAGCCACACACATGGCCAAGAGGCTGATTCAGACACATCCTTTCCCAAAGCAATGAAGCCAGAAGCCACAGGTGATGCCCATTCATTTCCATTTGAAAACTGTTTTCTTCAGGCTTCACAAAGGGGTGGCCTGAGGCAAAGACCTTCCTGACATTCAGTGCAACACAACAATAAGTCAGCAAAAGGCCCAAAGCAGGGTTTCTGCACTGAGACTTTCCTGGTCACACTGATATCTGAGTTTTCTGAGATGCTCGCCATTCTCTTCAGCTATCCAGTACGTGGCCATGTCACAGAGCTTGGAGGTGGTACCATTTTGGACACAAATCCATGAGCCTATTCTGGAGAGTGGCCAGAATTCGGGAAGAAAACAAAAACTTAGAAAGATAGCAGATGTTGCACATCGATAAGACAAGCTGCAGTCCATTTATATATTGGCAGGATGAATTATGGGAAGATTTATACTAGACAGGACACATCCATTAATGCATTCTCTTTTATAATGTCTACAACAATGGACACAGTGGAATACACAGAAACAGAAACACTCGCCGTGTCAAATGACTTACTAGAAACTGTCCACTCCAAACCAAACAAACCTACTTTCCTATCTATTCTCAGAACATGAGACAAAACAACAAACCCACACGCACTCCCACAAAGGCACCTCCTTCCCCCAAGTAGGTCTGTGACTATCTGGGGTGTCCTCTGACTGGTGGGCCATACTATGTTTTCCCGAAATGTCCTGTCTTCTCTCCGATCTTGTTTCCTTGAACAACTCTGTGAAGAAGTCAGGAAAAAGTGGTTAGCCACTACCTGTTTTCTCAGGAAAGGTCCATCTTCAGAGCTCTCTTGGCATTTGGCCTTCCTCACATCATTAGGTACCAAGAAAACTGACTCTGTCCTTGGTAAATCCAAACAAGTGAGCCCACTGGGACTGGGACTGGGACTGCCTCTGGCTGCCTGGCTTCTTGGATACCAAGTTAAGAGAGTTCCATCACCAAGGAACTGAGGTATGTCACATTCTTTGGAACTGAATGAGGTCACTGCCTTGGCAACCACTTTGTCCTAACAGTTGCTTCCAAGGGTAACATAAGATGGAGTTTGCCCCTACTTCCTCTGACACTTTCATAAGGTAGAATGTATATCAACCATTGGCACCCTGGAACAGCTCTCCACCCAGGCCTGGTTTGGTCCATGTTCTCTACAATAAGAAGAGAGAGGCCGATTCAGACACATCCCTTCATCCTGACAAGGTTGTTTGCCATGGAAGATGACTTTTGCTCTCTCAGGTGCTTCATACCTGCTTACAACTTCTCCAGGTATGATTTGTGCATGGACATTTGAGGTTCTCTTAATGTGGAAGGTCCCCAACTCTCCTGTATTGTAAGAACCACTCTGTCCCTGCTCTTCTGTAAAATGATTGAGGGAACAGTGTATACTGGGGGTTAAAAACAGGTTTGATTTTGGTTATGTATGACTCTGTGCGATGAATAATGGTATTGGGAACCTGAAATATTTACAAGAATATTGAGGTGAAATATAAGTATGAAAACAGAAATCTAGGTATGATTTGAAGCCCAGAAGGGTTCTGCCCTTGATTGGGATACTGAACTTTGAATTATGTTCTGCAAATTTGTCTCAGATAATTTGATATACAATGGCATAGGACCTTGTACATTGGATGATTGAATTTAGAAGAGAACATCTAGTCAAAAAGGGATATTCAGTAGGATTAGGAAGATAGTCAGTAGGTTTCGGAAGAAGAGTGAGTATAGGATTTGGACCAAAAGTTCTTTAGCAATAGACTTTCAGTTATAGAGTGAAAGTATATTTCAGCACATATGAAGAGTCAGTCACTATGTTGAACTGGGGAAAATATGTAGAAAAGCAGATATCAATAGAAACATTACGAAATCAGGCAAAGTATAAAGTGAGTGATAGAATTAGACATTTTCAACAGGGTTGAGTTTGAATATATAAACTAGGAAAAAACAAAAATGTAGTCACCAATAGGATTGACAATTGACAGCATTAGGCAACCTGGAAATGGATGTTTTTAGAAATCCATGTTCACTTTCCATTTAGGCTTTGGTACAATCATAAGTGTGACCTTTCCATTTTTTGTCCAGAATATTACTGTGATAATGAGGTGACATGAGTAATTCTTTCACCATTTCTGGGAGCAATATATTGAAGATGTAAAATAGAATCGGGGGTAGAAAGAGGTGTACCATGTTTCTATGAACATAGAGAAAAAGCATGAATAGACCATACTGTGAATAAATAATATAACTTTTTTGAACTTTAAATAATGAATTGAACTGATATCTGAAAAATTAAAGGAAGTCGTATATTGATATACAATCATTCATTCCAACCAGTTATATATCTAATGGAAATATTAATGTTTTGGTTTATCATAAAGAGTGTGTGAGTTTTGCTTCAAAATGACTATGGAAATTCAAAATAATGTGTTTGGAAAGAAGTCTCATGAAAAGACCATTCAAGAAACGGTGACAATACATGTGTTCTGAAGCAAGAAGTGATTAAAGTTGAAACAAATGCCTGTTAATTTGTGAACTTGTGGATGAAATGTATATCCTATGATGTGCAAAAACTGAGGAAACAATAATGTAGCAGTGTCGAATACAAATGAATGACAAATTACATATCATGTCCCATAGGAGTTTACTTGCATTGATGTTAGACTGGGTCAGTTACTGTAGAATAATTAGGATTTGTATGCACAATTCACTGAAGTTAGTTTTCAGTACTAGGAAACAAATATGTATTTCAAGTGGATGAATATTTATGATTATAATCTTGTGAAAAGTTGATTACAAATCCACATACATGAACATGAATGAATTTAGAGAGTGTATATTAGACACATATATTCCATGTTTTGAAAAATTTGGAGAGTATATCTATATCTATATCTACATCTATATATATATATATATATATATATATATATTTATATTATATATATATATATACACACACACACACACGCACACACACACACACACACACACACACACACACACAACACTCACAGACATTAAAAAGTACCAATATAAATGCAATCGAAATTCATCAGTAAATATATATCATCCACAGATGCAAACATATTTATTTTACTGAACATGAGTTTATGTATAATGTTGTTGTACTAGGACGCTCTCCTATAGGTTGAATTTTCATTTCCAACAGCATTTAGGAGGAGTGAACTCTTCTCACAATTTGTATCTGCCAAGACAGCCACCTCACAAAAATGTACATGTGATACCTGGTAGGATTCTATATATGCATATAAATATACATGTGAGAATAGGCTACAGAAAAGGGAAACAAGAATTCACATATTTGTTAAGTTTAAAACACATGGAGAATATTTCAATTAAAATTTGACTAGATTTTATAACTCCTACCTTATATAATACAAATGTCAAGTCCACCTATACAACATGTCTCCTCTGAAGTGCTTGTATTTCTATTGTGTTGGGTTAATTTTCCCCATTATATTAGGATGAACTGTCTAAGTCTACCAGGTATGGGTTAATGTCAGGGATTCAGTACTTCGAATGGAAAATTTGAAAATGAATCCAATGCGTATGTAAATATATGCTGCACAATTTCCTCCTGCTCTCATCCAGAAGAATGCCTTGACATCACCTTCACCCCAAGTAAGACACAATTAGAGGAGAGGAGTTACAAAATCAGTGAATACATATCTGGAATGGAAAATGCTCAGCAGTTCACAACCTTGGAGGTGGTAGAAAAGTTTCCAAAACTAAGGGACAGGGTAAACACTCCACAAACATGGAGCTCTGCTGGCCTAAAAACTTTTTGAGAAACTCCTCTGAGATTCCGCACTTGAAATATATGTTGTTTTCAGGAGATTTGGCTTCCTTTGTAGTGAGACTATGAGAGCTGGTCTGCATCTATGTGACCTGGAGGACATGGTTTCTTATTTTCCAAAGAACTAGATGAAGGAGTGCTGAATCCTCTCTTTGTAGGTTAACTGATGCCACTGGAGTCTAAGTGTCTCCCCGTGTGGACTGTGAAGCCATTTGGTCCTCCTCCACTTTTTGTGGTGTTTTTCCTGCTGCACTGTGAGTTTGGTATTTGTTTCACGAAATACTAGGAGCTAAACTGGGATACAGTGCTGGAGGGAGTTGTGTCACGTGGGTTTGGTCAGGGTCTGCAAGGGAATGCACCAACTAGGCTTCTATCTCTCACAGCTTGGCCCATTGCCCCCTTGTCCATATCAACCTGATTCTTCATTTTCCTCTGAAGACTCTCCATATAACAAGATGCCTTTACATATAAGGGTCTGCTGGCTGCACCATGTCAGTTACAAGCCCTTTGGAATCCAATGGTAGATCCACATGGCCCTACCACAGATGTTTTATCAAACACCTCCCCACCACTGCTATAGACCCACTACTCAGCAGGCTCCAACTTACTGGCATCTCTGTTCTGCACCATTTTCATGAAACTCAGTAAATCAAGGCACTGTCTGGTATACTCATAATCAGCAACAGGACATCCAAGTTTCTCCAGTGCCACCTGGTCATAGGAATTTCAAAAATTTCATGGTATTTATCTAGCCATTTTTCAAGCATGAAGTTGGAGGCACTGTGGGTTTCAATTCATGCAGCAAACATTAAATGGTGAGGAAGCTCATTTCAATGAAATCTCTGGAGATCTCTAAAAGGCAAGGCTTCCCAAAGAGTGGACAAAAGGTCACATTAGGCCAGGCCCATTGAGGTCTACAATGTGAGGTCCATGTGTGTTTTGACTCTCAACTATGGCTGCCATTTCTTTAAGAATAAAATCATTTGATATCCTTGCTGAGTTTCCCAGGCCTCTGTGGAAATCCACCCGGGGCCTAGGTCTCAGTTTCCAAGAGCGACTTTCATGCGTGGCCTCTGTAAAATCCCAACAAAATTCATGGCAATGCTTCTCTGAGTTCAGTTCCAAAACCCAGTCTCTAAGGGAATCACACCAGATTCAAGCCCACGTGGACACAGTCATTTCTTCCAACTGTCACACAAATGACCAAAATTAAAACCGAAACACTCCCACATGGCCCTCATCTTATTCCATATAGTAACTCATCTTAACCTCTGGCTGGAGGTTTCCATGAGGGGCGCAGCCCAAGACAGTGTCCAAAATCAGCTCGTTTGCCCCTCATTTGCCTAAAGTCAGGGTGGCCTGGACACCGTTTTTGTGAACCAGGAATGATCAAAGAAGCCTGCCGTTAATTCTTCTGTGGTTTCTCCAATTTGAGGCCTACTGATTTCAGGAATACATTCTTTATGTGATTTAAAGTTATTCGAAAACCCAAGCACCTCTGCAGAGATTTCAAGAACTCATTTGACCCAAAGATTCCCTATTCTCACTTATGGAGTTCAGGATTTTAACAGAGGAAGGCAAGAGAATTCATCCACAATGAAAGATTTTTTGCCCTTATGGTTTTGGATGCACGCAGGGGATCATTTTTAGATTCATCAGGTGCTGAGAATCTAAGTCACAGCCACAAACATGGCCAAGAGGCTGATCAGACACATCCTTTCCCAAAGCAATGAAGCCAGAAGCCACAGTTGATGCCCATTCTTTCCATTTGAAAACTGTTTTCTTCAGGCTTCACAAAGGGTGGCCTGAGGCAAAGACCTTCCTGACATTCAGTGCAACACAACAATAAGTCAGCAAAGCCCAAAGCAGGGTTACTGCACTGAGACTTTCCTGGTCACACTGATATCTGAGTTTTCTGAGATGCTCGCCATTCTCTTCAGCTATCCAGTACGTGGCCATGTCACAGAGCTTGGAGGTGGTACCATTTTGACACAAATCCATGAGCCTATTCTGGAGAGTGGCCAGAATTCGGGAAGAAAACAACAACTTAGAAAGATAGCAGATGTTGCACATCGATAAGACAAGCTGCAGTCCATTCATATATTGGGCAGGATGAATTATGGGAAGATTTATACTAGACAGGACACCTCCATTAATGCATTCTCTTTTAATGTTTACAACAACGGACACATTGGGATACACCGAAACAGAAACACTCGCCTGATCAAACAACTTACTAGAAACTGTCCACTCCAAACCAAACAAACAGCCTTTCTACTTTTCTCAGAACATGAGACAAAACAACAAACCCACACGCACTCCCACAAAGCACCTCCTTCCCCCAAGTAGGTCTGTGACTATCCGGAGTTTCCTCTGACTGCGGGCCATACTATGTTCCCTCGAAATGTCCTGTCTTCTCTCAGATCTTGTTTCCTTGTTCAACTCTTTGTAGTTTTCAGGAAAAAGTGGTGAGCCACTACCTGCTTTCTCAGGAAAGGTCCATCTTCAGAGTTCTCTTGGCATTAGGCCATCCTCACATCAGTAGGTACCAAGAAAACTGACTCTGTCCTTGGTAAATCCAAACAAGTGAGCCCACTGGGACTGGGACTGGGACTGCCTCTGGGTGCCTGGCCTCTTGGATACAAATTTCAGAGAGTTCCATCACCAAGGAAATGAGGTATGTCACTTTCTTTGGAACTGAATGAGTCACTTCCTTGGCAACCACATTGTCTTAACTGTTGCTTCCAATGGTCCCATGAGATGGAGGCTTCCCCTACTTCCTGTGACACTTTCACAAGGGAGAGTGGTATATCAAGCATAGGCACCCAGGAACAGCTCTCCACATAGGCCTGGTTTGGTCCATCTTCTCTACAATAAGAAGAGAGAGGCTGATTCAGACACATCCCTTCTTCCTGACCAAGATATTTGCCATGGAAGATGACTTTTGCTCTCTCAGGTCCTTCATACCTGCCTACAACTTCTCTAGGTATCATTTCTGCATGGACCTTTGAGGTTCTCATCAGGTGGAATATCCCCAACTTTCCTGTATTGTAAGAACCACTCTGTCCCTGCTCTTCTGTAGGATGATTGAGGGACCAGTGTATAATTGGGGTTAAAAACAGGTTTGATATGGGTTACGAATGATTCTGTGCAATGAATAATGGTATTGGGAACCTGCAATGCTTACAAAATATAGATGTGAAATATAAGTATGAAAACAGAAATCTAGGTATGATTTGAAGCCCATAAGGGTTCTGCCCTTGATTGGGATACTTAGCTTTGAATTATGTTCTGCAAAGATGTCTCAGATAATTCGATATACAATGGCATAGGACCTTGTAAATTGGATGATTGAATTTAAAAGAGAGCACCCAGTCAAAAGGGATATTCAGTAGGATTAGGAAGATAGTCTGTAGGTTTAGGAAGAAGAGTGAGTATAGGATTTGGACCAAAAGTTCTTTAGCAATAGACTTTCGGTTATAGAGTGAATGTAAATGTCAGCACATATGAAGAGTCAGTCACTATGTTGAACTGGGGAAAATATGTAGAAAAGCCGATATCAATAGAAACATTACGAAATGAGGCAAAGTATAAAGTGAGTGATAGAATTAGACATTTTCAACAGGATTGAGTTTGAATATATAAATTAGAAAAAAACAAAAATGTAGTCACCAATAGGATTGACAATTGACAGCATTAGGCAACCTGGACATGGATGTTTTAGAAATCCATGTTCACTTTCCATTTAGGATTTGGTACAATCATAAGTGTGACCTTTCCATTTTTTGTCCAGAATATTACTGTGATAATGAGGTGACATGAGTAAAACTTTCACCATTTCTGGGAACAATATATTGAAAATGTAAAATCAGAATCGGGGTACAAAGAGGTGTACCCTGTTTCTATGAACATAGAGAAAAAGCATGAATAGACCATACTGTGAATAAATAATATAACTTTTTTGAACTTTAAATAATGAATTGAACTGATATCTGAAAAATTAAAGGAAATCGTATATTGATATACAATCATTCATTCCAACCAGTTATATATCTAAACGAAATATTAGTGTTTTGGTTTATCATGAAGAGTGTGTGAGTTTTGCTTCAAAATGACTATGGAAATTCAAAATAATGTGTTTGGAAAGAAGTCTCAAGAAATGACCATTCAAGAAACCCTGACAATACATGTGTTCTGAAGCAAGAAGTGATTAAAGTTGAAACAAATGCCTATTAATTTGTGAACTTGTGGATGAAATGTATATCCTATGATTTGCAAAAACTGAAGAAACAATAATGTACCAGTGTCGAATACAAATGAATGACAATTACATATCATGTCCCATAGGAGTCTACTTGCATTGATGTTATACTGGGTCGGTTACTGTAGAATAATTAGGATATGTATGCACCATTCACTGAAGTTAGTTTTCAGTACTAGAAAACAAATTTATATTTCAGGTGGATGAATATTTCTGATTATTATCTTGTGAAAAGTTGATTATAAATCCACATACATGAACATGAATGAATTTAGAGAGTGTATATTAGACATATATATTTCATATTTTGAAAAATTTGGGGAGTATACCTATATCTATATCTATATCTATATCTATATCCACACACACACACACACACACACACACACACACACACACAACACTCACAGACATTAAAAAATACCAATATAAATGCCAATCGAAATTGATCAGTAAATATATATGATCCACAGATGCAAAAATATTTATTTTGCTGAACATGAGTTTATGTATAATGTTGTTTTACTAGGACGCTCTCCTATAGGTTGAATTTTCATTTCCAACAGCATTTAGGAGGAGTGAACTCTTCTCACAATTTGTATCTGCCAAGACAGCCACCTCACAAAAATGTACGTGTGATACCTGCTAGGATTCTATATATGCATATATATATACATGTGTGAATAGGCTAAAGAAAAGGGAAACAAGAATTCACATATTTGTTAAGTTTAAAAACACATGGAGAATATGTCCATTAAAATTTGAATACATTTATAACTCCTACCTTAAATAATTCAAATGTCAAGTCCAACTATACAACATGTCTCCTCTGAAGTGCTTGTATTTCTATTGTGTTGGGTTAATTTTCCCCATTATATTAGGATGAATAGTCTGAGTCTACTAGGTATGGCTTAGTGTCAGGAATTCAGCATTTCGAATGGAAAATTGGAAAATGAATCCAATGTGTATGTAAATATATGCTGCACAAATATCCTCCCGTTCTCATCCAGAACAATGCTTTGACATTACCTTCACCCCAAGTAAGACACAATTAGAGGAGAAGAGTTACAAAATCAGTGAATACATACCTGGAATGTAAAATGCTCAGGAGTTCACAACCTTGGAGGTGGTAGAGGAGTTTGCAAAACTAAGGGACAGGGTAAACACTCCACAAACATGGAGCTCTGCTGGCCTAAAAACTTTTCGAGAAACTGCCTCTGAGCTTCTGTACTTGAAATATATGTTGTTTTCATGAGATTTGGCTTCCTTTGTAGTGAGACCATCAAAGCTGGGTCTGCATTTATGTGACCTGGAGGACATGGTTTCTTATTTTCCAATGAACAAGATGAAGCAGTGCTGAATCCTCTCTTTGTAGGTAAACTGAGACCACTGGGTACTAAGTGTCTTCCCGTGTGGACACTGAAGCCATTTGGTCCTCCTCCACTTTTTGTGGTGTTTTTGCTGCTGCACTGTGAGTTTGGTATTTGTTTCCCGAAATACTAGGAACTAAACTGGGACACAGTGCTGGAGGGAGTTCTGTCACGTGTGGTGGGTCAGGGTCTGCAAGAGATGCACCAACTAGGCTTCTATCTCTCACAGCTTGCCCAATTGACTCCATGTCCATATCAACCTGATTCTTTATTTTCCTCTGAAAACTCTCCATATAACAAGATGCCTTTACATATAAGGGTCTGCTGGCTGCACCATATCAGTTACAAGCCATTTGGAATCCAATGGTAGATCCACATGGCACTACCATGGATGTTTTATCAAACACCTCTCCACCACTGCTCTAGACCCACTACTCAGCAGACTCCAACTTACTGGCATCTCTGTTCTACACCATTTTTATGAAACTCAGTAAATCAAGGCACTGTCTGGTATACTCATGATCGGCAACAGGACATCCAATGTTTCTCCAGTGCCACCTGGTCATTGGAATTTCAAAAATTTCATGGTATTTATTTAGCCATTTTTCAAGCATGAAGTTGGAGGCACTGTGGGTTTCAATTCATTCAGCAAACATTAAATGGTGAGGAAGCTCATTTCAATGAAATCTCTGGAGAACCCTCAGAGGCAAGGCTTCCCAAAGAGTGAACAAAAGGTCACATTAGGCCAGGCCCATTGAGGTCTACAATGTGAGGTCCATGTGTGTTTTGACTCTAAACTATGGCTGCCATTTCTTTAAGAATTATATAATGTGATATCCTTGCTGAGATTCCCAGGCCTCTGTGGAAATCCACCGGGGCCTAGGTCTCAGTTTCCAAGAGCGACTTTCATGCGTGGCCTCTTAAAATCCCAACAAAATTCATGCCAATGCTTCTCTGAGTTCAGTTTCATATCCCAGTCTCTAAGGGGAATCACACCAGAGTTCAAGCCCACGTGGACCCAGTCATTTTTTCCAATGCCACACAAATGATCAAAATTAAAATCAAAACACTCCCACATGGCCCTCATCTTATTCCATATAGTCAATCATCTAACCTCTGGATGGAGGTTTCCATTAGGGGCGCAGCCAAAGACAGTGTCCAAAATCAGCTCGTTTGCCCCTCATTTTCCTAAAGTCAGGGTAGCCTGGACACAGTTTCTGTGAACCAGGATTGAACAAATAAGCCTGCCGTTAATACTTCTGTGTTTCTCCAATTTGATGCCTACTGATTTTAGGTATCGATTCTTTAGGTGATTTCGAGTCATGCGAAAACACAAGCACCTCTGCAGGGCTTTGAAGAACTCATTTGACCCAAAGAATCCCTATTCTCATTTGATGGAGTGCAGGAACCTAACAGAGGAAGGCAAGAGGCTTCATCCACAATGAATGATATTTTTGCCATTTTGGTTTTGGAAGCTCACATGGGATCATTCTTAAGATCCATCAGGTTCTGTGAATCTAAGTCACAGCCACACACAGGTCCAAGAGGCTGATAAAGACACATCCCTTTCCAAAGCAATTAAGCAAAGAGCCACAGGTGAAGCCCATTCATTTCCATTTGAAAACTGTTTTCTTCAGGCTTCACAAAGGAGTGGCCTGAGGCAAAGACCTTCCTGACATTGAGTGCAACAAAACAATAAGTAAGCAAAAGGCCCAAAGCAGGGTTTCTGCACTGAGTCTTTCCTGGTCACACTGATATCTGAGTTGTCTGAGATTCTCGCCATTTTCTTCAGCTATCCAGTACATGGCCATGTCACAGAGCTTGGAGGTGGTACATATTTTGGACACAAATCCATGAGCCTATTCTGGAAAGTGTCCAGAATTCAGAAAGAAAACAACAACTTAGAAAGATAGCAGGTGTTGCACATCGATAAGACATGCTGCAGTCCTTTCATATATTGGGCAGGATGAATTATGTGAAGATTTATACTAGACAGGACACACCCATTAATGCATTCTCTTTTCTAATGTCTACAACAACGAACACAGGGGATACACAGAAACAGAAAAACTCGCCGTGTCAAATGAGTTACTAGAAACTGTCCATTCCAAACCAAACAAACCTACTTTCCTATCTATTCTCAGAACATGAGACAAAACAACAAACCCACACCCACTCCCACAAAGGCACCTCCTTCCCCCAAGTAGGTCTGTGACTATCCGGAGTGTCCTCTGACCAGTGGGCCATACTATGTTTCCCCAAAATGGACTGTCTTCTCTCAGATCTTGTTTCATTGACCAACTCTGTGAAGATGTCAGGAAAAAGTGGTTAGACACTACCTGTTTTCTCAGGAAAAATCCATCTTCACAGCTCTCCTGGCATTTGGCTATCCTCACATCATTAGGTACCAAGAAAACTGACTGTCCTTGGTAAATCCAAAAAAGTGAGCCCACTGGGACTGGGACTTGGACTGCCTCTGGGTGCCTGGCTTCTTGGATACCAAGTTCAGAGAGTTCCATCACCAAGGAAATGAGGTATGTCACATTCTTTGGAACTGAATGAGGTCCCTGCCTTGGCACCCACTTTGTCCAAACAGTTGCTTCCAAGGGTAACATAAGATGGAGGTTGCCCCTACTTCCTGTGACACTTTCATAAGGTAGAATGTATATCAACCATTGGCACCTGGGAACAGCTCTCCACTCATGCCTGGTTTGGTCCATCATCTCTAAAATAAGAAGAGAGAGGCAGATTCAGACACATCCCTTCATCCTGACCAGGTTCTTTTCCATGGAAGAGGACTTTTGCTCTCTCTGGTGCTTCATACCTGCCTACAACTTCTCCAGGTATCATTTGTGCATGGACATTTGAGGTTCTCATCAGGTGGAAGGCCCCCAACTTTCCTGTATTGTAAGAACCACTCTGTCCCTGCTCTTCTGTAAATTGATTGAGGGAACAGTGTATACTTGGGGTTAAAAACAGGTTTCATTTGGGTTAGGAATGATTCTGTGCGATGAATAATGGTATTGGAAACATGCAATATTTACAAGAATATAGAGTTGAAATATAAGTATGAAAACAGAAATCAAGGTATGATTTGAAGCCCAGAATAGTGTTGCCCTTGATTGGGATACTTAGCTTTGAATTATGTTCTGCAAAGTTGTCTCAGATAATTCGATATACAATGGCATAGGACCTTGTAAATTGGATCATTGAATTTAGAAGAGAACATCCAGTCAAAAAGGGATATTCAGTAGGATTATAAAGATAGTCGGTAGGTTTAGGAAGAAGAGTGAGTATAGGATTTGGACCAAAAGTTCTTTAGCAATAGACTTTCGGTTATAGAGTGAATGTAAATGTCAACACATATGAAGAGTCAGTCAGTATGTTGAACTGGGGAAAATATGTAGAAAAGCCGATATCAATAGAAACATTACGAAATGAGGCAAAGTATAAAGTGAGTGATAGAATTAGACATTTTCAACAGGGTTGAGTTTGAATATATAAATTAGGAAAAAACAAATATGTAGTCACCAATAGAATTGACAATTGACAGCATTAGGCAACCTGGACATAGATGTTTTTAGAAATCCATGTTCACTTTCAATTTAGGCTTTGGTACAATCATAAGTGTGACCTTTCCATTTTTTGTCCAGAATATTACTGTGATAATGAGGTGACATGAGTATTTCTTTCACCATTTCTGGGAGCAATATATTGAAGATGTAAAATTAGAATTGGTTGTACAAAGAGGTGTACCCTGTTTGTATGAACATAGAGAAAAAGCATGAATAGACCATACTGTGAATAAATAATATAACTTTTTTGAACTTTAAATAATGAATTGAACTGATATCTGAAAAATTAAAGGAAATCGCATATTGATATACAATCATTAATTCCAACCAGTTATTTATCTAATGGAAATATTAGTGTTTTCTTTTATCATGAAGAGTTTGTGAGTTTTGCTTCAAAATGATTATGGAAATTCAAAATAATGTGTTTGGTAAGAAGTCTCATGAAAAGATCAGTCAAGACACCCTGACAATACATGCGTTCTGAAGCAAGAAGTGATTCAAGTTGAAACAAATGCCTATTAATTTGTGAACTTGTGGGTGAAATGTATATCCTATGATGTGCAAAAACTGAAGAAACAATAATGTAGCAGTGTCGAATACAAATGAATGACAAATTACATATCATGTCCCATAGGAGTCTACTTGCATTGATGTTAGACTGGGTCAGTTACTGTAGAATAATTAGGATATGTATGCACCATTCACTGAAGTTAGTTTTCAGTACTAGGAAACAAATATGTATTTCAGGTGGATGAATATTACTGATTATAATCTTGTGAAAAGTTGATTATAAATCCACATACATGAACAAGAATGAATTTAGAGAGTGTATATTAGACACATATATTTCATATTTTTAAAAATTTGGAGAGTATATCTATATCTATATCTATATCTATACACACACACACACACACACACACACACAACACTCACAGACATTAAAAAGTACCAATATAAATGCCAATCGAAATTCATCAGTAAATATATGTCATCCAGAAATGCAAAAATATTTATTTTACTGAATATGACTTTATGTATAACGTTGTTCGACTAGGACGGTCTCCTATAGGTTGAATTTTTATTTCCAACAGCATTTAGGAGGAGTGAACTCTTCTCACAATTTGTATCTGCTAAGAAAGCCACCTCACAAAATGTACATGTGATACCTGCTAGGATTCTATATATGCATATATATATATATATATATACATGTGTGAATAGGCTAAAGAAAAGGGAAACAAGAATTCACATATTTGTTAAGTTTAAAAACACAAGGAGAATATGTCCATTAAAATTTGAATACATTTATAACTCCTACCTTATATAATGCAAATGTCAAGTAAAACTATACAACATGTCTCCTCTGAAGTGCTTGTATTTCTATTGTGTTGGGTTAATTTTCCCCATTATATTAGGATGAATAGTCTGAGTCTACTAGGTATGGCTTAGTGTCAGGAATTCAGCATTTCGAATGGAAAATTGGAAAATGAATCTAATGTGTATGTAAATATATGCTGCACAAATATCCTCCCGCTCTCATCCAGAAGAATGCCTTGACATTACCTTCACCCCAAGTAAGACACAATTAGAGGAAAAGAGTTACAAAATCAGTGAATAGATATCTGGAATGTAAAATGCTCAGGAGTTCACAACCTTGGAGGTGGTAGAGGAGTTTGCAAAACTAAGGGACAGGGTAAACACTCCACAAATATGGAGCTCTGCTGGCCTAAAAACTTTTTGAGAAACTGCCTCTGAGCTTTCGCCCTTGAAATATATGTTGTTTTCAGGAGATTTGTCTTCCTTTGTAGGGAGACCATCAAAGCTGGGTCTGCATCTATGTGACCTGGAGGACATGGTTTCTTATTTTCCAATGAACAATATGAAGCAGTGCTGAATCCACTCTTTGTAGGTAAACTGAGGCCACTGGGGACTAAGTTTCTCCCCGTGTGGACTGTAAAGCCATTTGGTCCTCCTCCACTTTTTGTGGTTTTTTTGCTGCTGCACTGTGAGTTTGGTATTTGTTTCACGAAATACTAGGAGCTAATCTGGGACAGAGTGCTGGAGGGAGTTCTGTCACGTGTGGTGGGTCAGGGTCTGCTAGAGAATGCACCAAATAAGCTTCGATCTCTCACAGCTTGCCCCATTTCCCCCTTGTCCATATCAACCTGATTCTTAATTTTCCTCTGAAAACTCTCCATGTAACAAGATGGTTTTACATATAAGGGTCTGCTGGCTGTACCACGCCAGTTACAAGCCATTTGGAATCCAATGGTAGATCCACATGGCCCTACCACGGATGTTTTATCAAACACCTCCCCACCACTGCTCTAGACCCACTACTCAGCAGGCTCCAACTTACTGCCATCCTATTCTACACCATTTTCATGAAACTCCGTAAATCAAGGCACTGTCTGGTATACTCATGATCAGCAACAGGACATCCAATGTTTCTCCAGTGCCACCTGGTCATAGAAATTTCAAAAATTTCATGGTATTTATCTAGCCATTTTTCAAGCATGAAGTTGGAGGCACTGTGGGTTTCAATTCATTCAGCAAACATTAAATGGTGAGGAAGCTCATTTCAATGAAATCTCTGGAGAACTCTCACAGGCAAGGCTTTCCAAAGAGTGGTCAAAAGGTCACATTAGGCCAGGCCCATTGAGGTCTACAATGTGAGGTCCATGTGTGTTTTGACTCTCAACTATGGCTGCCATGTCTTTAAGAATAAAATCATGTGATATCCTTGCTGAGATTCCCAGGCCTCTTTGGAAATCCACCCGGGGCCTAGGTCTCAATTTCCAAGAGCGACTTTCATGCGTGGCCTCTTGAAATTCTAACAAAATTCATGGCAATGCTTCTCTGAGTTCAGTTCTAAAACCCAGTCTCTAAGGGGAATCACACCAGAGTTCAAGCCCACGTGGAACCAGTCATTTTTTCCAATGCCACACAAATGACCAAAATTAAAACCGAAACACTCCCACATGGCCCTCATCTTATTCCATATAGTAACTCATCTTAACCTCTGGCTGGAGGTTTCCATGAGGGGCGCAGCCCAAGACAGTGTCCAAAATCAGCTCGTTTTCCCCTCATTTGCCTAAAGTCAGGGTGGCCTGGACACCGTTTCTGTGAACCAGCAATGATCAAATAAGCCTGCCGTTAATTCTTCTGTGTTTCTCCAATTTGAGGCCTACTGATTTCAGGAATAGATTCTTTATGTGAGTTAAAGTTATTCGAAAACCCAAGCACCTCTGCAGAGATTTGAAGAACTCATTTGACTCAAAGAATCCCTATTCTCACTAGATGGAGTTCAGGAACCTAACAGAGGAAGGCAAGAGACTTCATCCACAATGAATGATTTTTTGCCCTTATGGTTTTGGATGCACGCATGGGATCATTCTTTAGATTCATCAGGTGCTGAGTATCTAAGTCACAGCCAAACACATGGCCAAGAGGCTGATTCAGACACATCCATTCTCAAAGCAATGAAGCCAGAAGCCACAGGTGATGCCCATTCATTTGTATTTGAAAACTGTTTTCTTCAGGCTTCACAAAGGGGTGGCCTGAGGCAAAAACCTTCCTGACATTCAGTGCAACACAACAATTAGTAAGCAAATTGCCCAAAGCAGGGTTTCTGCACTGAGACTTTCCTGGTCACACTGATATCTGAGTTTTCTGAAATGCTCGCCATTCTCTTCAGCTATCCATTACATGGATATGTCACAGAGCTTGGAGGTGGTACATATTTTGGACACAAAACCATGAGCCTATTCTGGAGAGTGGCCAGAATTCAGGAAGAAAACAGCATCTTAGAAAGATAGTAGGTGTTGCACATCGATAAGACAAGCTGCAGTCCATTCATATATTGGGCAGGATGAATTATGGGAAGACTTATACTAGACAGGACACATCAATTAATGCATTTTCTTTTTAATGTCTACAACAACGGACACATTGGGATACACCGAAACAGAAACACTCGCCTTGTCAAACAACTTACTAGAAACTGTCCACTACAAACCAAACAAACCGCCTTTCCTACCTATTCTCAGAACATGAGACAAAACAACAAACCCACACCCACTCCCACAAAGGCACCTCCTTACCCCAAGTAGGTCTGTGACTATCCGGAGTTTCCTCTGACTGCGGGCCATACTATGTTCCCCCGAAATGGCCTGTCTTCTCTCAGATCTTGTTTCCTTGTTCAACTCTGTGTAGTTGTCAGGAAAAAGTGGTTAGCCACTACCTGCTTTCTCAGGAAAGGTCCCTCTTTAGAGTTCTCCTGGCATTAGGCCATCCTCACATCAGTAGGTACCAAGAAAACTGACTCTGTCCTTGGTAAATCCAAACAAGTGAGCCCACTGGGACTGGGACTGGGATTGCCTCTGGGTGCCTGGCTTCTTGGATACAAATTTCAGAGAGTTCCATCACCAAGGAAATGAGGTATGTCACATTCTTTGGAACTGAATGAGGTCACTGCCTTGGCAACCACTTTGTCCTAACTGTTGCTTCCAAGGGTCCCATGAGATGGAGGCTTCCCCTACTTCCTGTGACACTTTCACAAGGTAGAATGGTATATCAACCATAGGCACCCAGGAACAGCTCTCCACACAGGCCTGGTTTGGTCCATCTTCTCTACAATAAAAAGAGAGAGGCTGATTCAGACACATCCCTTCATCCTGACCAGGTTATTTGCCATGGAAGATGACTTTTGCTCACTCAGGTCCTTCATACCTGCCTACAACTTCTCCAGGTATCATTTCTGCATGGACCTTTGAGGTTCTCAGCAGGTGGAAGATCCCATAATTTCCTGTATTGTAAGAACCACTCTGTCCCTGCTTTTCTGTAAAATGAGATTGAGGGAACAGTGTGCGCTTAGGGTTAATAACAGGTTTGATTTGGGTTATGAATCATTCTGTGTGATGAATAATGGTATTGGGAACCTGTGATATTTACAAGAATATAGATGTGAAATAAAAGTATGAAAACAAAAATCTAGGTATGATCTGAAGCCCAGAAGTGTTTTCCCCTTGATTGGGATACTTAGCTTTGAATTATGTTCTGCAAAGATGTCTCAGATAATTCGATATACAAGGGAGTAGGACCTTGTACCTATGATGATTGAATTTAGAAGAGAACATCCAGGCAAAAAGTGATAATCGTTAGGATTAGGAAGATAGTCGATAGCTTTAGGAAGAAGAGTGAGTATAGGATTTGGACCAAATGTTCTTTAACAGTAGAGTTTCGGTTATGCAGTGAATGTAGATGTCAGTACATATGAAGAGTCAGTCACTATGGTGAACTGGGGAAAATATGTAGAAAAGCAGATATCAATAGAATCATTACAAAATCAGGCAAAGTATAAAGTGAGTGATAGAATTAGTCATTTTCAACAGGGTTGAGTTTGAATATATAAATTAGATGGAAACAAATATGTAGTCACCAACAGGATTGACAATTGATAGCATTAGGCAACCTGGACATGGATGTTTTTAGTAATCTATGTTCACTTTCCATTTAGGCTTTGGTACAATCATAAGAGTGACCTTTCCATTTTTTGTCCAGAATATTACTGTGATAATGAGGTGACATGAGTATTTCTTTCACCATTTCTGGGAGCAATATATTGAATATTTAAAATTAGAATTGGGGGTACAAAGAGGTGTACCCTGTGTCTATGAACATAGAGATAAAGCATGAATAGAACATACTGTGACTAAATAATACAAATTTTTTGAACTTTAAATAATGAATTGAATTGATATCTGAAAAATTAAAGGAAATCATATATTGATACACAATCATTCATTCCAACCAGTTATATATCTCATGGAAATATTAGTGTTTTGGTTTATCATGAAGAGTGTGTGAGTTTTGCTTCAAAAGTGATTATGGAAATCTAAAATAATGTGTTTGGAAAGAAGTCTCATGAAAAGACCTGTCAAGAAACCCTGAAAATACTTGTGTTCTGAAGCAAGAAGTGATTAAAGTTGAAACAAATGCCTATAAATTTGTGAACTTGTGGATGAAGTGTATAACTTGAAATGTGCAAAAACTGAAGAAATAATAATGTACCATTGTTGAATACATATGAACGTCAAATTACATATCATGTCCCATAGGAGTCTACTTGCATTGATGTTAGACTGGGTGCGTTTCTGTAGAATAATGAGGATTTGTATGCCCCATTCACTGAAGTTAGTTTTCAGTACTAGGAAACAATTATGTATTTCAGGTGGATGAATATTTCTGATTATAATCTTGTGAAAAGTTGATTATAAATCCACATACATGAACATGAATGAATTTAGAGGGTTTACATTAGACACATATATTTTATATTTTGAAACATCTGCAGAGTGTAGAGATATATTATACACACACACACAAAAAAAAACACTCACATACATTTAATAGTAGCAATATATATGCGAATCGAAATTCATCAGTAAATATATATCATCCACAGATGCAAAAATATTTATTTTACTGAACATGAATTTATGCATAATGTTCTTCTACTAAGAAGCTCCCCTATAGGTTGAATTTTCAGTTCCAACAGCGTTTAGGATGAGTGAACTCTTCTCACAGTTTGTATATGCCAATCAGCCACCTCAAAAATGTACGTGTGATACCTGGTAGGATTCTATATGTGCATATAAATATACAAGTGTGAATAGGCTAAAGAGAAAGGGAAACAAGAATTCTCGTATTTTTTAAGTTTAAAAACTCAGGGAGAACTTCTTCGATTAAAAATTGACTAGATTTATAACTTTTACCTTATATAATGCAAAACTCAAGTCCAACTATACAACATGCCTCCAATGAACTGCTTGTATTTCTATAGGTTTGGCTTATTTTTCTCTATCATATTAGGATGAGTTGTCTGAGTCTAGTAGGTATGGGTTAGTGTCAGGGATTCAATATTTCAAAATGAAAATTGGAAAATGAATCCAATTTGTATGCATATATATGCTGCACAAATATCCTCCCACTCTCATCCAGAACAATGCCTTGACATTACCTTCACCCCAAGTAAGACAAAATTAGAGGAGAAGAGTTAGAAAATCAGTGAACACATATCTGGAATGGAAAATGCTCAGGAGTTCACAACCTTGGAGGTTGTAGAGGAGTTTCCAAAAGCAAGGGATAGGGTAAACACTCCACAAACATGGAGCTCTGCTGGCCTAAAAGCTTTTTGAGAAACTGCCTCTGAGATAGGGCACTTGAAATATATGTTGTTTTCAGGAGATTTGGCTTTCTTTGTAGTGAGACCATCAAAGCTGGGTCTGCATCTATGAGACCTGGAAGACATTGTTTCTGATATTTCAATGAACATGTGGCAGCAGTGCTGATATTTTTCTTTTTAAGTAAACTGTGGCCTCTGGGGTCTAAGTGTCTCCCCGTTGAACTGTGAAGCCATTTGGCCCTCCTACACTTTTTGCGGGGTTTTTCCTGCTGCACTGGTAGTTTGGTATTTGCTTCATAAAATAGAAGGAGTTCAACTGGGACACAGTGCAGGAGGGAGTTCTATCACGTGTGGTGGGTCAGGGACAGCAGAAAAATGCACCAACCAATCTTCTATCCCTCAAAGCTTGCCCCATTGCATCCTTGTCCATAGCAACCTGATTCTGAACATTGCCCTGAATCCTCTCCATATAACAAGATGCCTTTACTTATAAGGGTCTGCTGGCTGCACCATGTAAGCCACAAGCCATTTGTAAGCCAATGGAAGATCCAAATTGCTCCAACACAGAAGTTTTATCACACTCCTGCCCACCACAACTCTAGGCCCACTTCTCAGGAGGCTGCAACTTACTGGGACCTCTGTTCTACACCATTTTCATAAAACCCAGTCAAGCAAGGCACTGTCAGGTACATCCATGATCAGCAGCAGGACATCCAAAGGTTCTCTAGTGCAACCTAGTCGTGGGAATTTCAAAAAATTAACGGTATTTATCTAGAAATTTTTCAAGGATGAAGTTGGAGGCACTGTGGGTTTCAATTTATTCAGGAACCATTAAATGGAGAGGAAGATTATTTCAATGAAAGCTCTGGAGAACCCTCACAGGCAAGGCTTCTCAAAGAGTGGACAAAAGGTCACATTTAGCCAGGCCCATTGAGGTCTACAATGTGAGGTCCATGTGTGTTTTGACTCTCAAATATGGCTGCCAAGTCTTTCGAATGAAATCATGTGATACCTTGGCTGAGATTCCCAGTTCTCTGTGCAAAGCCGCTCTGGCGCTAGTTCTCAGTTTCCAAGGGTGACTCTCATACATGGCCTCTTTAATCCCAACACAATACATGGCAATACTTTTCTGAGGTCAGATTCTGAACTCAGTCTCTAAGGGGAATCACACCAAAGTTCAAGCCCAGGTAGACCCAGTTATGTCTTCCAACTGCCACACAAATATCCACAATTAAATCCAAAACACTCCCACATGTCACTCATCTTTTCTAAATACACACTCATCATAACCTCTGGCTGGAGGTTTCCATGAGGGGTGCGGCCCAAGACAGTGTCCAAAATAACCACCCTTGCCCCTCATTTGCCTAAAATCAGGGTGGCCTGGACATCCTTCCAGTGAACCAGGAGTGATCAAATTGGCCGGCCATTAAGATGGCACTGCTTCTCCAATTTGAAGCCTACTGACTGTGGGGCTTAGAGTCTTTATGTGATTTGGAGTCATGAGAAAAATCAAGCACTTATGGGCTATCCTCTGCAGGGTTTTGAGGAACACATTTTAACCAAATGATCACTATTCTCACTTGATGAAGGTCAGGAACCTTACAGAGGAATGTGAGAGACTTCATCCAAAATGAATGCTCTTTTGTCCATTTTGGTTTTGGATGCACACATGGGATCTTTCTTTAGATCCATCAGGTGATAAAAATCTAAGCCGCAGCCTCACACAGGGCCAAAAAGCTGATTCAGACACATCCTTTTCCAAAGCAATTAAGCAAAGAGCCAGAGGTGATGCCCTTTCATTTCTGTTTGAAAACTATTTCTTTTGGCTCTACAAAGGTGTGGCCTGAGGCAAAGATGTTCCGGACATTCAGGGCAACAGAACAATTGGTAAGCAAAAGGCCCAAAGCAGGGTTTCTCCATTAGAATTTTCTGGTCACACTCATATCTGAGTTTTCTGAGATGCTCCCATTCCCTTCAGCTATCCAGTACATGGCCAAGTCTCAGAGCTTGGAGGTGGTACATATTTTGGACACAAAAAAATGAGCCTATTCTGGGAAATTGGCCAGGATTCAGGAAGAAAACAGGAACTTAGCAAGATTGTAGGAGTTGCCCACGCATAAGTCAAGCCACAGTCCATTCATAAATTGGGCAAGATGAATCTTGGGAAGCTTTCTACTAGTCAGGACACATACAATGATTCATTCTCTTTTCTAATGTCTAAAACCCCGGACACAGTGGGATACACAGACATAGAGACACTGGCCTTGTCAAACGACTTACCAGAAACAGTTCACTCCAAAACAAATAAACTGCCTTTCCTACCTATTCTCAGAACATGAGACAAAACCTCAAACCTACACCCACACACACAAAGGCAGCTCCTTCCCCCAAGTAGGTCTGTGACTATCAGGAGTGTCCTCTGACTGGTGGGCCATACTATGTTCTGATGAAATCGCCTGTCCTGTGTCAGATATGGTCTCATTGGCCCAATCTGTGAAGTTGTCACTAGCCAGCTGTGAGCCACTACCTGCTTTCTCAGGAAAGGCCTTTCTTCAGAGCTTTCCTGACATTTGTCCATCCTCACATCAGTAGGTACTCAGAAAGACTGACTCTGTCCTTGTTAAATCCAAACAAGTGAGACCACTGGGACTGGGAATGGGACTGGCTCTGCGTGCCTGGCTTCCCGGATCCCAAGTTCAGAGAGTTTCATCACCAAGGAAGTGAGGTGAGATTAATCTCTTCAGGAATTTAATGAGGTCACTGCCTTGGCAACCACTTTGTCCTAACAGTTGCTTCCAATAGTACTATGAGATGGAGGCAGCCCTTACTTCCTGTGACACTTTCAAAAGTTAGAATGGTATATCAACCATAGGCACCCAGGAACAGCTCTCCACACATGCCTGGTATGGTCCATCTTCTCTACATTAAGAAGAGAGAGGCTTATTCAGACAAAACCCTTCATCTTGGAAAGGTTGTTTGAGATGGAAGATAACTTTTTCTCTCTCAGGTCCTTCATAGCTGCCTAATCTTCTCCAGGGATCAAACCTGCATGGACCTTTGAGGTTCTCAGCAGGAGGCAGATCCCCTACATTCCTGTATTGTAAGACGAACTCTCTCCCTGCTCTTCTGTAAAGTTAGGTTGAGGGAAGAGTGTATGGTTAGGGTTATTAACATGTTTGATTTGGATTACGAATCCTTCTGCAGGATGATTAATAGTATTGGGAACCTGTGATATTTATAAGATTATAGAGGTGAAATATAAGTATGAAAACAGAAATGTTGGTAAGATTTGAAGCCCAGAAGGGCATTAGGCCCTTGATTGGGATACTTAGCTTTTAATTACGTTCTACACAGATGTCTCAGATAAATTGATAATCAATGGCATAGGACCTTATACCTTGGATGTTTGATTTTAGAAGAGAACATCCACTCAAATTGAGATAGTCGGTGGGATTAGGAAGATAGTCGGTAGGTTTATAAAAAATGAGTGAGTATAAAAATTGGACAAAAAGTTCTGTAGCATTAGGGTTTCGGTTATAGAGTGAATATAAATGTCAGCACATGTGAAGAGTCAGTCACAATGATTAACTGGGGAAAATATGTAGGAAGGAAAATATCAATAGAGACATTACGAAATGAGGCAATTATATAGTGAGTGATAGGATTAGACATTTTCAACAGGGTTGAGATTGAATACATAATCTTAGGAAGAAACAAATATGTAGTCACCAATAGGAATGACATTTGAAAGCATTAGGCAACCTGGACATGGATGTTTTTAGTAAGCCATGTTCACTTTCAATTTAGGATTTGGTACAATCATAAGTGTGACCTTTGCATTTTGTGCCCAGAAAATTATTGTGATCAAATATATATGTAGATCATATGATGTGTGTATTTCTTCCACCATTTCTGGGAGCAATATTTGAGGACACATAAATTAGTATTGTGGGTACCAAGTGGTGTACCCTGTGTCAATGAATATAGAGATAATGCATGAATAGACCATAGTGTGAATAAATAATATAACTTTTTTCTCTTTAAATAATGGATTGAATTGATATCTTAAAATATATAGGAAATCATATATTGACATACAATCATTCACTCCAACCAGTTACATATATAATGGTAATCTTAGGGTTATTGTTTATCATGAAGTGTGTGTGAGTTTTGTTTCAAAAGTGTTTATGGAAATCGAAAATAATGTGTTTGGAAAGAAGTCTCATGAAAAGACCAGTCAAGAAATATGGAGGAATCCATGTGTTCTGAAGCTGGAATTGATTGAAAGTGAAACAAATGCCTATAACTTTCCTAAATTGTGGATGAAATATATATCCTGTGATGTGCATAAACTGATGAAATAGTAATGTACCAGTGTTGAATAAAAATGAAGGTCAAAGTACACATCATGTCCCATAGGAATCTACTTGCATTGATGTTAAACTGGGTCAGTTACTGTAGAAATATTAGGATTGCATGCATTATTCACCGTAGTTAGTTTTATTTCATTTTTATTTATGGTTGTTCAAAACATTACATAGTTGTTGTTATAACATATTTCACACTTTGATTCAAGTGCGCTATAAACTCCCATTTTTACCCCATGTACAGATTACAGAATCACATCAGTTACACATCTATTGATTCACATATTGCCATACTAGTGTCTATTGAATTCTGCTGCCTTTCCTATCCTCTACTATCCCCCCTCCCCTCCCCGCCCCTCCCCTCTTCTCTCTCTACCCCCTCTACTGTAATAAATTTGTCCCCCTTGTATTATTTTTCTCTTTCCCCTCACTTTCTCTTGTATGTAATTTTGTATAACCCTGAGGGTCTCCTTCCAATTCCATGCAATTTTCCTTCTCTCTCCCTTTCCTTTCCACCTCTCATCCCGCTTTAATGTTAATCATCTTGTCATGCTCTTCGTCTCTCCTCTGTTCTTAGTTACTCTCCTTATATCAAAGATGACATTTGGCATTTGTTTTTTAAGGATTGGTTAGCTTCACTTAGCATAATCTGCTCTAATGCCATCCATTTCCCTCCAAATTCTATGATTTTTTTTATTTTTCAATGCAGAGTAATACTCCATTGTGTATAAATGCCACAGTATTTTATCCATTCTTTCATTGAAGGTTATCTAAGTTGGTTTCACAGTCTTGCTGTTGTGAATTGTTCTGCTATGAACATCGATGTAGCAGTGTCCCTGTAGCATGCTGTTTTTAGGTCTTTAGTGAATAGACTGAGTAGGAAAATAGCTGGGTCAAATGGTGGTTCCATTCCCAGCTTTCCAAGAAATTTTCATACTGCTTTCCAAATTGGCTGCACCAATTTGCAGTCCCACCAGCAATGTAGAAGTGTACCTGTTTCCCCACATCATTGCCAGAACTTGTTGTTTGACTTCATAATGGCTGCCAATCTTACTGGAGTGAGATGGTATCTTAGGGTGGTTTCGATTTGCATTTCTCTGACTGCTGGAGATGGTGAGCATTTTTTCATGTACTTGTTGATTGATTGTAAGTCCTCATCTGATAAGTGTCTGTTGAGGTCCTCAGCCCATTTGTTGATTGGGTTCTTTGTTATCTTATTGTCTAATTTTTTGAGTTTTTTGTATACTCTGGATATTAGGGCTCTATCTGAAGTGTGAGGAGTAAAGATTTCTTCCCAGGATGTAGGCTCCCTATTTACCTCTCTTATTGTTTCTTTTGCTGAGAAAAAACTTTTTAGTTTGAGTAAGTCCCATTTGTTGATTCTAGTTATTAACTCTTGTGCTATGGGTGTCCTATTGTGGAATTTGGAGCCCGATACCACAGTATGTACATCGTAAGCAAATTTTTCTTCTATCAGACACTGTGTCTCTGATTTGATATCAAGCTCCTTGATCCATTTTGAGTTAACTTTTGTGCATGGCAAGAGAAAGGGATTCAGTTTCAATTTGTTACATATGGATTTCCAGTTTTCCCAACACCATGTGTTGAAGATGCTATCCTTCCTCCATTGCATGCTTTTAGCCCCTTTATCAAATATAAGATAGTTGTAGTTTTGTGGATTGGTTTCTCTGTCCTCTATTCAGTACCATTGGTCCACAAGCCCGTTTTGGTACCAGTACCATGCTATTGTTGTTACTATTGCTCTGTAGTATAGTGTGAAGTCTGGTATCGCTCTACCGCCTGATTCACACTTCCTGCCTAGCATTGTTTTTGCTATTCTGGAACTTTTATTTTTCCATATGTATTTTATGATTGCTTTCTTTATTTCTACAAGAAATGCCTTTGGGATTTGATTGGCATTGCATTAAACCTATAGAGAAATTTTGGTAATATCACCATTTTGATGATGTTAGTTCTGCCTTTCCATGAACAGGGTATATTTTTACATCTTCTAAGATCTTCTTATATTTCTCTCTTTAGGGTTGTGTAGTTTTCATTGTATGAGACTTTCCCCTCTTTTGTTAGGTTGATTCCCATCTTTTTTTTTTTTTAGGATATTGTGAATAGAGTGGTTGTTCTCATTTCCATTTCAGAGGATTTGTCCCTGATATAGAGGAATGCCTTTGATTTATGCGTGTTGATTTTATATCCTGCCACTTTGCTGCATTCATTTATTAGCTCTATTAGTTTCTTTGTAGACCCTTTTGGGTCTGCTAGGTATAGAATCATGTCATCTGCAATAGTAATAATTTAAGTTGTTCTTTTCCTATTTTTATGCCTTTAATTTCTTCCGTCTGTCTAATTGCTCTGGCCAGTGTTTCGAGAACTGTATTGAACAGAAGTAGTGAGAGAGGGCATCCCATTCTTGTTCCAGATTTTAGAGGGAATGCCTTCAATTTTTCTAGATTCAGAATGATGCTAGCTTGAGGATTAGCATAGATTGCTTTTACAATATTGAGGTATGATCCTGTTATTCCTAGTTTTTCTAGAGTTTTGAAGATAAAGGGATGCTGTACTTTGTCAAATGCTTTTTGTGCATCTATCGAGATGATCATATGGTTCTTATTTTTAAGTCTATTGATGTGGTGAATAACATTTATTGATTTTCGTATATTGAACAAGCCTTGCATTCCATGGATGAATCCTACTTGATCATGGTGCACAATTTTTTTTAATATGTTTTTGTATCTGATTCACCAGAATTTAATTAGGGATTTTTGCATTTAGATTCCTTAGGGATATTGGTCTGTAGTTTTCTTTGTTTGAAGTGTTTATGTCTGGTGTAGAAATCAGGGTGATATTGGCCTGGTAGAATGAATTTGGAAGATCTCCCTCTTTTTCAATTTCCTGAAATAGCTTGAAAAGTATTGGTATTAGTTCATATTTAAAGGGTTTGTAAAACTCTGCTGTATACCCATACTGTCCTGGTCTTTCCTTAGTTGGTAATCTTTGGATGGTTTCTTCTATTTCCTCAATTGATACTGGTCTGTTTAGGTTGTCTATATCCTCCTGACTCAATCTGGACAGATCATATGACTTAAGAAATTTTTCGATGCTTTCACTATCTTCTATTATATTGGAGTATAACGAATCAAATTAATATCTGATTATCTTCTGTATTTCAGAAATATCTGCTGTGATTGCCAGGGGGTGACAAATAACTTGTGTAGATTGATACAGCAGGAATGGAAGCCGTTTATTGTAGCATCTGAGCGATATTTATACATTTTATATAGCTTATCTAATTAGCATAAAATAGATCCAGCAGTGAACCAATAAGGAATCTCCACACTTAATGGCTTGCTTTTGTTACTTCACAAACCACTCTCTATGGCATTTTTCCAGGCGCCATCCAGACTTGTTTACAGACCCTAACATTTCTCTGGCAAAATACCAGGTGCCATCCTGACTTGTTTATATACCTTAACATGTGATGTTGCCCTTTTCATCGCGTATGCTAGTAATTTGAGTTTTCTCTCTTCTTCTCTTCATTAGCATGGCTAAGGGTCTGTCGATTTTATTTATTTTTTCAAAGAACCAACTTTTAGTTTTCTCAATTTTTTCAATTGTTTCTTTTGTTTCGATTTCATTAATTTCAGCTTTGATTTTAATTAAATCTTACCTTCTCCTTATTTTGCTGTTGTTTTCCTCTTCTTTTTCTAGGATTCTGAGATGAAGTATGACATCATTTATTTGTTTTGTTTTTTTTTTCTTTTTTTAAGGAATGAAATCCAAGCAATGAATTTTCCTCTTAGAACGGATTTCAGTGTGTCCCATAGATTCTGATATGTTGTGCCTGTGTTTTCATTTATCTCTAAGAATTTTTTAATTTCCTCCTTGATGTCTTCTATAACCCATTGATCATTCAGTAACCTATTGTTCATTCTCCAAGTGATGCATGATTTTTCCTTCCTTCGTTTATCATTGATTTTTAGTTTATATTAGATTATGATCAGATTAGATGCATGGTATTATCTCTACTTCTTTATATTGTCTAAGAATTGCCCTGTGACATAATATATGATCTATTTTTGAGAAGGATCCATGTGCTGCTGAGGAAAAATGTAACTGCTTGATGTTGAGGAGTATATTCGATATATGTCAATTAAGTCTAGGTTATTAATTGTGTTATTGAGTTCTATAGTTTTCTATTTCAACTTTTGTTTGGAAGACCTGTCCAGTGGTGAGAGAGGTGTGTTGAAGTCTCCCATGATTATTGTATGGTGCTCTATTAGACTCTTGATCTTGAGAAAAGTTTGTTTGATGGATATAGCTGCACCATTGTTTGGGGCATATATATATTTATAATGGTTATGTCTTGTTGGTGTATGGTTCTCTTGAGCAGTATGTAGTGTCCCTCTTTATCCCTTTTGATTAACTTTGGCTTGAAATCTATTTTATTTGATATGAGTATGGACACTCCTGCTTGTTTCCGAAGTCCATATAAGAGATATGATTTTTCCCAACCTTTCACCTTCAGTCTATGTATGTCTTTTCCTATCAAATGCGTCTCCTGTAGGCAGCATATTATTGGGTCTTGTGTTGTGATCCATTCTACTAGCCTGTGTCTCTTAATTGGTGAGTTTAAGCCATTAACATTTACGGTTATTATTGAGATAATGGTTGTTCTTCCAGCCCTATTTGTTTATTTATGTTATTAAACATGGATTGTTTTCTACATTGATTATTTCCCCCTTTTACTGTACTACCTCCCACTGTTGGTTTTTATTGTTATTTTCCATTTCCTCTTCCTGTAATATTTTGCCGATGATGTTTTGAAGAGATGGTTTTCTAGCTACAATTTATTTTAACTTTTTTTTTAACATAGAAGGTTATGATTTTATCTTCCATCCTGATGCTTAATTTCACTGGATACACAATTCTTGGTTGGAATCCATTTTCTTTCAGTGTTTGAAAAATGTTAATCCAGGATCTTCTAGCTTTCAGAGTCTGTGTTGAAAGATCAGCTGTTATCCTGATTGGTTTACCCCTAAATGTAATCTGCTTTTTTTTTCTCTTGTAGCATTTAAAATTCTCTCCTTATTGTGTATGTTGGGCATCTTCATTATAATGTGTCTAGGTGTGGATCTCTTATGATTTTGCACATTCGGCGTCCTGTAGGCTTCTAGGACTTGGGAGTCAGTCTGATTCTTCAAGTCTGGGAAGTTTTCTCGTATTATTTCATTGAATACATTGCTCATTGCTTTGGTTTGGACCTCTATACCTTCCTGTATTCCAATGACTCTTAAGTTTGGTCTCTTTATGTTATCCCGTATTTCTTGGATATTCTGTTGATGGTTTCTTAACAGTCTTGCTGAGCTGTCTATGTTCTTTTCAAGTTGGAATACTTTGTCTTCATTGTCTGATGTTCTATCTTCTAAGTGTTCTACTCTGCTGGTAGTATTCTCAATTGAGTTTTTAAGTTGGTTTATTGCTTTCTGCATTTCTAGGATTTCTGTTTGTTATTTTTTACAACCTCTATCTCCCTGTATAGCTGATCTTTTGCTTCTTGGATTTGTTTATGTAATTCATTGTCGAAGTGATTTTTCATTGTCTGATTTTGCTGTCTAATGTCTTCCTTGAGACTCCAGATCATCTGAAGAATGTATATCCTGAGTTCTTTATCTGACATTCCATTTACTGCAGCTATTACCTCTTCTAAAGTTGTGCTGACCTGCATTGCTTGTGGTCCTTTTTTCCTTGTCTTATCATACTGCTCGCTTTTCTTTCTGCTTGGTGAAACTGTTGTGATTTTGAAATTTTCCTCCTATATATTTATATTGCTCTTGTATAGTTGCAAAGTCTCCCTTGCATGGGCGCAGGGGGGCTGTGCTGCTCCTCCAATTAGGGTGATCTAACTACCTTGCTGACGGGCCGCTGGGCTTGTTTTCCTGATCGGTTGCAGGTCTGCCTACCATGCAGGCGCGGGAGGCGGCTCTGATCTGCCCCTCCTCCAATTGGTGTCACGTGTCTACCAGGCCCGTGGACCCCTGGGGTGTTCTGCCGATCAGTCGCAGGTCTGCCTACCTTGTAGGTGCTGGCGGCGGCTCTGCTCTGCCCCTACTCCAATTGGGGTGACGTGACTACCATGCAGGTGTGTTGCTGGGCCTGTTCCGCCAGTTTGTCGCAGGTCTGCCTACCTTGCGGGCACGGGCAACGGATCTGCTCTGCTCCTATTCCAAATGGGGTGAAGTGTCTGCCGCTCCGGCAGGGCGATGGGCCTCTTCTGCCAGTCAGGTGCAGGTGTGCCTACCTTGCGGGTGCGGGTGATGGCTCTGCTCTGCCACTACTCCATTTGGGGGGTCGTGACTACCATGCCGGCAGGTTGTTGGGCCTGTTCTGGGTGCGGGCGAAGGCTCTGCTCTGCCCCTACTAATATTGGGGTGACCTGACTACCATGCCGGTGGGCCACTGGGATTGTACTAGGTGAGGGAGAAGGCTCTGCTCTGCAACTATTCCAATTCGGGTGATTTGACTACCATGCCTGCGGGTCACTGGGCCTGTTCTGGGCAAGGGCGGCGGCTCTGCTCTGCCTCTATTCCAATTGGGGTGACGTGACTACCATGCAAGTGTGTCGCTGGGCCTGTTCCGGGCGTGGGCGGCGGCTCTGCTCTGCCCCTCTGGCTTGATGACAAAGTGAGAGAGACCCGGGTGTTTGTGACTCACTTTCTTTACCAGGAGACCAACTGTTTCTGTCACCGATGGTATCAATGAAGTTATCTCCTCTGCTGCTTTCTGATGACATCAGATCTCTGCCATGTTGGTATCCCATGCAAAAGGCAGCATTTTGTTCCCTTTGCTGGGTGACTAAAGCAATGGGTGAGTTCTGACCGGCACTCACAAGCCCCGTCTCAATCCTGTTGCACTCCCTATGAAGGCTCGGTTGATATTTACCTCCACAGTATTCAGCAAGACCCGGACCGAGAAGCAGTTTCCGCAGGTTCTTTAGCCCAGGGCCAGATCAGTTCCGGGAGGCGGAATTCGGCCGCTCTGGGCTCGGTGTATGTTCTAATAGAAGCAGGCTCCAAGACGCAGTTTCTGCGGGTTCTTTAGCACTGAGCCTGAGTAATTTGTCTGCAAGACAAAGGTGAATGGCATCCTGAAATTACCGGTTCTATAGCTGAATAAGCTGCGATCAGTCGAAAACAGGGATGGTGACGTCACCTCTCCAAGATGGTGGCCGCTGGGTTCCTCTGTGGTCTGACTGGTGCGGAGAAACGAGTTGGACTGCATGCTTCCCCGTCTCAAACCCAGAATTCAGCACTGAGCACAGTGATTGCATACCTGGCAGGAGCCCACAGTATCTGCACCACTGTATATTTGCATTGCTATCTCGTCGTTTCCCAGCACGCACCACAGACTCTAGCCACGGAGCGATTTCCTGAATAAGCCACATGACCTTCTGTGAGGACAAATCACTCGCGTTTGAGTTCCCGTAGCTGATCCTCGTGAGATGGAAATTAGTACACTAGGTTTTGGAGAACCACAATTTTGCTGGAAATTCCTAACAAGATAGGTTTTAGCCATTCTAACTCGTCATTCTCCCGCACAGTGATGCGGTATATGGGGGTGATGCACTCCCTTCGCAGCCATCATATGATCCCCTGAAGTTAGTTTTCAGTACTAGGAAACAAATAAGTATTTCAGGTGGATGAATATTTCTGAGAAAAATCTTTTGAAAAGTTGATTATAAATCCACATACATGAATATGAATGAATTTAGGGAGTGTATAATAAGAAAAATATACTTCATATTTTGAAAAATCTGCAGAGTGAAAAAAAAAATATATATATATGTATATATATACATACACACAGAGACATTAAAAAAGTAGCATTATGTATGCCAATCGAAATTCACCATGAAATATATATCATCCACAGATCCAAAAATATTCATTTTAATGAACATGGATTTATGTCGTTCAACTAAGAAGCTCACCCGTATCTTGAATTTTCGGTTCCAACAGCATTTAGTAGGAGTGATCTCTTCTCACAATTTGTATCTGCCAAGCCAGCCACCTCACAAAATGTACGAGTTATACCAGGTAGAATTCGATATGTGCATATAAAAATACATGTGATGAATAGGCTACAGAGAAAGGGAGACAGTTATTCACATATTTGTTAACTTTTAAAACACATGGAGGACTATTTCAATTAAAATTCGCTAGATTTATAACACCTACCATTTATCATACGAAAGGCAAGTCCAACTATACACCATGCCTCCTGTGAACCTCTTGTATTTCTATTCTGTTTGGGTTATTTTTCTCCATAATATTAGGATTAGAAGTCAAAGTCTATTAGGGTATGTGTTAGTGTCAGGGATTCAGTATTTCGATAGGAAAATTTGAAAATGTATCCAATGTATATGCAAATATGTGCTACACAAAAAACTTCCCACTCTCATTCATAACAATGCCTTGACATTACCTTCGCCCCACATAAGACACAATTAGAGGAGAGGAGTTAGAAAATCTGTGAATACATATGTGGAATGGAAAATGCTCAGGAGTTCACAATTTGGAGGTGGTAGAGGAGTTTCCAAAAGTAAGGGACAGGGTAAACACTCCACAAACATGAAGTTCTGCCAGCCTGACATCTGGAGAAACTGCCTCTAAGGTTGGGCAATGAAATATATGCTGTTGTCAGGAGCATTAGCTTCATTTGGAGTGAGACCATCAAAGATGGGTCTTCATCTATGTGACATGAATGACATTGTTTCTTATTTTCCAATGAACATGAGGCATCAGTGCTGAATTTTCTATTTGTATGTAACTTGTGGCCACTGGGGTCTAAGTGTCTCCCCGTGTGGACTGTAAATCCATTTGGTCATCCTCCACTATTCGTGGTGTTTCTTGCTGCTGCACTGGGAGTTTGGAATTTGCTTCATGAAATACAAGGAGTTCAACAGGGACACAGTGCTGAAGTGAGTTCTGTCAATTGTGGTGGGTCGGGTTCTGCAGGAGAATGCACCAACCAGGCTTCTATCCCACATTGCTTGCCCCATTGACCATAGCAACCTGATTCTGAACATTGCCCTGAAACCTCTCCATATAACAATATGCTTTTACATATAAGAGTCTACTGGCTTCAAAATGTCAGTCACAATCCATTTGCAAGACAATGGCAGATCCACATGGCCCAACACAGATGTTTTATCACACACTTGCCAACCACTGCTCTAGGACAACTACTCAACAGGATCCAACTTACTGGCATCTCTGTTCTACACCATTTTCATAAAACCAAGTCAATCAAGGCACTGTCTTACATACTCATGATCAGCAACAGGACATCCAAATGTTCTCCAGTGCCACCCAGTCATGGGAATTTCAAAAATTTTTATGGTATTTATCTAGCCAATTTTCAAGGAAGAAGTTGGAGGCACTGTGGGTTTCAATTTATTCAGGAACCATTAAATGGTGAGTAAGTTCATTTCAATGAAAACTCTGGAGAATTCTCACAGGCAAGGCTTCCCAAAGAGTGGCCAAAATGTCAGATTAAGCCAGGCCCATTGAGGTCTACAATGTGAGGTCCATGTGTGTTTTGACTCTCAAAAATGGCTGCCAAGTCTTTAAGAATAAAATCATGTGATATCCTGGCTGAGATTCCCTGTGATCTGTGGAAAGTCAACTTGGCCCTAGATGTCTTTCCAAGGGCAACTCTCATGCATGGCCATCTAAAATCCCAACACAATTCATGGCAATACTTCTCTGAGATCAGTACCACAACTCAGTCTCTAAGGGGAATCACACCAGGGTGCAAGCCCACGTGGACCCAGTCATCTCTTCAAACCACCATTCAAATGTCCACAATTAAATCCCAAACACTCCCACATGGCCCAAATCTTCTTCCATATATACACTCATCATAACCTGTGGCTGGAGGTTTCCATGAGGGGAGCAGCCCACGTCAGTGTCCAAAATAAGCTTCCTGCACCTCATTTGCTTAAAGTCAGGGTGGCATGGACACCCTTCCTGTAAACCAGGAGTGATCAAATAGGCCTTCCTTTAATACTGCTTAGCTTCTCCAACTTGAGGCCTACTGACTTTGAGGTTTAGATTCTTTAAGTGAATTTGAGTCATGAGAAAAACAAGCACCTATGGGCTAGCCTCTGCTGGGTTTTGAAGAACTCATTTGACCCAAAGGATCCCTGTTCTCACTTGATGGATGTCAGGAACCTACCAGAGGAAGGCAAGAGAGTTAATCAACAATATCTGATCTTTTTGCCATTTTGGTTTTCGATGCATGCATGGGATGTATCTTTAGATCCATCAGGTGCTGAGAATCTAAGCCTCAGCCTCACACAGGGCCAAGAGACTGATTCAGACATATCCCTTTTCAAAGCAATTAAGCATGGATCCACACGTGATGCCCATTCATTTGCATTTGAAAACTGTTTTCTTCAGGCTTCACAAAGTGGTGGCTTGAGGCAAAGTTCTTCCTGACATTCAGGGCAACAGAACAATAGGTAAGCAAAAGGACCAAAGCAGGGTTTCTCCACTGAGACTTTCCTGGTCAACTGATATCTGAGATTTCTGAGATGCTAGCCATTCCCTTCAACTATCTAGTACATGGCCATGTCACAGATATTGGAGGTGGTACATATCTTGGACACAAAACCATGATACTATTCTGGAGTGTTGCCAGAATTGAAGGAGAAAACAGGAAATTATGAAGCTAGTAGGTGTTGCCCATCCATAAGGCAAGCCTGATTCCACTCATATATTGGGCACAATGAATGCTGGCAAGCTTTCTAGTAGACAGGAAACATCCATTGATGCCTTCTCTCTTCTAATGTCTACAATCATGAACACAGTGGGATACACAGACACTCGCCTTGTCAAAGGACTTACTAAAAGTAGTCCACTCCAAACCAAACAAACTGCCTTTCCCACCTATTCTGAGAACTTGAGACAAAACCACAAAATCACACCCACACCCACAAAGGCACCTCCTTCCCCCAAGTAGGTCTGTGACTCTCCGGAGTGTCCTCTGACTGGTGGGCCATACTATGTTTCCCCAAAATGACCTCTCCTTTCTCAGTTCTGGTCTGCTTGGCCAACTCTGTGAAGTTGTCAAGAGCCAGTGGTGAGACACTACCTGCTTTCTGAGGAAAAGCCCCTCTTCAAAGGTTTCCTGGCATTTGGCCATCCTCACATCTGTAGGTTCAAAGAAAGACTGACTCTGTCCTTGGTAAATCCAAACATATGAGACCACTGGGACTGGGACAGGGACTGTGTCTGGGTTCCTGGCTTCCTGGATCCCAAGTTCAGAGAGTTTCATCACCAAGGAAGTGAGGTGAGGTCACTTCCTTCAGGATCTGAATTACATCACTGCCTTGGCAACCACTTTGCCCTAACAGTTGCTTCCAAAAGTCCCATTAGGTGGAGGCTGCCCCTGTTTTCCTGTAACACTTTCACAAGTTAGAATGTTATATCAATCATAAGCACCCCGGAACAGCTCTCCACACAGAACTGGTTTGGTCCATCTTGTATACATTAAGAAGAGAGAGTGATTCAGACACAACCCTTCAACCCGACAAGGATGACTGCCATGGAAGATGACTTTTGCTTTCTGAGGTATTTCATAGCTGCCTTCATCTTCACCAGGGATCATTTCTGCATGAACATTTGAGGTTCTCAGCAGGTGAAGATACCCTACATTCCTGTATTTTAAAACCAACTCTGTCCCTGCTCTTCGGTAAAGTTAGTGTATGGTTAGGGTTCATTATATGTTTGATTTGGGTTAGGAATCATTCTGCAGGATGAATAAAGGGATTGGGTACCTGCGATATTTATAAGAATATATAAGTGAAATATATGTATGAAAACGGAAATCTAAGAAAGATTTGAAGCCCAGAAGGGCATTGGGCCCTTGATTGGGATGCATAGTGTTGAATTACGTTCTGTACAATTGTCTCAGTTAAATCGATATACAATGGCATAGGACCTTGTACCTTGGATGATTGAATGTAGAAGAGAACATCCAGTTAAAAAGGGATAGTCGGTAGGATTAGAAAGATAGTCGGTAGGTTTAGGAAGAAGAGTGAGAATATGATTTGGAATAAAAAGCTTCTTTAGCAATAGGGTTTCGTTTAGAGAGTGAATGTAAATGTCAGTACATGTGAAGAGTCTTTCACAATGATGAACTGGGGAAATTATGTAGAAAAGCAGGTATCAATAGAGACATAACGAAATCAGGCAAAGTATAAATGAGTGATAGGATTAGACATTTTCAACAGGGTTGAGTTTGAATATATATTCATAGGAAAAAACAAATATGTTGTCACCAATGGGATTGACATTTGAGAGCATTAGGCAACCTGGACACGGATGTTATTACTTATCCATGTTCACTTTCCTTTTAGGCTTTGGTACAATCATAAGTGTGACCTTTACATTTTTTTTTGTTCAGAATATTTCGGTGGTAAAATGTATATGTAGATCAGGTAACATGAGTATTTCTTTCACCATGTCTGGGAGCAATATTTTGAAGACATATACATTAGTATTAGGGGTACAAAGAGGTGTACCCTGTGTCTATGAATATAGAGATAATGCATGAATAGACGATAATATGAATAAATAATGTATCTGGTTCCACTTTAAATAATGGATTGAATTGAAATCTGAAAATATATAAGAAATCTTATATTGATATATAATCATTCATTTCAACCAGTTATATATCTAATGGTAATATTAGGATTATGGTTTATCATGAAGGGTGTTTGAGTTTTGCTTTATAAGTGATGATATTAAACGAAAATAATGTGTTTGGAAAGAAGTCTCATGAAAAGACCAGTCAAGAAACATAGAAGAATCATGTGTTCTGAATCAGAAAGTGATTGATCGTGAAACAAATGCCTATAAATTTTCTAACTTTTGAATGAAATATATATCCTATGATGTGCATAAACTGAAGACATCGTAACGTATAAGTGTTGAATAAAAATGAAAATCAAAATACACATCATGTCCCCTAAGAATATACTTGCATTTATGTTAAACTAGCTCAGTAACTGTAGAAATATTAGGTTTTGTTTGCACCTTTCACTGAATTTAGTTTTCAGTACTAGAAAACAAATATGTATTTCAGGTGGATGATTATTTCTGAGAATAATCTTGTGGAAAGTTGATTATAAATACACATATATGAATATGAATGAATTTAGGGAGTGTATAATAAGACACATATATTTCATATTTTAAAAAATCTGGAGAGTGTATATATATATATATATATATATATATATATATATACACTCTCATACATACACACTCACATGCACAGATATAAAAAAGTAGCAATACAGGAAATCCATCATGAAGGCAGGCATGGAAAAATCAAGTCTCTGACCTCTTCAGCTGCGCGGGCATCGGGAGTCGTAAACTGTCTAAATGCTGTTTGCTCAGAATCACTAGGCAATGTTGACCTAATGTGGATCTGGTGCGAACATTCTGGGCCCCTCAGAACACACACCGAGCCTGGATCGGCTGCATTCAACCTCCGGTTTGCCTGGTTCTCGTGACTCAGCACTAAGATCCCTCTGAAATAACTGTTCGGCCCTTCTGAACTTTCAGAGGTAAAAGCCAACCAAGCCTTCAAAGGCAGTGGCCACAGGATTGAAACGGCGCTTGGGAGAGACACTCAGGACCCACCCGTTGCGTTGGTTACCTTGCAAAGGGAACAAACGGTCACCATTTGCATGGGATACCACCATAGCATAGAAATGATGTCACGGGCAGAGGAGATAACTTCATTGAAACCAGCGTGACAGGTGTGTAATCCCCTAGCCATCTCTCTCAACACAGCGGGGAAACCTTAAGGGCCCCTCCCAGCTCTGCCGTAAGGGCCTCTTCCAGCTCTCCCCTGAGTGCGATAGCCAGACCTAGGGAATCTGGATTGGCTCGGGACTAGCGGCGTGGAATTCCGGGCTCCTGATCCCACAAGTGCTGACAATTGAGGTCTCTTACACCACGTACCGGTGGTGTGGCTCCCAGAGGGCAAGAAAATTCGCTGGGGGTCCTCAGCCCCAAGCTCTACAAACTTAGGGTCTGAGGGAGGCAAACAGGGAGAGTGTGCACAGGCGTTAATGAAAACAGGGCTGCCAGGAGTAGAGTTCTGGCTTGTAACCACTCTTGTGGTGAGCGTCACAGGTGATCAGGGCATGGCTTGAGGAAGCACAAGAGAAGGCCCTAGGCACTCAGGATTGGAGATCTGCCAAGTTTGGGAGGAAGAGCTGCTGCACAGTGATTGGTTCCCACTTATTCAGAGGAGGAGCTTGGCCCAGTGCACACAGCTCCTCATACTGAAAGAGAAGTTAATTGAACTCTATGACTGCATGTATTATTATTATTTTATTAATTTATATTTTTTATATTTCTTTCATTTTCATTTTTGTTGTTGTTGTTCTTTAACTTTTTTAATGTTTTTATTTTTTTATTTTTTATTTTATCATTATTATTATTAATATTATTTTAAATTTTAATTTTCATTTTTTAATTATAATTATTATTTAAATTTTTTTTCTTTCTTTATTTTCTATTTTTTTCTTTTGTCTTTTCATTTCTTTTCAATTTTCTTATTCTCCCTTCCTTGAATTCTACCTGTCTACTCTCATTCTCTTTAGTGACTTCTTCCCTTCCCTTCTAATATCTTTCCTCCCAAGCATCAAATAAATTTATAAGAGTAAGCAGTAACTCAGCAGTCAAACAAAACAAGAAGTAACATGAGCAGCATAAAAAAGCAAGGAAGAAAAGGAGTACAAACAATGATGGACAGCCTAAATATTCAGAAGGACTTAGAGTCATCAGAAAAATGGTCATATAAAGAACTCAAGAAATACCTTAGACAGATGGAATGGAACCTTAAAGAGGATACGAGACATCAAAACCAAACAGTGAAAGAACACATTGAAAATGAATTACATAAACAGATATAAAATGAAATTAAGCATCTTAATTAGGAGATAGAGATTATAAAAAAAATCAAACAATAATTCTAGAAATGAAGGAAATGATAAAACAAATTAAAAACTCAATTGAGAGTATCACTAACAGAGTGGAGCAAGTAGAAGACAGAATGTCAGATAATGAAGACAAAATATATCATCTTGAAAAAAGTCTAGCCAACAAAGAAATGCTGGTAAAAAAGTCATGAGAAAAACATCCAAGAGATATGGGATAACATAAGAAAAAAAAAAAACTAATGAGTCATCTGGATAGAGGAAGGTACAGAGATTCAAACCAAGGGAATGAGTAACCTGCTGTATGAAATAATTACAGAAAACTTTCCAGAAATAAAAATGGAAACGGATAAAAAAAATTGTAGATGTTTACAGGACACCGAGCACACAAAATCACAGTAGACCAATGCCAAGACACATTGTTATGAAGATATCCAATATACAGAACAAAGAGAAAATATTAAAAGCTACAAGAGAAAGGAGGCAGATTACAATCAGGGGTAAACCAAAAATGTTAACAACAGATTTTTCATCACAGACGCTGAAAGTGAGAAGATCCTGGAACAACGTATTTCAAACACTTAAAAACAATGGATGCCAACCAAGAAATCTGTATTCAGCAAAATTAAGCTTCAGGTAAGACAACGAAATAAAAACATTTCGTGATAAACAAAAGCTAAAAGAACTTGCAGCCAGAAAACCAGCATTGCAAAGCATCTTAAGGAAAACACTACACGAGGAAAAAATGAATATCAACAAAGAAAACCATCAGTGGGAAGTGCCTCATTAATGACAGAGGGCGGGGGAAAAGTTAATCATGGATAAACAAACTAAATTAAAAAAAAAGATAAATAATCAAAGACGGGTGGCAATACAAACCATATATCAATACTAACTCTAAACTTTAATGGCTTAAACTCTCCAATAAAGTGACATAGACTTGTAACGTGGATTAAAAAAAACAAATCCAACAATATGTTGCTTCCAGGAGACACATCTGAATGGAAAAGACATACACAGGCTGAAGGTGAAAGGTTGGGAAAATTTATACCATGCACACGGTCCTTGTAAGCAAGCAGGGGTGGCCATCCTCATATGGAATAAAATCGACTTCAAGACTAATTTAATCAAAAGGGATAAGGAAGGACATTATATACTGTTGAAAGGAACCATTCACCAACAAGACATAACAATTATCAATATTTACGCAGCAAATAATGGTGCTGCAACATTTATAAAACAATTTCTCCTCAAGTTCAAGAATCAAATAGACCACAACACAATAATTATGGGAGACTTCAACTCACCTCTCTCACCATTGGACAGATCCTCCAAACAAAAGTTGAATAAAGAAAATATAGAATTCAATATCACAATCAATACCCTAGACTTAACTGACATATATAGAATATATCAACCATCATCAAGTGGATATACTTTTTTCTCACCAGCACATGGATCCTTCTCAAAAATAGACCATATATTATGCCATAGGGCAACACTCAGTAAATATAAAGGGGTGGAGATAATACCATGAATTTTTTTCTGATCACAATGGAATGAAACTGGAAACCAACGGTAAAAGAAGGAAGGAAAAATCCTACATCACATGGAAAATGAACAATATGTTACTGCATGATCAATGGGTTACAGAAGACATAAAGGAGGAAATCAAAAAATTCTTAGAGATATATGAAAATACAGACACAACATATCAGATTCAATGGGACACAATGAAACAAGATTCAAGAGGCAAATTCATCGCCTGGAGGTCATTCCTCAAAAAAAGAAAAAAACAAAAACAACAAATAAATGAGCTCTCACTTAATCTCAAAGCCCTAGAAAAGGAAGAGCAAAACAACAGCAAATGTAGCAGAAGGCAAGAAATTATTAAAATCAGAGAGTAAATCACGAAATTGAAACAAAAGAAACTATTAAAAAATTAACAAAACTAATAGTTGGTTCTTCGAAAAAATAAATAAGATTGACAGACCCTTAGCCATGCTAACGAGGAGAAGAAGAGAGAGAACTCAAATTACTAACATACGGGATGAAAAAGGCAATATCACAACAGATGCTACATAAATACAGAAGACAATTAGAAATTATTTTGAAAACCTATATTCCAATAAAATAGAAAATAGTGAAGACATTGATACATTTGTTAAGTCATATGATTTGCCTAGACTGAGTCAGGAGGATACACACAATTTGAACAGACCAATATCAATCGATGAAATAGAAGAGGCAATCAAACTACTACCAACCAAGAAAAGCCCAGGATCGGATGGGTATACAGCGGAGTTTTACAAAACCTTTAAAGAAGAATTAATACCAATACTTTTCAAGTTATTCAGAAAATAGAAAAACAGGGAGCTCTGCCAAATTCATTCTATGAGGCCAACATCACCCTGATTCTGAAACCAGACTAAGACACCTCAATGAAAGAAAACAACAGACCAATATCTCTGATGAACCTAGATGCAAATATTTTCATTAAAATTCTGGTGATTTGGATACAAAGGCACATCAAAAAAATTGTGCACCATGATCAACTAGGATTCATCCCTGGGATGCAAGGAGGGTTCAATATATGGAAATCAATAAATGTTATTCACAACATCAATAGACTTAAAAATAAGAACCATAAGATGATCTTGATAGATGCAGAAAAACCATTAGAAAAAGTAGAGCATTCCTTTACGTTCAAAACATTAGAAAAACTAGGGATAAAAGGAACATACCTCGACATTGTAAAAACTATCTATGTTAAGCCTCAGGCTAGCATCATTCTGAATGGAGAAAAATTGAAGGCATTCTTTCTAAAATTTGGAACAAGACAGGGATGTCCTCTATCACCACTTCTATTCAATATAGTTCTCGAAAAACTGGCCAGAGCAATTAGAAAGTTGAAAGACATTAAAGACATAAAAATAGGAAAAAAAGAACTTAAATTATCACTATTTGAAGATGACATGATTCTATACATAGAAGACCCAAAAGGGTCTACAGAAAAAAACTACTAGAACTAATAAATGAATTCAGCAATGTGGCTGGAAATGAAATCAACATGCATAAATCAAAGGCATTTCTGTATATCAGCGACAAAACTTCTGAAATGAAAATGAGGAAAAACACTGCATTCACAATATCCTCATAAAAAATTAAATACTTGGGAATCAACCTAACAAAAGAGGTGAAAGATTTATACAATGCAAACTACAGAACCCTAAAAAGAGAAGTAGAATAAGATCTTAGAAGATTGAAAAATATACCCTGTTCATGGATAGGCAGAACTAACATCATCAAAATGGCGATATTACTAAAAAGTTGTCTGTAGGTTTAATGAAATGCCAATCTAAATCCCAAATGAATTTTTTGTAGAAATAGATAAACCAATCATGAAATTCATATGGAAAAATAAACGACCCAGAATAGCAAAAGCAATTCTAAGCAGGAAGTGTGAATCAGGCGGTATAGCGATACCAGATTTCAAACTATATTACAGAGCAATAATAACAAAAACAGCATGGTACTGGTACCAAAACAGGCGGGTAGACGAATGGTACAGAATGGAGGACACAGAGACTAATCCAAAAAGCTACAACTATCTTATATTTGATAAAGGAGCTAAAAGCTTGCAATGGAGGAAGGATAGCATCTTCAACCAATCGTGTTGGGAAAACTGAAAATCCATATGCAACAAAATGAAACTGAATCCCTTTCTCTCGCCATGCACAAAAGTTAACTCAAAGTGGATCAAGGAGCTAGATTCAAATCAGAGACTCTGCATCTGATAGAAGAAAAAGTTGGTTCCGATCTACATATTGTATGGTCAGGCTCCAAATTCCTTAATAGGACACCCATAGCACAAGAGTTAATAACAAGAATCAACAAATGGGAGTTACTTAAACTGAAAATTTTTTTCTCAGAAAGAGAAACAATAAGAGAGGTAAATATGGAGCCTAGATCATGGGAACAAATTTTTACTCCTCACCCTTCAGATGGAGCCCTAATATCCAGAGTATACAAAGTATACAAAGAACTCAAATAATTAGACAATAAGATAACAAATAACCTAATGGGCCAAGGACCTGAACAGACACTTCTCAGAGGAGGACATAGAATCAATCAACAAGTACATGAAAAAATGCTCTCCATTTCTTGCAGTCAGAGAAATGCAAATCAAAACCACCCTAAAATACCATCTCAATCCAGTGAGATTGGCAGCCATTATGAAGTCAAACAACAACAAGTGCTGGCGACGATGTGGGGAAAAGGGTACTCTTGTACATTGCTGATGGGACTGAAACTGGTGCAGCCAATTTGGAAAGCAGTATGGAGATTCCTGGGAAGGCCGGGAATGGAAGCACCATTTGACCCAGCTATTGCCCTTCTCGCACTATTCCCTGAAGACCTTAAAAGAGCGTACTACAGGGATACTGCCAATCGATGTTCATAGCAGCACAATTCACAATTGCTACACTGTGGAACCAACCCAGATTACCTTCAATAGATGAATGGATAAAAAAAAATGTTTTTTTTTTATATACTATGGAGGATTACACAGCACTAAAAAATGACAAAATAATGGAATTTGCAGGGAAATGCATGGCACTAGATCAGATTATGCTTAGTGAAGCTAGCCAATCCCAAAAAAACAAATACCAAATGACTTCTTTGATATAATGAGAGCAACTAAGAACAGAGCAGAGAGGAAGAGCATGAAGAAAAGATTAACATTAAGCAGAGACATGAGGTGGGAGGGAAAGGTAGAGAAAAGAGAAATTGCATGGTAATGGAGGGAGACCCTTATTGTTACAAAAAAAATACATATAAGAGGTTGTGAGTGTAATGGAAAAATAAACAATAAGTGAAATGAATTACAGTAGGTAGCGTAGAGAGAGAAGATGGGAAGAGAGCGGAGGAGGGATAGTAGGGCATAGGAAAGGTAGCAGAATACAACAGTAACAAATAAGACATTATGTAAAAATATGGATGTGTAACTGATGTGATTCTGCATTCTATATTTGGAGTAAAAATGGGAGTTCATACCCCACTTGAATCTAATGTATGAAATATGATATGTCAAGAGCTTTGTAATGTTTTGAGCAACCAATAAAAGAAAAAAAAGGTAGCAATATATATGCCAATCGAAAATCTTCATCAAATATATATAATCCAAAGATCGAAAAATATTCATTTTACTGAAATGGATTTATGTATAATGTTATTCAACTAGGAAGCTCACCCGTAGGTTGAATTTTCAGTTCCAACAGCGTTTAGGAGGAGTGATCTCTTCTCACAATTTGCATCTGCCAATTCAGCCACCTCACATGTGTGTACAAGTGATATCAGGTAGGATTCTATATGTGCATATAAAAATACATGTGCTGAATAGGCTACAGAGAAAGGGAGACAGGGATTCACATATTTGTTAATTTTAAAAACACATCTAGAACTATTTCAACAGAAAATTGACTAGATTTAAAACTCCTACATTATATAATGCAAAAAGCAATTCCAACTATACACCATGCCTCCTCTGAACTGCTTGTATTTCTATTCTTTTTGGGTTATTTTTCACCATCATTTTAGGATTATTAGTCAGAGACTAGTAGGGTACAGGTTAGTGTCAGGGATTAAGTATTTCAAATGGAAAATTGGAAAATGAATCCAATGTGTATGTAAATATGTGCTACACAAAAATCTTCCCACTCACATCCAGAACAATGCCTTGACATTACCTTCGCCCCAAGTAAGACACAATTAGAGTTGAAAAGTGTAAAAATCTAGGAATACATACATGGAATGGAATATGCTCGGGAGTTCACAACTTTTGAGGTGGTAGAGGAGTTTCCAAAAGTAAAGGACAGGGTAAACACTCCACAAACAAGGAGCTCTGCTGGCCTAAGAATTCTTGGGAAATGGCCTCTGAGGTTGGGATCCTGAAATATATGTTGCTGTCATGAGCTTTAGCTTCCTTCGTAGTGAGACCATCAAAGCTGGGTCTGCATCTATGTGACCGGGAAGAGATGGTTTCTTATATTCCAATGAACATGAGGCAGCAGTGCTCAATTCTCTCTTTGTAGGTAAACTGTGGCCACTGGATTCTAAGTGTCTCCCAGTGGGGACTGTGAAGACATTTGGTCATCCTCCACTTTTCATGGTGTTTTTTGCTGCTGCACTGGGAATTTGGTATTTGCTTCACAAAATATAAGAAGTTCATTTGGGATACAGTGCTGGAGGGAGTTCTGTCACTTGTGGTGGGTCAGGGTCTGCAGGAGAATGCACCAACCAGGCTTCTATCCCACAGAGCTTGCCCCAGTAACCATAGTAAACTTATTCTGAACATTGCCCTTAAAACTCTCCATATAACAGGATGCCTTTACATATAAGGTCTCATGTCTGCACTATATCAGTCACAAGCCATTTGGAAGCCAATGGCAGATCCACATAGCCCCTCCATGATGTTTTTTCACACACCTTCCCACCACTGCTCTAGGCCCACTACTCAGCAGGCTCCAAATTACTGGCATCTCGTGTTCTACATCATTTTCATGAAACCCAGTTAAACAAGGCACTGTCTGGTATACACATGATAAGCAACAGGACATCAAATTTTCTGCAGTTCCACCTGGTCATGGGAATTTAAAAAATTTCATGGTATTTATTTAGCAATTTTTCAAAAATGAAGTTAGAGGCACTGTGGGTCTCAATTCATTCAGGAACCATTAAGTGTGAGAAAGTTCATTTCAATGAAAGCTCTGGAGAACTCTCAAAGTCAAGGCTTCTCAAAGAGTTACCAAATGGTCACATAAAGCCAGGCCAATTCACGTCTACAATGTGAGGTCCATGTATGTTTTGACTCTCATCTATGGCTGCCAAGTCTTTCAGAATAAAATCATGTGATATCCTGGCTGAGATTCCCAGGCCTCTGTGGAAAGCCACCCTGGGCATAGATCTCAGTTTCCAAGAGTGAGTCTTATGTGTGTCCTCCTAAAATCCCAACACAATTCATGGCAATACTTCTCTGAGGTCAATTCCAGAATGCAGTCTCTAAGGGGAATCACACCAGAGTTCAAGCCCAGGTGGACCCAGTCATCCCTTCCAACCGCCACAAAAATTACCACAATTAAAATCAAAACACTCCCACAGGGCCATCATCTTCTTCCATGTAGACACTCATCATAACCTCTAGCTGGAGGTTTCTATGAGCCCAAGGTAGTGTCCAAAATAAGCTCACTTGCCCCTTATTTGCCTAAAATCATGGTGGCCTGGACACTCTTCCTGTGAACCAGGAGTGATCAAATATTCCTGCTGTTAAAGTGTTCCACTTCTCCAATTTCAGCCTACTGGCTGTAGGGTATAGATTCTTTATGTGATTTGGATTCGTGAGAAAATCCAAGCACATATGGGCTAGCCTCTGCAGGGATTTCAAGAACTCATTTGACCCAAAAGATCCCTATTCTCACTTGATGGAGTTCAGGAACCTAAAACAAGAAGGCAAAAATATTCATCCACAATGACTGCTCTTTTGGACATTTTAGTTTTGGAAGAACATGGGATCTTTCTTTAGATCCATCAGGTGCTGAGAATCTAAGCCACAACCTCATACAAGGACAAGAGGCTGATTCAGACACATCCCATTCCAAAGAAATTAAGCAAAGAGCCACAGGTGGGGTCCATTCATTTCCATATGAAAACAGTGTTTTTCAGGCTACACAAAGGGGTGTCCTGAGGCAAAGACCTTTCTGACATTTAGGGTAATAGAAATAGAATTAAGCAAATGGCCCAAAGAAGGGTTTCTCCACTGAGACTTTACTGCACACACTGATATCTGAGTTTTCTGAGATGATCTCATTGCCTTCAGCTATCCAGAACATGGCCATGTCACAGAGCCTTGTGGTGTTACATATCTGGGAAACAAAACCATGAGTCTATTCTGGAGAGTGGCCAGAATTCACGTAGAAAACAGGAACTTTAGAAGATAGTAGATGTTGCCCATCCATAAGGCAAGCTGCAGTGCATTCATCAATTGCGCAGTATGAATTGCGGAAGCTTTCAACTAGAGACAACACATCCATTGGTGCATTCTCTTTTCTAATGTCTACAACCATGGATACAGTGGGATACACAGACATAGAAACACTCACAATGTAAAACGACTTACTAGAAACAGTCGACTCCAAACCAAACAAACCACCTTTCCTACCTATTCTCAGAACATGAGAAAAAACCACAAACTCACACCTACAACGGCAAAGGCACTTCCTTCCCCCAAATAGGTCTGTGACTATCCGGAGTGTCTTCTGACTGGTGGGCCATATTATGTTCCCCCAAAATGGCTTGTCCTGTTTCACATCTGGTCTCAATGTCCAACTCCGTGAAGTTGTAAGGAGCCAGCAGTGAGCCACTGCCTGCTTTCTCAGGAAAGGCCCCTCTTCAGAGCTCTGCTGGCATTTGGCCATCCTCACATCAGCAGGTACCAAGAAAGACTGACTATGTCTTTGGGAAAAGCAAACAAGTTAGCCCACTGGGTCTGGAGTGGGACTGGCTCTGGGTGCCTGGCTTCCTGGATCCCAAGTTCAGAGAATTCCATCACCAAGGAAGTGAAGTGAGGTCACTTCTTTCAGGAACTGAATATGGTCACTGCCTTGGTAACCACTTTGTCCTAACAGTTTCTTCCAAGGTTCCCATGAGATAGAGGCTGCCCCAACATCCTGTGACACATTCAGAAGTTATAATGGTATATCAACCATAGGCACCCTGGAACAGCTCTCCACAGAGGCCTGGTTTGGTCCATCTTCTCTACATTAAGAAGAGAGAGGCTGATTCAGACACATCAATTCATCCTGACCAGGTTGTTTGCATGGAAGATGACTATTGCTCTCTCAGGTCCTACATAGCTGCCTACATCTTCTCCAAGGATCATTTCTTCATGGATCTTTGCGGTTCTAAGCAGGTGGAAGATCTTCTACATTTCTATATTGTAAGACCCACTCTGTCGCTGCTCTTAAGTTAGTTATATTGAGGGAACAGTGTATGGTTAGGGTTAATAACAAGTTCGATTTGGGTTACGAATCATTCTGCGGGATGAATAATGGTATTGGCAACCTGCGATATTTACAAGAGTATACATGTGAAATATAAGTATGAAAGCAGAAATCTAGGTAAGATTTGAAGCCCAGAAGGGCATTGGGGACTTGAGTGGGATACTTAACTTTGAGTTATGTGCTGCACAGATGTCTCAGATAAATCAATATACACTGGCATCGGACCTTGTACCTTGGATGATTGAATGTTGAAGAGAGCATCCAGTCAAAAACCGATAGTCGGTAGGATTAGGAAGGTAGTTGGTAGATTTAGAAAGAAGAGTGAGCATAGGATTTGGACCAAAAGTTCTTCAGCAATAGGGTTTCGGGTAGAGAGTGTATGTAAATGTCAGCACATGTGAAGAGTCAGTCACAATGATGAACTGGGGAAAACATGTAGGAAAGCAGATATCAATAGAGACATTAGGAAATCAAGCAAAGTATAAAGTGTGTGATAGGGTTAGACATTTTCAACAGGTTTGAAGTTGAATATATAATCTTAGGAAGAAACAAATATGTAGTCACCAATAGGATTGATATTTGAGAGCATTAGGCAACCTGGACATGGATGATTTTAGTAATGGATGCTATCTTTTCATTTAGGCTTTGGTACAATTGTAAGTGTGACCTTTGCTTTTTGTGTCCGGAATATTTCTGTGATAAAATGTGTATGTAGATCAGGTGACATGAGTATTTCTTCCACCATTTCTGAGAGCAATATTTTGAAGATTTATAAATTCGTATGGGGGTACAAATAGGTGTACCCTGTTTCTATTAATATAGACATAATGCATGAATAGACAATACTGTGAATAAATAATATAACTAGATCCACTTTAAATAATGGATTGAATGGATATCTGAAAATATATAAGAAATGTTATATTGATATACAATCATTAATTCCAACCAGTTATATATCTAATGATTATCTTATGGTTATGGTTAATCATGAAGGGTGTGTGAGTTTTTCTTCAAAATTGATTATGGAAATCGAAAACAATATATTTGGAAAAAAAGTCTCATGAATAGACCAGTCAAGAAACATAGAGAAATACATGTGTTCTGGAGCAGGAAGTGACTGAAAGTGAAACAAATGCCTATAAATTTGCTAACTAGTGAATGAAATATATATGCTAAGATGTGCATAAACTGAAGAAATAGTAATGTACCAGTGTGGAATAAAAATTAACGTCAAAATACACATCGTGTCCCATAGGAACCAACATGCATTGATGTTCAACTGGGTCAGTTAATGTAGACATATTAGAATTTGTATGCACCTTTCACTGAAGTTAGTTCTCAGTACTAGGAAACAAATATGTATTTCAGGTGTTTGAGTATTTCTAAGAATAATCTTGTGAAAAGTTGATTATTAATCCACATACATGAACATGAATGAATTTAGGGAGTGTATATAAGACACATAATTTTCATATTTTTAAAAATCTGGAGAGTATATACACACACACACACACAAACACAGAAATTAAAAAATAGCAATATATATGCCAATCGAAATTCATCATGAAATATATATCATAAAGATGCAAAAACATTCATTTTACTGAACATGGGTTTATTTATAATGTTGTTCCACTGGGAAGCTCACCCATAGGTTGAATTTTCAGTTCTAACAGCGTTTAGGACGAGTGATCACTTCTCACAATTTGTATCTGCCAAGTCATGTAACTCAAAAGAATGTACGTGTGATACCGTGTAGGATTCTATTTGTGCATATAAAAATACATGTGCTGAATAGGCTCCAGAAAATGGGAGACAGTAATTCACATATTTGTTAACTTTCAAAACACATGGAGAACTATTTCAATTAAAAATTGACTAGATTCATAATACCTACCCTTTATCATGCAAAAGGCAAGTCCAACCCTGAACTGCATGTATTTATGTACTGTTTGGGTTATTTTTCTCCATCATATTAGAATTAGTAGTCAGAGTCTATTAGAATATGGGTTAGTGTCAGGGATTCAGAATTTCGAATGGAAAAATAGGAAAATTAATCCAATGTGTATGCAAATATGTGCTAAAACAAATCTTCTGACTCTCATCCAGAACAATGCCTTGAAATTATCTTCGCCCCAAGTAAGACACAATTAGAGAAGAAAAGTTGCAAAATCTGTGATTACATTTCTGGAATGAAAAATGCTCAGGAGTGCACAAACTTGGAGGTGGTATAGGAGTTTCCAAAAGTAAGAACACGGTACACACTCCACAAACATGGAGCTCTGCATGCCTAAAACTTTTAGAGAAACTGCCACTGAGGTTGGGCAATGATATATAGGTTTTTGTCAGGAGTTAAGCTTCCTTTGTAGTGATACCCTCAAAGCTGGGTCTGCATCTATGTGACCTGGAGGACAAAGTTTCTTATTTTCCAATGAACACAAGGCAGCACTGCTGAATTCTCTCTTTGTAGATAAACTGTAGCCCCTGGGGGTTTATTTTCTCGCCGTGTGGACTGTGAAACAATTTGGTCATCCTCCACTTTTCGTGGTGTTTCTTGCTGCTGCACTTGGAGTTTGGTACATGCTTCACGAAATACAAGGAGTTCAACTGGGAAACAGTGCTGGAGAGAGTTCTGTCATGTGTGGTGGGTTATGGTCTGCAAGAAAATGCACAAACCAGGCTTCTATCTCTCAAAGATTGCTCCCTTGTCCATAGCAACCTGATTCTGAACATTGCCCTGAAACCTCGCCATAGAACAAGATGCCTTTACATATAAGGGTCTGAAGTCTGCACTATGTCAGTCACAAGCCATTTGGAAGCCAATGGCAGATCCACATGGACCCACCATGATATTTTATCACACACCTGCCCACCACTGCTCTACGCCCACTACTCAGCAGGCTACAAATTACTGGCATCTCTGTTCTAAACAATTTTCAGAAAACCCTGTCAATCAAGGAACTGTCTGGTACACTCATAATAAGCAATAGGACATCGAATGTTTCTGGAGTGCCACCTGGTCATGGGAATTTCAAAAATTTCATGGTATTTATCTAGCCATTTTTCAAGGATGACATTGGATGCACTGTGAATTTCAATTATTCAGGAACCATTAAATGTTGAGAAAGCTCAATTCAAAGAAAATTCTGGAGAACTCTCACAGGCAAGGCTTTCCAAAGAGTGGACAAAAGGTCACTTGAAGCCAGGACCATTGAGGTCTACAATGTGAGGTCCTATGTGTTTTGACTCTCAACTATGGCTGCCAAGTCTTTCAGAATAAAATCATGTGATATCCAGGCTGAGATTCCCAGTTCTTTGTGGAAAGCCACCCTGGTCCTAGATCTCAGGTTCCAAGGGCGACTCTCATGCGTGGCCTCCTAAAATCCCAACACAATTCATGGCAATACTTCTCTGAGGTCAGTTTCAGAACTCAGTCTCTAAGGGGAAACACACCAGGGTTCAATCCCTGGTGACCCAGTCATCTCTTCCAACCGCCACACAAATGACCAGAATTAAAACCAAAACACTCACACATGCCCCTCATCTTCTTCCATATAGACACTAATCATAACCTTGGCTGGAAGTTTCCATGAGGCACACAGCACAAGACAATGTCAAAATAAACTCCCTTGCCCTTCATTTGTCTAAAGTCAGTGTTTCTGGACACTGTTCCTGTGAACCAGGGCTGATCAAAGATGCCTGCCATTAATACTGTTCCACTTCTCCAATTTGAGGCATAGTGACTGTCAGGTATAGTTTCTTTATGTGATTTGGAGTCATGAGAAAACCCAAGCACCTATGGGCTAGCCTCTGCAGGGCTTGAAGGACTCAGTTGACCCAAAGGATCCCTCTTCTCACTTGATGGAGATCAGGAACCTTACAGAGGAAAGCAAGAGACTTCATCCACAATGATTGCTCTTTTGGCCATTTTGGAATTGGATGCACACATGGGATCTTTCTTTAGATCCATCAGGGCTGAGAATCTGAGCCATGGACTCACACTGCACTAAGAGGTGGATTCAGACATATCCCTTTGCAAAGCAATTAAGCAAAGATCCACAGGTGATGCCCATTTATTTCCATTTGAAAACTGATATTTTCAGGCTTTGGAAAGGTGTGGCCTTAGGCAAAGACCTTCCTTACATTCAGGGCAACAGAACAATAGAAAAGCAAATTCCCAAAGCAGAGTTTCTCCACTGAGACTTTCCTGGTCACACTGATATCTGAGTTTTCTGTGATACTCACCATTCCCTTCAGCTATCCAGTACATGGCCATGTCCCAGATTGTGGAGGAGATACATATCTTGAACACAAAACCATGAGCCTATGGGAGAGTGGCCAGAATTCAGGAAGAAATCAGGAATGTAGAAAGGTAGTAGGTGTTGCCCATCTATAAGGTAAGCTGCAGTCCATTCATAAATTGGACAAGATGAATGCTGTGAAGATTTCTACTAGACAGGACACATCCTTTGATGCATTCTCTTTTCTATTGTCTACAACCACGGACACAGTGGGATACACAGAATCACTCACCTTCTCAAAGCACTTACTAGAAACAGGCCACTCCAAATTAAACAAACCGACTTTCCTACATATTCTTAGAAGATGAGACAAAATCACTAACACACAAACACACCCAAAAAGGCACCTTCTTTCCCCAAGTAGGTCTGTGACTATCTGGAGCATCCTCTGACTGGTGGACCATACTATGTTCCCCTGAAATGGGCTGTCGTATGTCAGATCTGGTCTCCTTGGCCAAAACTGTGAAGTTGTCAGGAGCCAGCGGTGAGCCACTGCCTGCTTTATCAAAAAAAAAGCCCCTCTTCAGAGCTTTCCTGGCATTTGTCCATCTTCAATTCAGTAGTTGCCAAGAAAGACTGACTCTGTCCTTGGTTAATCCAAACATGTGAGACCACTGCAACTGGGACTGGGCCTGCCTCAGAGTGCCTGGCTTCCTGGATCCAAAGTTCAGATGTTACATCAACAAGAAAGTGACTTAGGTCACTTCCTCTAGAACTGAATGAGGTCACTGCCTTGGCAACCACTTTGTTCTAACAGTTGCTTCGAAGGGTCCATGAGATGGAGGCTGCCCCTACTTCCTTTGACACTTTCACAAGTTAAAATGGAATATCAACCATAGGCACCCGGGAACAGCTCTCCACACAGGCCTGGTTTGGTCCATCTTCTCTACATTAAGAAGAGAGAGACTGCTTCAGACACATCCCTTCATCCTTACCTGGTTGTTTGTCATGGAAGATGACTTTTGCTCTCTCAGGTCCTTCATAGCTGCCTATATCTTCTCCAGGGATAATTTCTGCATGGACCTTTGAGGTTCTCTGCAGGTTGAAGATCTCCTACATTCCTGTATTGTAAGACCAACTCTGTCCCTGCTCTTCTATAAAGGTAGATTGAGGGAATCGTGTATGTTTAGGGTTAATAACATGTTTGATTTGGGTTAGGATCATTCTGCTGGATGAATAATGGTATTGGAAACCTGCGATATTTATAAGATTATAGAGGTGGAATATATGTATGAAAACAGAAATCTCAGTAAGATTTAAAGCCCAGAAAGTCATTGGGTCCTTGATTGGGATAGTTAGCTTTGAATTATGTTCTGTGCAGATGTCTCAGATAAATCTATACACAATGGCATAGGACCTTGTACCTTAGATGATTGAATGTTGAGGAGAACATTCATTCAAAAAGGGAGAATTGGTAAGATTACGAAGAGAGTTGGTAAGATTAGAAAAAAGTGTGAGTATAGGATTTGGACAAAAAGTTCTTTAGCAATAGGGTTTTGGGTAGAGAGAAAATGTAAATGTCACCACATGTGAAGAGTCAGTCACAATGATGAACTGGGGAAAATATGTAGGAAAGCAGATATCAATAGAGACATAAGGAAATCAGGCAAAGTATAAAATGAGTGATACCAATAGACATTTTCAACAGGCTTGAGATTGAATATATAATCTTAGGAAGAAACAAATATGTAGTCACCAATAGGATTGACATTTGAGAGCATTAGGCAACCTGGACATGGGTGATTTTCATAATCCATACTCACATTCCATTTAGGCTTTGGTACAATCGTAAGTGTGACTTTGCATTTTGTGGCCAGAATATTACTGTGATAAAATGTATATGTAGATCAGGTGACATGAGTATTTCTACCACCATTTCTTGGAGCAATATTTTGAAGAGGTGTAAATTAGTATTGGGGGTACATAGAGGTGTACCATGTGTGTATGAATATAGACATAATGCATGAATAGTCCATACTGCGAATAAATAATACAACTGGTTCAAACTTTAGAAATTGGAATAAATTGATATCTGAAAATACACAGGGAATCATATATTGATATACATACATTCATTCCAACCATTTATACATCCAATGGTAATATTACGGTTGTGGTTCATCATAAAGAGTGTGTGAATTTTGCTTCAAAATTGATAATGGAAATCGACAGTAATGTGTGTGGAAAGAAGTCTCATGAAATGACCAGTCAAAAACAAAGAGGAATACATATGTTCTGAAGCAGGAAGTGATAGAATGTGTTACAAATTTCTTTAAATTTATGAAGTTGTGGCTGAAATGTATATTCTATGATGTACAAAAACTGAAGAAATAGTAATGTACCAGTGTTGTATAAAAATGAATGCCAAAATACACATCATGTCCCATAGGAATCTACTTGCATTGATGTTAAAGTGGGTCAGTTACTGTAAAAATATAAGGATTTGTTTGCACCATTTACTGAAGTGAGTTTTCAATACTATAAAACAAATATGTATTTCAGATGGATGAATATTTCTGAAAATAATCTTATGAAAAGTTGAATATAAAACCACATACATGAACATGAATGAATTTAGGGAGTGTATAATAAGATACATATATTTCATATTTTGACAAATCTAGAGTGTATATATATATATATATATATATATATATATATATATATATACAAAATACACACAGAGACATTAAAAAGTAGCAATATATATGCCAATTAAAATTCATCGTGAAATATATATCATCCACAGATCCAAAAATATTAATTTTACTGAACATGGATTTATGTATAATGTTTTTTAACTAAGAAGCTCACTCATAATTTGAATTATCAGTTCCAAAAGCGTTTAGGAGGAGTGATTTCTTCTCACACTTTGTATCTGCCAAGTTAGCCACCTCTCAAGAATACAGGTGTGATACCAGGTAGGATTCTATATGTTCATATAAAAATACATGTGCTGAATTGGCTACAGAAAAAGGGAGACAGGAATTCACATATGTGTTAACTTTAAAAACACATGCAGAACTCTTTCAACAAAAAATTGACAAGATTTACAACTCCAACCCTATATCATGCAAATAGGAAGACCAACTATACACCATGCCTCCTATGAAGTGCTAGTATTTCTATTCTGTTTGGGTTATTTTTCTCCATTATATTAGAATTAGTAGTCAGAATCTAGTAGGGTATGGGTTAGTGTCAAGGATTCAGTATTTCGAATGAAAAATTGAAAAATGAATCCAATGTGTATGTAAATATGTGCTACACAAAAATCTTCCCACTCTCATTCAGAACAATGCCTTGACAATACCTTCGCCCCAAGTAAGACACAATTAGAGGAGAAGATTTAGAAAACCTGTGAACAAATATCTGGAATGGAATATGCTCAGGAGCCCACAACCTTGGAAGTGGCAGAGGAGTTTCCAAAGGTAAGGGAAAGGGTAAACACTCCACAAACATGGAGGTCTGCTGGCATAGAGACTTCTTGAGAAACTGCCTGTGAGATTGGGCACTTGAAAAATATGTTGTTGTCAGGAGCTTTAGCTTCCTTTCTAGTGAGACCATAAAAGCTTGGTCTGCATCTATGAGACCTGGAGGACATGCTTTCTTATTTCCCAATGAACATGAGGCAGCAGTGCTAAATTCTCATTTTAGGTAAACTGTGGCCACTGGGGGCTAAAGGTCTCCCCATGTGCACTGTGAAGCCATATGGTCATCCTCCATTTTTATGGTGTTTCTTCCTGCTGCACTGGGAGTTTGGTATTTGCTTCACGAAATAAAAGGAGTTCAATTGGGTCACAGTGCAAGAGGGAGTTCTGTCATGTGTGGTGGGTCAGGTTCTGCAGGAGGATACAAGAACCAGGATTCTATCCCACATAGCTTGCCCCCTTGACCATAGCAACCTGATTCTGAACAATGTCCTGAAAACTCTCCATATAACAAGTTGCCTTTACATGGAAGGTTCTGCTGGCTGCACCATGTCAGTCACAAGCCATTTGGATTCCAATGGAAGATCCACATGGCCCCACCACAGATGTTTTATCACATACCTGCCCACCACTGCTCTAGGCCAACTACTCAACAGAGTCCAACTTACTGGCATCTCTGTTCTACACCATTTACATGAAACCCAGTCAATCAAGGCACTGTCTGGTATATTCATGATCAGTAACAGGACATCCAAATGTTCTCCAGTGCCACCTGGTGATGGGAATTTCAAAAATTTTATGGTATTTTTCTAGCCATTTTTCAAGGATGAAGTTGGAGGCACTGTGAGTTTCAATTCTTTCAGGAACCATTAAATTTTTAGGAAGCTAATTTCAATGAAAGCTCTGGAGAACACTCACAGGTAAGGCTTCCCAAAGAGTGGCCAAAAGATCACATGATATTATTCCCATTGAGGTCTACAATGTGAGGTCCATATGAGTTTTGACTCTCAACTCTGGGTGCCAAATCTTTCAGAATAAAATCATGTGGTATCCTGGCTGAGAGGCCTAGTGCTCTGTGGAAAGCCATCCTGGGCCTAGAACTTAGTTTCCAAGGGCGACACTCATGCCTGGCTTCCTTAAATCTCAACGCTATTCATAGCAATACTTCTCTGAGGTCAGTTTGAGAACTCAGATTCTAAGGGAATCACACCAGAGTTCAAGAACATGTGGACCAAGTCATCTCTTCCAACCGCCACCCAAATGACCACAATTTAAAACAAAACACTCCAACGTGGCGCTCATCTTTTTCCATATAGACACTCATAATGACCTCTGGCAAAAGTTTTCCATGAGGGGCACAGCCCAAGACCGTGTCCAAAATAAGCTCTCTTGCACCTAATTTGCCTAAAGTCAGGGTGGCCTGGACACCCTTCTTGTGAACCAGGAAAGATCAAATAGGCCTCCCATTAATACTGCTTCGCTTCTTCAATTTGAGGCCAACTGACTGTGGGGTTTGGATTCCTTATGTGAATTGGAGTCTTGAGAAAACCCAAGCAACTATGGGCTAGCCTCTGCAGGGCTTTGAAGAACTCATTTGAACCAAAGGATCCCTATTCTGACTTGATGGAGGTCAGGAAAGTTACAGAAGAGGCGAGAGACTTCATCCACAAGGACTGCTTTTTTGGCCATTTTGGTTTTGGATGTACACCTGGGATCTTTCTTTAGATCCATCAGGAGCTGAGAATCTAAGCCACACCCTCACACAAGGCAAATAGGCTGATTCAGACACATCCATTCCAAAGCAATTAAGCAAAGAGCCACAGGTAATGCCCATTCATTTCCATTTGGAAACTGTTTTCTTCAGGCTTCACAAAGTGGTGGACTGAGGAAAAGACCTTCCTGACATTCAGGGCAACAGAAGAATTGGTAAACAAAAGGCCCCAAGCAGGGTTTCTTCACTGAGACTTTCCTGGTCACACTGATATCTGAGTTTTCTTAGATGCTCGCCATTCCCTTCAGCTATTCAGTACATGGTCATGTCACAGAGCTTCAAGGTTGTACATATCTTAAACACAAAACCATGAGCCTATTCTGGAGAGTGGCGAGAATTCAGGAAGAAAACAGGACCTTAGGTAGATAGCAGGTATTGCACATCAATAAGGCAAGCTGCAGTCCATTCATAAATAGGGCAGGATGAATGCTGGGAAGCTTTCTACTAGATAGGACATATTCATTGATGCATTCTCCTTTCTAATGTCTACAACCACGGACATAGTGGGATACACAGACATAGAAACACTCACCTTGTCAAACGTCTTAGTAGAAACAGTTCACTCCAAACAAAACAAACCACCTTTCATACCTATTCTCAGAACATGAGACAAAACCACAAACCCACACCCACACCACAAAGGCACCTCCTTCCCCCATGTAGGTCTGTGAATATCCGGAGTGTCCTCTGACTGGTGGGCCATACTATGTTCTCTGGAAATGGCCTGTTCTGTCTCAAATCTGGTCTTTTGGCCAACTCTGTGAAGTTGTCAGGGGCCAGCGGTGAGCCAATTCCTGCTTTCTCAGGAAATGCCCCTATTCATAGCTTTCCTTGCATTTGGCCATCCTCACATCAGTAGGTTCCAAGAAAGACTGAGTCTGTCCTTGGTAAATCAAAATAAGTTTGACCACTGGGGCTTGGACTGGGACTGGCTCTTTGTGCCTGGCTTCCTGGATTCCAAGTTCAGAGAGTTCCATCACCAAGGAAGTTAGGTGAGGTCACTTCCTTTAGGAACAGAATGAGGTCACTGCCTTGGCAACAACATTGTCCTAACAGTTGCTTCCAAGGTTCCCATGAGAAGGAGGCTGCCCCTACTTACTGTGACACTTTCACAAGTTACAGTGGTATGTCAACCATAGGCATGCAGGAGCAGCTCAACAAATGCCTGCTTTGGTCCATCTTCTATACATTAAGAAGAGAGTGGCTGATTCAGACACATCCCTTCATCCTGAGCAGGTTGTTTGCCATGGAAGACTTTTGCTGTCTCAGGTCCTTCATAGTTGCCTACATCTTCTCCAGGGATCATTTCTGCATGGACCTTTGAGTTTCTCAGCAGGTGGAAGATCCTCTATATTCCTGTATTTTAAGACCAACTCTGTCCCCACTTTTCTGTAAAATTAGATTGAGAGAACAGTGTATGGTTAGGTTTAATAACATGTTCGATTTGGTTTAGAAAGGAAACTACACGGTTGAGCAAACAGGGTCCTACCGTTAGCAATAATATGAGGATTATAAATGGACCGGCCATGGCAGATAAAAGCATAGTTAACCAGGTTGACTATGTGAACAAAGAATCAAACCTCCCTTCTGGGGCCTCTGTCTCTCTTTGACGCTCTTCAAGTCGTTTTCTTAATTTACTCATAGATTCTTTTACAACTCCAGTATTGTCGGCATAAAAACAACATTCTTCCCTCAATGCAAGCAAAAAGGCAACTTTCTCTCATGAAGAGGAGGTCCAACACTCGCCTGCTCTGTAAAACAACTTCAGAGAGAGAGAGGTTAAAATTCCTGTAAAGCTGTGATGTCGGTTTTTAATGTCTTTAAGCTTTGGTCTATTTCTGCTTCTAATTGTGTCTTTGTTGTGTCTCATGGACTAGGGCAGTTGTTCCTATGCCCACCCCTTCAGCAATTATTATTCCTCATAGGATGGCCAAAGTGAGGGATACAGGTTCCCGGTGGAACCGGGTTGTATGCCCCCCTATTTGAACTTTAAATGAACCTACGTCATGATAGAGCACTCTGAAAAACATCTGCATGATTACATAATTAATCACATCTATTGACCATTTTATGTAAACATAAATAATGTTAAAGTGTATAGAATTATACTGTTTTAGGAATGGACAAGAAAATGCACCTAAGATAGCACCAAAGTGAGGAAAACATTCTTATTTGGTTGCATCCGGATTTAGAGGGCATTGCTTCTGTTGTAATCAGTTAATCCCCTGAACCCCAAGTTTTGGTAGTTTTAGAATTTGTACCCAACATGTAAGGGAAGGGGCTCAGAAGTTCACAGTCTGCAGAAATTCACAAAAAATAGTTTTTGTTTCTGTTTTTTTTTTTTTCCTCTGTTCTGGGCAAGTTAACTTTTCAAGGACACCTTGGAAGGGGAGAGCTTTTTTGTCTCTTTTTTTCTCCCTGCCAGCTGTCACCATGGAGACCAGTTGCTAACTTTTTTATCTTAGAAATGTAGGCATCTAGGTGAAGCCCCAGCTCAAGGCCAGAGGCCTTGTTCACATATTTTGTGAAAAACTGGAAAGGCAGTGTCTAGCTTAGGGGTGGTGTTTTTTCCAGCCAGTGGCCAAGTAGAACAGGGCAACACGAAAAGTGGAAGTTTATGCACATTGAACTCTTTCAGAGGGACTCTTTTGCTGAAAGACCTAAAGTAAGCCTTGGTGAAGACTTCTGGAGAAGGTCATTTAAGACATTTCTGTGGACCTGGTACAGAGGGGGAAGACGGGGTAGTCGAGGCTGAGAGCAGCTCCATGGATCTAAGAATGAGAAAAGAGAGATGTAAAAGAAAAATGGTAAAGGGGTTTGGGATTTTCCTAGAACAAAACTTGAGCATTAGAACAGGTATAGCAGAGGGGAAGATGGGAGTAAATATTCCAAAAAGCCTTTGAGGGACTTTAAATTCTTAGAAACCTCTTTTCAGTGATGACAAAGCAACTTTAAATGCCATTTTTATTACATCGTGGATAGGGGTCTGAGGGCTCTTCTCAGCTGGTTTGAGCTTTGGGTTTGCTTGCTAGAGGACTTGGTGGGACCTAGTGCAGGCCCTGACAGGAAAAGAGAGGAGTGAGTGGGTGAAGGGGTACCTCGGTACCTGCTACCTCAGCAACGGGGCAATGTTCTGAGAACCAGCGGAGGTTTGGGTTTTTGATTTAGTAATTGGAGAGGAGAAATCAGGTTGCTAAGATGGGAGTGATAGCAGAGAGTCTAGAGCAGAAGGCTGAGGGTGAGAAACTATTGGAGAAGCATAGTACAGGATGTGAGAAAAAGAGGAAAAATGATTCCACATAGGGAAATTTCCCCCTTTTGAGAACTTGCCGAAGTTAAAAATGTCACTCAGAATTTGAGGATCTAGAGAACCCTCTGGGGGCCATAGTATTTGGTTGTCTAATTGGTAATATGGCCAATGCTGTGTACTGAATTTGATGAGGAGTTTGGGTTCCACCGGGCAGCCCCTGTATGCTCACATTCCCTTGACTTACACAAGAAGTCGGCTTCTCCCCCACACAGCCGTGGCTGTTTGTGGCTTTGATAGTACGCCAGGCAAACATAGTAATCTAGGCTAGTAAAACCTGAATCTGTCTCGCGTGTCCCTGCATCCATAATATTTGTTTCCATTATCTATGGTACAGAAGAGATTTAATGGGATTTTAGTGGGATCCTCTTCATCAGGGATATCTCAATAGGAAAGACCTATACCGACCTGACAAATGTCTGGGTGGAGAGATGGCCACCAGGTCTCTATGGGGCCTGTATGCGAGATAGACTATACTTCTTGTCTAGTAGGATTTGTGATCAGCCATTGCTGCTGAACGGGGTGATGAGGGTTAGAACTACTGGTGGCCAAGGGGAGAGTCTATAGTCTTATCCACATAGCGAATACGCAATTTGAAATGGTTACCACGCTTTTCCAGTTTCCAACAAGAGTCTGGACACAGCGAAGGCTTGAGATGAGAGGCATGGATCCAAAAAGTGATTCCGTCTACTTTAACGCTTTAGGTTTTATAAGTAGCACCTGGTATGTTTCTTTCCAGTGGGGTTCCAGGGATGACACCTGATGTTGTCTTATGTAGACGAAGTCTCTTACATGATATTGATTTAGAGTCCCCTCCTCCCCTGGTTGGTAGGCAGTGGCCAGCTGTTTCCACAGTTATTGCTGAGTTCTTTCAATGACTTTAAGTCTGTCAAGCAAGGGGGTGTGGAAGTGATCGTTAAGCCTTAGAGTTGGGGTTAGGTCCCTTATTGGATGATGGGAATCATAGAGAATTTCATAGGGGGTGAGGTTACACAAAGAAAGAGAGGGAATATTTCTCGCATGAAACAGTGCATAAGGCAGGAGCATAATCCAATCTTTTATGCCGGGCTCTAAGCTTAATTTTGTGAAGGTCTCTTTAATGGTTCTATTTATTTTTTCTACCTGTCCTGAGCTCTGGTGTATATAAGCATAATGTAACTTAAAATTAATCCACAGGGTCCCAGTTAACACCTGACTTACCTGGGCCATGAACACCAGTCCATTATCAGACCCTATTACCTTAGGCAGACCGTATCTTGGAAAAATATCTTTCAGAATCTTCTTGAAAATCATTTGTGCAGTTTTTTTTTTTTTTTTTTTTTTTTTTGTGTGTGTATGTGTGGAAGGCTTCAGTCCATCCTGAAAATGTATCTACAAAGACTAGGAGGTATTTAAGTCCATACCTTGCTGGCTTAATTTCACTATTGTCCACTTCCCAAAATTGTCATTTTCTGGTTCCTCATAGGTGCTTTCCTCTAGGAAACTGGAAGGGTAAGCATTAACCAATTGACGGACTCGACAGGCTTTTGTTACCCGTTCAGTTATTTTCTTTCGCTGTGAGTCGGTTAGTGGAAAACTCTGTTCTTAATCCTACAGGAATGCCTGCAGTTTCATTGAACCAAGGTGAGTGAGTTGGTGTACATTTTTAACGTAGTGTAGGGCTTTCTGTAATTGCAGCCTGAGCTCAGTGAAGTTGAGGTGTTCAGTGTCAGTGTCCATAGATATTATAAAAAACTTCCTGGTGATCAGGGGTCCATTGGAATTGGGCATCTCCCTCTAACACCGGGTATAAAGGAGCAGCTAAAAACGCAAACCCAGGTATCCATAACCTGCAAAAGCCAGCAGTCCCAAGAAACTCTCTGAGTTGTCTCCTGTTAGATGGGGGTGGTATCTAGGCAATGGTTTGTTTTCTGGGCTCAGTGAGCCATCGTTTACTGCCCCTAAGGAAACAGCCCAGTAAGATTACTTCATGCCAGCAAATTTGGGCCTTTTTGGCCGAAACTCTATACCCGAGTTGAGCAAGCTCATATAATAGTGCTTGGGTCCCAGACTCACAGTTTTCCTTGGTGTTGGCTGCCAGTAGCAGGTCATTCACGTATTGAAGCTGGGTGACTTTGGGGTGCGTAGTTCTGAAATTGCTGAGATCTCTGTGGAGGGCTTCATCAAAGAGAGTGGGGGAGTTTTTGAACCCCAGTGGGAGTCTAGTCCAAGTTAGTTGACCAGACGTTCAGGTTTCTGGGTCTACCCACCCGAAAGCAAACAGCAACTGACTATCTTTATGCAGAGGCAAGCAAAAGAAAGCATCTTTTAAGTCCAGAACAGTATACCATTTCCGCTCAGGGTTCAGAGTGCTAAGCAGATTGTACGGATTAGGTACCGTGGGGTGAATGTCCTGCACTCTGTTGTTGATCTCTCTTAGGTATTTAACAGGGCGATTGTCCCGGTTCCTGGCTTTTTTTTCTAGTAGCAGGGGAGTGTTCATGGCCAATTGACAGGGCCTTAGGACGCCTAAGGTCAGATATTTCTGAATATGGGGCCTTATCTCATCTTTAGCTTTTTTTGCTTAGAGGATATTATTTGACATTAATTGGGGAGGCTGAGGTTTTTAACTCCACTGTTATTGGAGGTTGTTTCACGGCCAGGCCTAAACCAGCAGTTTTTGCCCAGGCATCTGCGTAATCTGTTATCCATTTCTGGCGTAGCTTGCCTGTTTGATCAGTCTTGGGGGGTGTGAAGAGTGGATGTTCATCTTCTACTAATTTAGTTAAAGCCGTGACTATAGGAGTTTATACTAAAGGATTTAGAAATTTCATTTGGTAGCCTTCAGGGTTAAAAGTTATTAAGGCCAAGAGCTTGGTGAGCAGATCTCTGCCCATCAATGGGTCCAGGCATTCCTGGATTACTAGGAAGGAGTGATGGATTTTTCCTTTACCTAGGTCCATGGTCCTCTTAGTAGTCTAAGCCCGATATTTACTGCCATTAGCCCTTTGAACTACAGACCTTTTATTTGATAGAGGGCCCAATGGGGCCTTAAGGGCTTCGTATACTGCTCCTGTATTCATTTCAAAGTTTACTGGGGTCCGCTACACTTCAAAAGTTACCCTGAGCTAGGGGAAGTGATCTGAGCCCCAACTTTCTTAGTCATGCACCAGAGTCACAATGGCTGGCTGGCGTGGCTGTCTCTTTATAGGGCACTTTTTGCCCCAGTGTCCTTTTTTTTTTACAGTAGGCACATTGATCTGAGGCCAGGGGTGGCCTCTTGCATGGCCCCAGGTAACCCTTACTGTCACCTTATGTCTTAATTTCTGCCCTCTTTCTTGTTGTGACAAGGATCTTGGTCAATCCCTTAGTCTGTCTTTTGCTTCTCTCATCCTTCCTTTGCTCCCTTTCTTTCTCCCTGTTTCTCTCTTATAGTATACTTTCTCAGCTTCTCTGACTAAATCTCTCTTTTAAATTTTTTTAATATCCATGGCAGCTTGCCCAATTAAGGCCATTGTTACAGATGAATTTTGATCCGCTGCCTGAGGATCGAAAGGAGTATATCTTTTATATGCCTCCATAATTCTTTCTAGAAACAAAGAGGGAGATTCATCAGGCCTTTGAATAATTTCTCTTACCATGGCCAAATTAGTTGGTCACCTAGCAGCCCCTTGGAGACCTGCTATTAGAGCCAGGCAATAATTGGACAGATGCTCTTTATCTTCAAAGGTGTTGGGGTTCCAGTTGGGTTGGTTTAAGGGTAAGCTCGCTTTGATTATGTTGGGAAGTTGTGTTGGTCGCCAATCAGGTCCGAGGATATTTTTTTTTTTTTAGCTTCTTGGAGGTTTTTCTCTTATTCCTCTGTCATAAAGAAAGTCCCTAGGAGTTGCTGGCAGTTATCCCAAGTAGGCAGGTGTAAAAACGTTGGCGAGTTCTCTGAGTTCTTTTAGCCGGGCCAGCTTCCTCCAGGGAAGGAGGGGCTCTGTGTGCCACGGGACTGTCATCTGGATTGCGCTGGGCCATCCTAGCTTCTTTGAATGGTGGAGAGGCTGAGTCAGCAGCAGGGGAATCACTTAGAGGGTGTTGGCAGTTGGGGGATGAAGGCAGAGGATAAGGAGGGGGAGGAGAGTCCAGTAGAGTCTTGAGACTCAGGGAGAACAGAGGGTGCAGGAGGAGGAGCAGAGAGTTAAAGAGATAGAATCATGGGGGAAGGAGTAGGAGTCCGTGCAGGGACAAGGAAAGGCTTCACCCTTGGAGGAGGAGATTTGCAGAGGTCCTGACAAGTTAAGATATATGGCTGTTGATCTGGACGTCTACGTGGCCCCGGGTAAAAGACAATATCTCGAACTTTTCAAATTAGTGCGAAGTAGAAAGATCCTTCTAGGGGACATCTGACTACAAAGTTGGGTCATTCTGAGACACAGAATCTGCAAGATCCGGCGTTTTACTGAAAAAGAAAGATTCTGAGCCCTTAAGCAGACTTTGGTCTAGTGATCAAGGGTCATGAACAGAGGCATTGAAGTGCTCTGTCCCATAATGAAATATACACAGACAATAAAAGCAATGACACAAGACACAGACAAGACAAGACAATAAAGACAGGCAATGGACGTCCAATACTGAGACCATGACTGAGTAGCTGTCAAAACATGATGGGCTGGCAATACCGAATCCGAAACAAAATATCACTGAATAAAGGAGACTATTGTTCCTCGATTTCATGAGTTCATCCCCCAGGGACATGGCCTGTGGCTCTGTTACATGTGTGTCAGCCACCATGGGAGAGAGCTCACGCTCTTTACCAATAGCCATTTTGTGAAACCCTAACCTGAATCCTGTAACCAGAAAGAGGGGCCTTATTTATCCCCAGAGGAGCCCGTTGGGGGTCTTTCATCTGCGGCTGCCGGATCTCACTGGGGCCACCAGATGTAAAGATCGGGCGAGGGTGGGTGGAAGAGACCACCAAGAGACTGTCTCATGCAACAGCAAAGGCTTTATTGGGAGTCCGGCATGCAAGGGCTCAGAGCTCACTTGAATAGAGCAGAGAGCCCTGAGAACAGCTTAAGAAGTGCTTATATATTTTCCTTGGAGAGGGCAGGAAGGAAAGTTTATTGATGGGTAAGTGCGAGTGGGCGGTTTGCGTCCAACTGGTTGACCGAGTACATTCTGCAGTTTGGCAGTTGGGGACAGCACATTCTGGGAACAAGAATAGCAAACAGTTCTCAAGATTTCAACAGTGTTTTGTTAAGCATACAGAAAATCAAGAAGTGACAAGTACCTATTTTATTAACCTTTCAATATAAGTATGAAAACAGAAATCTAGGTAAGATTTGAAGCCCAGAAGTTCATTGGGCCCTTGATTGGTATACTTAGCGTTGAATTACATTCTGTAGTGATGTCCCAGAAATATGGATATACAATGGCATAGGACCTTATACCTTCTCGGAGGTCAATTCCGAAACACAGACTCTAAGGGGAATCACACCGAAGTTCAAGCCAAGGTGGACCCAATTATCTCTTCCAACCGCCACACAAATGACCACAATTAAAACCAAAACACTCCCACATGGCACTCATCTTCTTCCATATAGACACTCACCATAACTTCTGGCAAGAGGATTCCATGAGAGGTGCAGCACAAGACAGTGTCCCAAATAAGGTCCCTTTCCCCACATTTGCCAATAGTCAGGGTGGCCTGGACACCCTCCCTGTGAACCAGGAGTTATCAAATATGTCTGCCATTAATACAGCTCTGTTCTCCAATTTGAGGCCTACTGACTGTGGGGTTTAGATTCTTTATTTGAATTGGATTCATAAGAAAACCCAAGAACCTATGGGCTAGCATCTGCAGGGCTTTGAAGAACTCATTTGACTCAAAGGATCCCTATTCTCACTTGATGTAGGTAAGGAACCTTACAGAAGAATGTGAGGCACTTCATCCACAGTGACTGATTTTTGGCCATTTTGATTTTGGATTCACACATGGGATCGTTCTTTAGATCCATCAGGTGCTGAGAATCTAAGCCACAGGCTCACACAGGACCAAGAGGCTGATTCAGACACATCCCTTTACAAAGCAATTAAGCAAAGAGCCACAGGTGGTGCCCATTCATTTCCGTTTGAAAACTGTTTTCTTCAGGATTCACAAAGGCGTGGCCTCAGGCAAAGAACTTACTGACATTCAGGGCAACAGAAAAATAGGCAATCAAAAGGCCCATTGCAGGGGTTCTCCACTGAGACTTTCCTGGTCACATCGATATCTGAGTTTTCTGAGATGCTTGCCAATCCCTTCAGCTATCCAGTACATGTCCATGTCACAGTGCTTGGAGGTGGTACATATCGTGGACTCAAAAGCATGAGCCTATTTTGGAGAGTGGCTAGATTTCAGGAAGAAAACAGGAACTTAGGAAGATAGCAGGTGTTGCCCATCGATATGGCAAGCCCTTGTGCATTCATAAATTGGGCAGGATGAATGCTGGGAAACTTTCTACTAGACAGGAAACATCCATTGATGCATTCTCTTTTTCTAATGTCTACAACCACGGACACAGTGGGATACACAGACATAGAAACACTCGCCTTGTCAAACAACTTACTAGAAACAGTTCACTCCAAACCAAACAAACCGACTTTCCTACCTCTTCTCAGAACATGG